>NC_064816.1:78125092-78453872 GCF_023721935.1 Panthera uncia
CCGCGGGGCTCGAACTCACGGACCGCGAGATCATGACCTGAGCCGAAGTCGGCTGCTTAACCGACTGAGCCACCCAGGCGCCCCTAATGTTTATTTTTTTGAGAGACAGACAGCGAGACAGAGAGCAAGCAGGGGAGGGGCAGAGAGAGAGGGAGACACAGAATCTGAAGCAGCTCCAGGCTCCAAGCTGTCAGCACAGAGCCTGACACAGGGCTTGAACCCACGGACCACGAGATCATGACCCGAGCTGAAGTCAGACGCTTAACTGACCGAGCCATCCAGGTGCTCCCCACTCAGCGAACTTTTTAATGCATAGATTTGATTGTGTAAACCCAGATGAAACCTTTTGGGCCTTTGCATGCACTTAGTTTAAAATCCAAATCAGCCCTATATGATCTGACCCCTTCCAAAGTCTCTAGCCTTCTTTTATGCCACATTCCCCCTACTCTCTATATTCTAGCTATATTGTGCTTCTCTCACCTCTTCAAACTCACAATGGTAGTCTAATTTAGATAGGTCACATACATGCTTTCACTGTACCATATACATATCTTTACTACAACATTTATTCCACTTCATTGTGTTCACTTATTTGTCTTGCCTTACTAGGATGTAAGCTTCCCAGATGACAGAAAGACCATACTCTATTATCGTTCATTCCTAGTTTCTAGCAGTGCCTGACTCAAAAGTTTGTTGAGTGAATGACTTACCAAATAAAGGAAAACACAGAAGATAGAAGGAGGAGGAGATAGGCAAGGGAAGGGAACATTTTTTAAAAAATATATTATGCTTGAGGTGGTACTGGTTTAGTGGAATAGAAATGGGCAAGAAAAAAGAGATCAGGTCTGCAGATAGTGATTTTATCCAGTGACAGGACTAGTAAGTGTTCCTAAATAATTTAATGAGGTCTTTTTTAATGGCTAAAGTGTTGAGAATAGGGTTGTAAAACTGAATTAAAATGAAATCTAAATTTCATGATTCTATGAGTAACAATAGAAAATGACAAAGTAACTTTAATTTGTAATTTAAACATTAATATATGTAAAATAATGTGATTATGCTATCATGCAGAACATTATTAAACAAATTTATATTATTGCTTTAGACTACTGGGGCCAAAAAAGTTAACTCTATTGTCTCCTTATTAAACTCAAGAGATTGGATCATAAGAAGTTGATTCTTACTACATTAAATACAGTTAAATTTTCATCAAACTTTTACTATGTCACTAAGAGTCTGGCCATTAGGCACTGAGTTAGATCTGAGGGTGGGTGTACAGGTCTTATTTTTATTCTTGTTATGCTTTTTGTTAAGATTCTATGATTTTTAACAGATTGTTTAATTTTATGACATAGAAAACCAATAAAGGCATACCTTGCTTTATTGTACTTTGCTTTATTGTGCTTTGTAGACATTGTATTTTTTTACAAATTGAAGGTCTGTGGTAACCCTGCACTGAGCAAGTCTACTGGCCCCTTCACCATTTGCTACTTCGTCTGTCACATTTTGGCAATTGTCACAATATTTTAAACTTTTTCATTATTTTTACATTTGTTACGGTGGGTGATCTACGATCAGTGATCTTTGATGTAACTACTGTGACTGCTTTGAAGCACCACAGATGGCACCCGTGTAAGACTGCAAACTTAATTGATAAATGTGTATGTTCTGACTACCCCACGGACTGGTCAGTCCCCCGTCTCTCGCTCTCCTCACACCTCCATAGTTGCTGAGACACAACAATATTGTGCCAACAACATCAGCCCAGTTAACAACCCTACACTAGCCTGCAAGTATTCAAGTGAAATGAAGAGTCACACATCTCTCACTTGAAATCAAAAGCTAGAAATGATAAAGCTTAGTGAGGGAGCCTTGTCCAAAGCCAAGATAGGCTGAAAGCTTGGCCTCTTGTGCCAAATGGTTAGCCAGATTGTGAATGCAAAGTAAGGTTCTTGGAGGAAAATTAAAAGTGTGACTCTAGTGAAGACACGAATGATAAGAAAGTGAAACAGCCTTACTGCTGACGTGAAGATAGTTTTTGCAGTCTGGATAGAGGATCAAACCAGCCACAATATTCCCTTAAGCCAAAGCCTAATCCAGAGCAGGGGCCTAACACTCTTTAAATCTATGAAGGTTTAGGTGAGAAAGCTGCAAGAAAAAGGTTTGAAGCTAGCAGAGGTTAGTTCATAAGGTTTAAGGAAAGAAGCAGTAACGTAACGTAACGTAACGTAACGTAACGTAACATAACATAACAGTGCTCGATAACATAAAAGTGCTAACGTAGAAGCTGCAGCAAATTATCCAGAAGATCTAGCTAAGATCATTAATGAAGGTAGCTACACTAAAAACAACAGATTTTCAATGTATACAAACAGCGCTATATAGGAGGAAAATGCTACTTAGGAGTTTCATAGCTAGAGAAGAGAAGTCAACGCCTGGCTTCAAAACTTCAAAGGACAGACTGACCCTCTCGGTACAGGCTAAGGCTGCTGCTGACTTTAAGTTGAAGCCAATGCTCATTTACCATTCTGAAAATCCTAGGGACCTTAAAAATTATGCAAGGGGCGTCTGGGTGGCTCAGTCGGTTGAATATCTGTCTGACTTTTGGTTTTGGCTCAGGTCATGATCTCGCGGTTTCAGGGTTTGAGCCCTGCATCAGGCTCTGTGGTGGCAGCATGAAGCCTGCTTGGGATTCTCTCTCTCCTGCTCTCTCTGCCCTTCTCTGTCTCTGTCTCTCTCAAATAAATAAATAAAAGTTTTAAAAAAACCTTAAAAATACTAGGCTAAATCTATTCTGCCTGTGCTCAATCAATGGAACAACAAAGCCTGGATGATAGTACATCTGTTTACAACATGACTTACTAAGTACTTTAAGTCCACTGTTGAGGCCTATTTTCAGAAAAAAAGATTCTTTCCAAAATATGACTGTTCATTAACAATGCAGTGGTCAGTCACTCAAGAGCTCTGATGGAAAGGTATAATGGGATTAATGTTCTCATGCCTGCTAACACAACATCCATTCTGCAGCTTACGGATCAAAGAGCAATTTCAACTTTCTATTCTTATTATTGAAGAAATACATTTCATAAAGCTATAGCTGTCATAGACAGCGATTCCTCCGATGGATCTGGGCAAAGTCAATTGAAAACCTTCTGAAAAGGATTCATTCTAGATGCCATTAAGAACATTCATGATTCATGGGAAGAGGTTAAAATTTCAACATTAGTAGGAATTTGGAAAAAGTTGATTCCATCCCTCATGGACGGCTTTGAGAGGGTCAAGGCTTCAGTGAAGGAAGTAACTGCAAATGTGGTGGAAAGAGGAAAAGAACTAGAAGTACAGCCTGAGGATGTGACTGAATTGCTGCAATCTCAAGATAAAATTTGAATGTATCAAAAGGTACTTTTTATGGATGAACAAATAAAGTGGTTTTTTGAGATGGATATTCCTGGTGAAGACACTGTGAAGACTGTTGGAATGACAACAAAGAATTTAGAATATTTAGAATATTCCATAAACTCAGTTGATAAAGTAGCAGCAGAGGTGGAGAGGATAGATTCTAATTTTGAAAGAAGGTCCACTGTGCGTAAAATGCTACCAAACAGCATTGCATGCTACAGAGATATCATTTGTAAAAGGAAGAATCAATGTTGCAAACTTCCCTGTCATCTTTTAAAGAAATTGCCACAGCCACCTCGACCTTCAACCTTCAGCAACCACTACCCTTACAGTCAGCAGCAGCCATTGACATCAAGGCAAGAAGATTATATGACTCATTGAAAGCTCAGATGATGGTTACCATTTTTCAGCAATAAAACATTTTTAATTAAGGTACCTGCATTGTTTTTTAGACATAATGCTATTGCACACTTAACAGACTGCAGTATAGTATAAACATAGCTTTTATATGCACTGGGAAACCAAAAATATTCATTTGAATTGCTTTATTGCAGTGGTCTGGAACACAGTATCTCTGAGGTATGCCTGTATTTAAAACTGAAACCTGATCTCATGAAGACACTCCACTGCCACGACTGCCACCACCACCACTGCCACACACATTTTTCCAATGCCGTTCTGGTAAGATTTTAAGGAAAACTTTACCAGCATTAATTCTTTTTTTTTTTTTATCGTTTACATGTATTTATTATGTACATGTATACAATAAATATTTTAAAAAGTAGTATCAGCCATCAATGCAGCCGAAGGTAATTTAAAAAAACGTGCAAAAGCCATTCACATTTCTGGGACTAAGAAATTGTTATATTAAAAGAGCAAGTTTACAATGTGCCTAATACCAAACCAAATGTGTGTTTATTGCAAACATATAAAGGTAACCTTAAATCTTGCATTCTATGTATTTAGATGATTTTTAAGGCCAACAATTAGAAAGCAGCTTTACCAGCAAAAAAAAAAAAAAAAAAAAATTAATGGTTTAAAAAAATTTTTTTAATTGTGGTAAAAAAATGCATAACATAAAAGTTACCATCTCAATCATTTTTAAGTTTACAGTTCAGTAGTGTTAAGTATATTCACACTGTTGTGAAACAGATCCTCAGAACTTTTTCTTGCAAAATTCAAACTCTATACTCATGGAAGAAGTCCCCATTTTCCCCTTCCCCTACCTTCTGTTTCTATGAACTTGAGTACTATAGATATCACATATAAGAGGAATCATACAGTATTTGTCTTTTTGTGACCAGTTTATTTTACTTAGCATAATGTCTTCAAGGCTTATGCATGTAGCATGTGACAGGATTTCCTTCCTTTTCAAGGCTAAATAATATTCCATTGTCTATATAAGCCACACTTCACTTAACCATTCATCTACCAATAGACATTTAGGTTGCTTTCACCTTTTGGCTACTGTGATAGCGCTGCTGTGAATATGAGTGTGCAAATATCTCTTGGAGATAGAAAAATATTTTAAATGGCTTTTATCCAATGACAGGTTAGTGAGTAGTTCAAATTAAATGTCTGCATTGTGCTACCGATAAGCAGTTGGAAGAAGAGAGTGTCAAAACACCAAAATGTGACCGTGTAAAGGAATAAAAGACTAAAACTGCAGTTATGTATACCATATTTCTACTCATGTACAGATGACTATTCACCTTACATAGCAAAACGCAGCACCCTTACCAGTAATTATTACACCATCATCTTTATGAGCTTCAGCCATTTCTTGAACATGGACTTCTGAGTTCACGTCAACCTCTTTCCCTGATAACTCTAAACGAGCTTGAAGAGAAGATGTGACCCTGACAAGAATAGAGCCTGTAATAAATTTAAACGAGTTTATTAATGCAAAGAAATCAAAAGTACCAAGGGCTATTTGGAAAATGATTGAAAGGGCAGCATTGCTCCTAGAACCCTGTCTTTACTGCTTGGCATATTTTATTTAAACAGCAGTGCCTTTTCCTTACTCCCAAGGCATTCACAGTAATTCTTGTCAAGGGTATGGGTCATTAGAACATTATGAACTCCTTCTGCCAAGAGCTCTATCTCGTCAGCTTACCCAATATCAGAAAAGTGTAGTGTACTACACATGTAGTTTGTAAATAGTATTTACCATTAATTGAGCATTTGCTGAGAGCAAAACAGCTTAATTAGGTTATCTCTTCTAATCTACATATCAACTTTATAAGTTATTATTGTAATCCCAATTTTACTTGCTCAAGTTCCCAATAGCACTAGTGTTGCAAACTAGATTCACTTCAATGACAACAGGGCCCATGCTCATAACCACTGTGGTATTGCACATACTGCTACCTCATCATATTTTAGGACTTCGGTTTTCACTGATCACTGACACAACTAGAATCCTAAACTCTTGTGTTTTCAGTTGTAACCTGTGTGTGTATGTTGGGGTGGGGGGTGGGGTGGAATGGGGGAAATAACAATAAAAAAGGGAACATTTGAATTTCAACTGACTCATGTTTCTTTTCAATTCTTTTCAATGATATCAATGGATATCAGTCTTTTTGTGTATGAGACAAGACATTCAACTTTATTTCCACTACAATCTTATAGTAATTTAAGCTTTTAAAGGAGGAAATAAGAAAAAGTACTCTGTTAGCTAAGTAATAATTTTCCAAAACAATTACATCTGTTGGGGTTGCAGTGCAAATTCATCAACACACTCCTGCTTCAGAAGTTTTTCTTTCTCTGTTTCTCATAAGTCAAATAAAATAAGTAGGAGACCCCTGCCATAAAGCATTAGGTCCATTTCCTCTGTGGACAAAAGTGGTCAGGACGACTTTCATTGTGAATGTTGCAAAGATTCCTTTTAAAATGCACTCATTTATGGGTCACTGTTTGTCTTTTAGTTTGGTTAGCATCAGATTAAGTTTCCCTAATTTCATATCTTCTCAGCATTCCTAACTGAAGCTGGAAAGTCTGAGCTAAAACTGATAAACTCTCATAATCATCCCTCAAAAAGGGGGGAAATAAGGTATATCACTACAACTGGGTTATATTATTTAAAAAACAAATTGCTTTTCAAGATTTAAATGTAAACTACTGACAGGAGATTCCCCATAACAACAGATATGAGGGATTTAAGTTAACAAAAAGTAGATTTTTAAAACCTTTTTCTAGGACTTTTTAGCTCTAAACAAATCAAATGTGGTAATTTTATGAACACTTTTTTCTGTTTTTAAATGAAAAAGCGATGTTAAATATGTGAGAGCTTTAAAAATGTTAAGCAAAATAGGGGCGCCTGGGTGGCTCAGTTGGTTAAGCATCTGACTCTTAGTTTCAGCTCAGGTCATGATCTCACAGTTCATGAGTTAGAGGACCACAATGGGCTCTGAACTGACAGAACAGAGCCTGCTTGGGATTTTTCTTTTCCTCTCTCTCTATCCCTCCCCTGCTTGCTCGTGCTCTCTCTCTCTCCCTCAAAAAATAAATATATGAACATAATTTCTTCAAAAATTAAAACAATTGTTAAGCAATGCAACTAGCTCTATCCTTATCTTTCTCCACATTCTTAAAAACAAAAATCATCACTACCAAAACTCCATTACTGTCTGTGAAAGAATTCTCATGACTTGAAAAATTTTCCAAATCTCCCATCTTTAACACTATATTGTTTAGAAAAGAGAACTCTTGCTATATCTTCAACCTCTTTCACTTCATAAACTATTTTGATGGTTACTGACATCAATCCACACTGGTTGTGGAGCCTACTTAAATAAAGTTTAAGCCAGCTCGGGGCTTGAACTCATGACCCTGAGATTGAGACCTGAGCTGTGATCAAGAGTCGGACGCTTAACCAACTAAGCCACCCATGTACCCCTCAATACCATTTTTTAAAATTAAAAGGTGAACTAATACTAATTGTACCATTTACTGAAGACATACTATATTAAGAACAGTGGTTTTATCAAGGACAAATTTTAAATGGAAAAGTAAGTACTGAGATGCAGGTCTGACTCTTAAGCCTATTAAACATGGCCTCTTTGAAAGAATTAATAAGGTCATCATGTTAACTCATAGGAAGAGAAAACAAGCATGCAACATTCTTTTTCGCGTGGCAAAATGAAGAACATCTAAGAGACTCAAGGGGTTGGCTCCCCAACCCTACAGCAAGATAGCAGCAGAGTTGGAAAGGATTCTAGATGTCTTTACTAACCATTAAGCAACAGAATCCTGAATAATTTTCCATTACTCTAAAAAGTTACTGTTCCCAAGTGTAATTAAAAGACCTGACAGAAATTTTTGTTTCCAGTTATCTTTAAGCTTCATGCCATTTCCAATAGGAAAAAACATGAAGTTATAATCCTAATCAAATTTTGTTATATCATACGCTATTTCAATAGGTTACTGGAATAACATTCCAAATAATGCTCAAGAGTATTTTAAGTGAAGATTAACAATGTTTTTGTTTATTTTATCTTTTTGCCCATCCATATGCAAAACAGGAAATAACTTTCATATAAGAGCTACTTATTCAAAACTCTGTTTTTACTCTGTTACTAGTTACATTAAATTAGCAATGGTTTACATTTTTCTCTTTGGGCCTTCATAATAAGAGAATGCATTATATGACTTAAAAAAATTTTTTTTAATGTTTTTATTTATTTTTGAGACAGAGAGAGACAGAGCATAAGCAGGGGAGGGGCAGAGAGAGAGGGGGACACAGAATCTGAAGCAGGCTCCAGGTTCTGTGCTGACAGCACAGAGCCTGACGCGGGACTCGAACTCCCGGACCATGATTATCATGACCTGAGCTGAAGTCGGACGCTTAACTGACTGAGTCACCCAGGCGCCCCTATATGACTTTTATAGCACTTACAAAATACCCTGAATAGCATTACTGAAGATCTCAGAAATTTAGAGAAAACACAATATTATCCTATTTTAAAGGAAAAAAAAATGTGATCTTGCAAAATCAAATCACACCTGTGTGTCAGCAAAAAACCTTCTGTTTCAGGCTTCTGTGTTTGTAGTTTTATTTTGACACTCTGAAAAGAGAGCCTTGTTGCACAAAAAAGTATTAAACCAACATGACCAAAAATATTGCTAACATCAGGAATAACCGGTTTCTGTAAGGAAGTATTTTCCTTGTTATACATATAGCTCTGTTCTGGCCAATATGCAATATCTTCTAGACTTTATTAAAAAAAAATTTTTTTTAAATGTTTAATTACTTTTTAGAGAGACAGAGAGAGAGTGAGAGACAGACAGACAGACAGTGCATGATCAGGGGAGGGGCAGAGAGAGAGGGAGACACAAAATCTGAAGTAGGCTCCAGGCTCTGAGCTGCCTGGGCAGCCAATGCAGGGCTTGAACTCATGAACCACAAGATCATGACCTGAGCCCAAGCTGGATGTTTAACTGACTGAATCACCCAGGCGCCCCTACTTAAAACAATTTTTAAACAGAGCTATGTTTTTCAGGGCAGCTGGGCTCAGTCAGCTAAGCATCAGACTCTTGATTTTGGATCAGGTCATTGTCTCAAGGTTCATGAGATCCAGCCCTGCATCAGGCTCCATGCTGATGGTGTAGAGCCTGCTTGGGATTCTCTCTCCCTCTCTCTGCCCCTCTGCTGCTTGTTCTCTCTCTCTCAAAATAAATAAATGAAACTTTAAAACAAAAAACAAAAACAAACAAAAGCAAACAAACAAATAATAAACAGAGCTATGTTTCTGAACTTTCTGTACCCAGGCCACTTCAGCCCCTATGGGCAAGCTATTCCAAGTATCTGAGCCACTTGGCACCATGTACACAAAGACTTGTATTCAGTCTTCATGTGACTAAAAAATGTATTTTTAATGAAATACTTGGATTCTTAGAAAAGTTATTTGTAACAGATATATATATAAAGAGACATGTCATACTAGTCTTAATACTAAGTCAACAATCACGTTAGAGGAACTTTCTGGTGATACCTTTATTTTGGGATCATACTTTGCAAAGATTTCTCTAGAGAAATTCTTCTCTTCAAGAAGGTCCTCTTACATAGGGTAGAAAAGCTTCCAAAAGAATGTATGGGAGCATTTTCACTCAAAAGGATATTCTATTTCAGACATAAAACCAAATTGAAAAACCCAAACACTAACAATTCCACAGTAACAGTCAATATATTGTAACATTAAAAAAAATTTTTTTTTTAATGTTTATCTTTATTTTTGAGACAAAGAGAGAGCATGAGCAGGGGAGAGGCAGAGAGAGAGGGAGACACAGAATCCGAAGCGGGCTCCAGGCTCTGAGCTGTCAGCACAGAGCCTGACGTGGGGCTCAAACTTGTCAACTGCAAGATCATGACCTGAGCTGAAGTCAGACGCTCAACCAACTGATCCAACCAGGCGCCCCTATTGTAACATTTTTGTTTGCACTACAAAGGGAATGATAGTATTTATGGTCATCTGTTTCAAATCAGTCTTTATTTTTTTTTCTTTTTAGAGATTTTATTTTTAAGCAATTTCTATATCCAACGTAGGGCTAGAACTCACAACCCTGAGATCAAGAGTCACATGCTCCACTGACTGAGCCAGCCAGTACCCCCTCCAGTCAATCTTTAAATCAAGTTCTATCAGAAGAAATCTTCTTGAGCTCACGATGTCAATACAGATAATCTGACCATCTGTTTCCTAGATGTTACATAAAACCTTCCGTACACCATATGTCAAAATAAAACAT
Organism: Panthera uncia; assembly: GCF_023721935.1. Lineage (NCBI taxonomy): Eukaryota > Metazoa > Chordata > Mammalia > Carnivora > Felidae > Panthera > Panthera uncia. Next base: position 78,135,236 of record NC_064816.1, read on the forward strand.
TCCACTTGGCTAACCTTCATGAGATTTTAACTCCACTTTCCCTAGTTGGCTGACGTAAACATCTATTGCACCCAGATGAGTTGAGGCCTTTAGACATCCAGAGGATGAATCTAGGAAAAAAGAAAAAAAAAAAACAACATAATCATTCTTATTGTAGTAACTGAAATGAAAAATTTGAAATAAAAGGCTCTGCTTCAGCATTAGGATAAGGCACTAAGAGTCTTGCAAGGTTCTGTATTTTCCTCATAATTATGCCATCTTTCACTTAAAAATGAAAACAGTATCAGAAATCTACAAATCTATACCTAGATAACTAACAAAAAATCCCTATCTATAGTAACCTGCATAACTTATTGATAAACATGTTTATTCTGCAACCTAATATATAGTAAGGACAGTATGCAAGCAGTAGATCCTTGACAGCCAAGACTATTAAGCACCATTGATATATTTAGTTTATTCTCAACTTTCAATATTTCCTAAAGAATTTTATCTCATGTACAGACACATAGGAGTGGTAGCTAAGTTAACAAAAATAAAAACTTCTGATGTTTTCTCCTTTTAACAAATTTGCTAGTGCTAAAAAAGTACTGTAACAGTGAAAGATTACTTTAGATAAGAATTTGTTGCATTTCTTAGGGGGCAGAAATGGAGGAAAAGGCAGTCACTTAAAGAATGGGTGAAGCTTGTTTATATCTAAATATTTCTTTTCAAGTATTTGGAATTAAACATATTATTAAGTCAGGAGAAGAAAATCAGAATTAAGTGGTTCTGATTTGACACTCAAATTTCTCAGTTGTCATTGACCCTACTTTTCAAAAAACTAACATTTCAAGTTGAAGAAAAAGCTGATAAAGTTAAAGAAGTAAGTGAAAGACGTTGAAGAGTCAGCACTAAGTAGCTTCTCTTTCCTCCTCAACTATAGCAACTGAACCTTTTAATTTACCTGCCCTGAGAAAGGCCAAAGCATATTTGTTTTAGAAAGGCCTCTTAAAAAGCTTATTTTATCAGGAACTTTTATTAGGAACTTTACTACTTCAAAGTGAAAACAAAATAGGGAGTGTGGTGAAAATAATGCCAAAAATTATATTATATTTTTAATAAAATGTGGAGAAAAAACATTCATATACTAGACATCTTTCTTTCAAGTTTTAAAGGACCCCAAATAAAGAAAACAACTTGGGAATAAGCTGGTTAAAATCTGACCCCAAGATAATTTATAATAATTATCTGTAATCTATACTGAAAATTGCCCTTTATCAGACCCAATTTATTTAATTTTTAAGTATAAAAAGTAAACACTGATGCTGGGAAATTAAGTCACTAGTGATAAATGACATAGAATAGTTGGGCAAAGAGGAATATCTCTCTCCTCAGTTACCAACAGAAATTCCTTTTTTATAACCTCTTACTGCATCCTAAAAGAAGCCAAGTAAAAATATACTGTGGTTAAAAAAATGTGGACTACACAATGTGTGTATTATCCCAGGTTGAATGAAGTAAAATATTTGAAACATTAGTTTGATTTCTTGCTTTCTCTAGGGGGCTAAAAACACAAGATTTTCATGAGGCTAATAAACAGTACTTTTCACTTCTCCCCCCATCCCAATGGGAAATAAACAAGAGCTAAATAATTTTCTCGTAAGCCACTGAGAAATTACATCCTCATGTTATCAGTCTTGAGCTCTGATAATGGCCAATTCCTTGGAGACTGTTTAAAAAAAATTAAAACTCAAGATATGTTTTCAAAAGAGAAAGCAAAAGTGATATTTAAAAAGCTATGGAGCAAAACAAACACTAATTTTCTTTTGTTTTCTATAATACACATGACTGGAACTAAAAATTAATTCTCAAGAATCAAATTAAAGCTTTCTCTAAAAAATTTCATTTTTGTTTTGGAAATTCACATAATGGGTAAATTCCATAGGTCTTGGAAGAAGCCTTAAGGGAAATATACATTAGAGGGTGGGTGATTAAGAAGTGAACAGAAATCATTAATCCAGGTAATGTTTGCAATAAGTAGACTCTCACAGAGAGTCTTCTATCATCCCAATTTTGGACAAAGATCTTGTTTGATTTGAGTTTTCCCAGAAAATTACAGATAAAATTAGGAAAAAATGATGTCAACTACCAGTTAATCACTACATACAACCAAAAAAAAAAAAAAAAAAAAAAAGAAGCTATTTGTAATATACATTTAGCTAACAGCAAAGAATAATAACTACTTGAAAGGCTAAAATTCCAAATTTTGCCATTTTCTTTCAGATAATGGGAGAATTCTCTCAAAATGGGTCAAACATGTTCAGAAAGATTTTCTGAATTTTTTATCACTTTACCTTAAGTTTCAACATGTAGATACTAAGGAACAGCAACACAAAAGGTATTTTTTCATTTCTGCAACTCAATTCCTACACTTCCAAAGCTACACTAATTGCATGAACAAGGAACAAATTTCATACATTGGACATAAAGGATTTGCAAAGGCAGAATTTTAAGGTCACTTCATGTAAAGCTTTCTAAATTAGTGCCCTGCTTGTTATTCTGTAGGGAGGGAACATACGGAGGCTGGGCTTAAAGGAACAGACAAGGCAAAACCACCCCACTCAACCATGAACATATTTCTCTTTTTAAAGATAAAATTACTAGTACATGGCTTCTGGCAGTGCCTTCCAAAAAAGGGAACACATATAAATTAAAAAGAAAAGGAGGTGTCTGGGTGGCTCAGTCCAATGAGTGTCCAATTCTTGATTTTGGCTCAGGTCAGGATCCCAGGGTCATTGCACTGAGCCCCACATCAGGCTCCAAACTGAGCATGGGGCCTGCTTGGGATTCTCTCTCTCTCTCTACCTCTGCCCCTCTCCCCCACTCACACTCTTTCTCTCTCTCTCCCTAAAATTAAAAAAAAAAAAAAGGGCAACATAAGGCAAAGAAAGTAAAGCGAGGTGAACAACTCTATTATACTTCTATCTTACTGTTATCTATTATCAAGCTTTGCCTTGTCCTGTTGACTCATTTTAAATAGAAGATGATCTGGTGTTCCAGAAAAAAAGGCATTTTAAAAAAAAAATATGAATCCAAGGAAAACCCTGGTTCTGATATACATAATCAAAATTTTTATATCACTTCAGCTTCTGAGAGAGATCGGTGTTACGGAAACTAGAAAGTACAGGGTTTTGGGAGGTGAGTGGTAATGTGTATACAAAATCCAAATGACTGATGAGATCACTTAAGAATCTGATCAATTATATTGTCTAAACTCCTTTGACCTGAATTACAAATATTCTTCTAAATAAAGGAATCATGGGAAAACTACTTCATCTATTATCCTGAAATCAGGATAATACTTAAATAATCTGAAGTCTCCTAATATTCCAACTTGATAATACTATATAACTTTATAATATATGTAGGTGTAAGACAACCTATACTACAAAGGACAGGAGTGGATAAATGAATCTATTTGACATAATACAAAATGGCATAATATTAATTCTAAATAGACTGTGAAAAGTTAAGTTTCTATATTGAAATTACTAGAAACTCTGCTAAAACGTCATGTAAAGAGGCATAAATAAAAAGTCAAAAGGAAAATTAAAATGCAATTCTGAAATATATCAAATTAATTGATAAAGGCAAAAAGCAAAAAATAGAAAATACAAAATAAAATAAAATGGTAGACACATATCCAACCATATCAATAATTATATTAAATGTTAATGGACTGTATCCTCCAATTAAAAGACAGTTTGCAAAATGAACTTTAAAAAGTAAGTGCCAACTACGCTGTCTATGAAAAAGGATTTTTAAACAGATAGACTGAAAGTAAATGAATAGAAAAACATATACCATGCTAACATTAAGCATAAGAAGGCAAGAGTGCCTTTATTATTACTAATATTAAGCATAAGAAGTGAAGAGTGTTTTCATCATTAGATGAAGAAAATTCAAGACACAGAATATTACCTGAGATAAAGCAGGGCATTTTGTAATGATAAAAGGGTTAATTCAACATACAGCCATAACAATCATGAATATGAATATCATAAATAACAGAGATTCAAAAACCAAACGTAAAGCTGACAGAATTCATTGAAAAATTTAACAACCCTCTCTCAGCAACTTATAGAACAGCTAAGACCCCCCAAAAATGTATTATACCGTATGCTCATTTCAATGGCATGTGACACAGAAATTCACAAGATAGAACCATATGCTGCCGAATGATAAAATAAACTGCAATAAATGTAAAACAACAACAACACTGAAATCACATAAAGAATTTTCTCTGACCAGATGGAATTTAGTTAGAAACCAATAAAATAAGAGATCTATAAAAATCTTAAGTATACAAAAATTTAAAAATAGACTTCTAAAGATCAAAGAAGAAATCAAAAGCACAATTAAAAATCTTCTAAAAAATGATTTTTAAAATGCAACATTTCACAGAACTAGAACAAATGATCCTAAAATTTGTATGGAACCACAAAAGACCTTGAATAGCCAAAGCAATCTTGAAAAAGAAAAGCAAAGCTTCAGATATCACAATTCCAGCCTTCAAGTTATATTACATAGCTACAGTATCAAAATAGTATGGTACTAATGCAAAAACAGACACATAGATCAATGGAACAGATTAGAAAAACCAGAAATAAACCCATAATTATATGGTCAATTAATCTTTGAAAAAGGAGGAAAGACAGTCTCTTCAATAAATTTCAGTTGGGAAAACTGGACAACTGCATGCAAAAGAATGAAACTAGACCACTTTCTTACACTATACATAAAAATAAATTCAAAATGAATTATAAACCTAAATGTAAGACTTGAAACCATGAAAATCCTAGAAAAGAGCACAGGCATTTATTTCTCTCACATAAGCCATAGCAACATTTTCCTAGATATGTCTCCTGAGGCAAGGGAAATAAAAGCAAAAATAAGCTATTGGGACTACATCAAAATAAAAGCATTCTGTACAGTAAAGGAAATAATCAACAAAACTAAAAGGCAACCTAAACGGGAGAAGATATTTGCAAATGACTTATCTGATAAAGGGTTAGTATCCAAAATATATGAAGAACTTACACATGTCAACACCAAAAGGCCAAATAATCCAATTAAAAAATGGGCAGGAGACATGAAAAGAAATTCATACAAAGAAGACATCCAGATGGCCAACAGACACTTGAAAGGTGCTCATCATCATTCATCATTGGGGAAATGTAAACCAAAACTACAATGAGATGTAAACCAAAACTACCTCACATCTGTCAGATGGCTAACATCAAAAACACAAGAAACAACAGGTGTTGGTGAAGATGCGGAGAAAAAGGAACCTTCTTGCACTGTCGGTGGGAATGCAAACTGGTGTAGCCACTGTGGAAACCAGTATGGACGTGCCTCAAAAAGTTAAAAATGGAACTACCCTATGATCCAGTAATCACACTACTGGGTATCTACCCCCAAAATACAAAAAATACTAATTTAAAGGGATATATGTACCTTTATGTTTATAGCAGCATTATTTACAATAGCCAAATTATGGAAGCAGACCAGTGTCCACTGATAGATGAATGGATAAAGAAGATGTGGTGTACATATATAAATAAAGGAACATTACTCAGCCATGAAAAAGAATGAATTCTTGCCATTTGCAACAATAGGGATGGAGCTAGAGTACAATGCTAAGCTAAATAAGTCAGTCAAATGATACTCTATATGGAAAACTCAAAAGATTCCACCAAAATACTGCTAGAATTGATTCCTGAATTCAGCAAAGTTGCAGGATATAAAATCAACACACAGAAATCAGTTGCATTCCTATACACCAACAATGAAGCAACAGAAAAAGAAATCAAGGAATCGATCCCATTTACAATTGCACCAAAAACCATAAAATACCTAGGAATAAATCTAACCAAAGAGGTGAAAAATCTATACACTGAAAACTATAGAAAGCTTATGAAAGAAATCAAAGAAGACACAAAAAAAATGGAAAAAGATTCCATGCTCCTGGATAGGAAGAACAAATATTGTTAAAATGTCGATACTACCCAAAGCAATCTACATATTCAAAGCAATCCCTATCAAAATAACACCAGCATTCTTCACAGAGCTAGAACAAATAATCCTAAAATGTCTACGGAACCAGAAAAGATCCTGAATAGCCAAAGCAATCTTGAAAAAGAAAACCAAAGCAGGAGGCATCACAATCCCAGACTTCAAGCTATACTACAAAGCTGTAACCATCAAGATGGTATGGTACTGGCACAAGAACAGACACTCAGATCAATGGAACAGAATAGAGAACCCAGAAATGGACCCACAATGTATGGCCAACTAATCTTTGACAAAGCAGGAAAGAATATCCAATGGAATAAAGACAGTCTCTTCAGCAAGTGGTGCTGGGAAAACTGGACAACGACATGCAGAAGAATGAACCTGGACCACCTTCTTCTACCATACACAAAAATAAACTCAAAATGGATGAAAGACCTCAATGTAAGACAGGAAGCCATTAAAATCCTCGAGGAAAAAGCAGGCAAAAACCACTTTGACCTCACCTGTAGCAACTTCTTATTCAACACGTCTCCGGAAGCAGGGGAAACAAAAGCAAAAATGAATTACTGGGACCTCATCAAAACAAAGTTTCTGCACAGCGAAGGAAACAATCAACAAAACTAAAAGGCAACTGACAGAATGGGAGAAGATATTTGCAAATGACATCTCAGATAAAGGGTTAGTATCCAAAATCTATAAAGAACTTTCAAACTCAACACCCAAAAAACAAATAATCCAGTGAAGAAATGGGCAAAAGACATGAATAGGCACTTCTCCAAAGAAGACATCCAGATGGTCAACTGACACATGAAAAAATGCTCGACATCACTCATCATAAGGGATATACAAATCAAAACCACAATGAGATACCATCTTACACCTGTCAGAATGGCTAACATTAACAACTCAAGCAACAACAGATGTTGTCAAGGATGCAGAGAAAGAGCTCTTTTGCATTGTTGGTGGGAGTGCAAGCTGGTGCAGCCACTCTGGAAAAAAGTATGGAGGTTCCTCAAAAAACTAAAAACAGAACTACCCTATGACCCAGCAATTGCACTACTAGGCAATTATCCACGGGATACAGGTGTGCTGTTTCGAAGGGACACATGCACCCCCATGTTTATAGCAGCAATATTAACAATAGCCAAAGTATGGAAAGAGCCCAAATGTCCATCGATGGATGAATGGACAAAGAAGATGTGGTGTATATATACAATGGAGTATTACTCGGCAACCAAAAAGAATGGAATCTTGCCATTTGCAACTATGTGGATGGAACTGGAGGGTATTATGCTAAGTGAAATGAGTCAGTCAGCGAAAGACAAAAATCATATGACCTCATTCATATGAGGACTTTAAGAGACAAAACAGATGAACATAAGGGAAGGGAAACAACAATAATATAAAAACAGGGAGGGGGACAAAACATAAGAGACTCATAAACATGGAGAACAAACAGAGGGTTACTGGAGGGGTTGTGGGAGGGGGGATGGGCTAAATGGGTAAAGGGCACTAAGGAATCTACTCCTGAAATCATCGTTGCACTATATGCTAACTAATTTGGATGTAAATTTAAAAAAATTAAAAATAAAATTAAAAAAAATAAAAAAATAAAATAAGTCAGTCAGAAAAAGACAAATACCATACAATTTCACTCATATGTGGAATTTAAGATGCAAAACAAATGAGCAAAGAAAAAAAAAAGAGCGAGAGAGACAAACCAAGACACAGACTCTTAATTATAGAGAACATATTGATGGTTACCAAAGAGGAGGTGTGTAGAAGGATGAGAGAAATAGGTGATGGGAATTAAGAAGTGCACTTGTGATGAGCACTAGGTGATGTATGAAATTGTTGTATCAGTATTTTGTACAGCTGAAACTAATATAACACTGTATATTAACTATACCAGAATTAAAATAAAAACTTAATTAAAAACATTAACTCAAGGGTATACATGTACCCTGATGCTTATTGCAACATTATTTACAAAAGCCAAATTATAGAAGAAAAAAATGCAACATTGCAAAATGTGGGGAATACACTGCCTTTAACAGACTTATAATTTAAATGCTAATATTAACAAAAATTCTAAAAAAAAAAAACTGTCTAAAATCACTGACCTAATGTTTTATCTGAGGAAGCTAGAAAAAGAGGAGCAAGGAAACTCCAAGTTAATAAAAGAAAGAACATAATAAATAAAGAGCAGAAATCAATTAATACATCAGAAAACAAACAATAAAGATACTAACAAAGTGAAAAGTTGGTTCTTTGAAAATAAAGTCTACCCTCATTAATCAAGAAAAAGAGAATACATATATCAATATCAGGAATGAAGAGGAAAGAAATACCACTACAGATCCTATAGGCATAAACAGGAATATAAGGGAATACTCTGCACAGCATTACGTGAACAAATTTGACAATGTGATAAAATAGACAAATTCCTTGAAAAGTACCACTTACTGAATGTAAAGTCAGACAAAACAGAAAATAGAATAATAAAATATCTATTAACTTATACAGTAATTTCATTCTAGACAAACATGCTGAAGTAATACATTGGAGAAAGAAAGTTTTGTCAACAAATGGTGATGTAACAATAACATCCAGATGGGAAAAAATAAATCCGGATTTCCTGACTCAGATTAAACACAAAAATTAGAGATTGATCAAAGGTAAAAGCAAAAATTTGAAAGCTGCTAGAGGAAAACATAGGACAGCTTCATGATTGAAGGCAGCCAAAGATTTCTCAGGACACAGAAATCAATAGCCATAAAAATAATTGGTCAATTAGACTTCATCAAAATGGAAATCTTCTCATCCAAATACACCATTAAGAAAATGAACAGACAGGGGCACCTGGGTGGGTCAATTGGTTGGTTAAGTGTCCAACTCTTGATTTCGGCTCAGGTCATGTTTTCAGTTGTGAGATTGAGCCCCGTGTCAGGTTGACTGTGGAGCCTGCTTTAAGATTCTCTCTCTCCCACTCCCTCTGCCCATACTCTCTCAGTCGAAAGAAAGAAAAGAAAAGAAAAGAAAAGAAAAGAAAAGAAAAGAAAAGAAAAGAGAAGAGAAGAGAAGAGGAAAAGAAAAGAAAAGAAAAGAAAAGAAAAGAAAACAGAATGACTGACCAGGCAAGCCACAGACTGAGGGAAAATACAGAAAAACAATGTTACAAAGGATTGTTCCCAGAATATATAAAGAACTCCTCCAACTCAGTAACAAAAAGACAATCCAACTGAAAAATAAATGAGCAAAAGACCTGAACAAAATTTCACAAAGATATACTAATAAGCAGTAAGCACATGAAAAGTACTGAACATCATTAGTCATCAGGGAAATGTAAAATAATACCAGAGGGATACCACTGCACACGGGTAAAATTAGAAGACTGACAGGGGCACCTGGGTGCCAGGTGGTTGGGTGGCTGACTCTGGATTTCAGCTCAGGTCATGATTTCACGGTGAGTTTGAAGCCTCTGTTTGGTTCTATGCTGACAGCATGGAGCCTACTTGGGATTCTCTCTCTGCCTTTCTCCTGTATGCACACACAGGCATTCTCTTTCTCTCTCAAACAAATAAATAAACATTAAAAAAAAATAAAAGACTGACAAAAATGTTGGTGAGGATGTGGAACAACTAGAATTGTCATATGTTGTAGAAAGGAGTGTAAAAGGGAACTTTGGGGGAAAAGTCTGGAAGTTTATCATACCTACTCAAATCAGTGATTCTATTCCTAGGTATTTACCCAAGAAGGGGAAAAAATATATATATCATCCATATATGTCTTCATAAAATGACTTGTCTAAGAACATTCATACCAGTTTTATTTATAAATGCCAAAAATTAGACATAGCCAAGGTATCCAACAACAGGAGAATGGATAAACAAATTAAGCTTTCTGGTTACCTGCTTCCACTTTTGCACCCTCTGGTACATTACAAAACAACAGCTAGGTTGCTCTTTAAAAAAAAATTAGATATTACTTGCCTGCTAACACCTGTTGTAGCTGAAATTAAGTCCCAACTCTCACAATGTCTATAAAGGCCCTATGATCTAGCCCTCAGGTACCTCATCTCCCACAACTCTCCATGAGTTCTGCTTCTGGATCTGTATCTTGAAAATGATAGATCCATTCCATTTTCAGGGCTTGCGCTAGCTACTCCTCTATCTGGGGAGCTCTGCATCCAAAATTTTATGAGCCTCTTTCCCATTATTCTGGCTTGAGTTCAAGTGTCCCTTCTTCAGACCCTCCCTGATTACTAACTGAAGTAACTTTGTTTTCCCCATTCTCTATCCTATTACCCTCTCTTATTTATTCATTGCACAATCTGAAGTTATCTTTGGTTATTTGCATGCTTATTGTCTTTCTTCTCAGGCTGAAGGTAAGCATGGAGACTATGTTTTTGTTGACCAATATTATGCTCAGTACCTAAAAAAGTTCCTGAGATAGAACAGGCACTCAATAAATACATGTTGACTAGTTACTGCCATACTCAAGGTTGTCTTCAAATGTTAACAGAATCTTGAGAGCAGTAAATAAAGACATAATTTATACCTTTCTTCCAAAGTATTAATATAGATATTGAAAGAAATAAAGGAATTTATGAAATGAACACTTCCTTAATAATTAAGTTTAAAACATAGTGACTTGTTCTATATTATAGATAATAAACTGGAAGAGGAGAAAGAGAGGGATAGTTTATTGAATAACTACCACGCATTGCGATGTATTTTATATACTGTTGACCCTTGAACAACATGGGTTTGAACTGTGTGGGGCCACTATAAATATACAGTACAGTACTGTAAATGTATTTTCTCTTCCTAATGATTTTCTTAACATTTTCTTTTCCCTTGCTTACTGTATTGTAAGAATACAATATATAATGCATATAGCATACACAATACGTGTTAAATGACAGTTTGTGTTATCGGTAAGGCTTTCAGTCTACAGTAGGCTATTAGTACTACTTTAATTATTATCTCAACAACCTTGTGCTATGTAAATGGCATCCATTTTATGTAAAAAAAAAAATGCAAACTCAGAGACTTGGTAATTTGAGAAAGTCACACAGCTAATATATGGTAGGACCAAAATTTACCACCAAATCTACTTCTAAAGTCTATACTTTTCCACACTACCAGAGATCAAAATATGATAACTTAACAAATGTAAAACTTTTTTTCTTATTGTAAGAGATTCTTCCAAAATAAAACTCAAAGTTTATCAATGATATTTACAAAATAAGAATTCAAGCTTTATTTACCTTCATATATTTGTAGATTTTTAAGAACAACCTAAAGCCATGGACACAATTTATATTTTGATAAAGAAAATTATAAATTATAGTTCTTAACACTGTACTCAGGTCATTTTCTTTGAGTGGACAGAGATTTATCAAAGAAAAAGAAAACATTTCATCTTAAAATCCCTCTAGTACTTAACAGTGAGAAAAAGTTCATATGAAAAATTAACAAGAATTCATAATGTTAATCATTTGTACAGTTTGAAACCATCTTCAGGGGGCGCCTGGGTGGCGCAGTCGGTTAAGCGTCCGACTTCAGCCAGGTCACGATCTCGCGGTCCGTGAGTTCGAGCCCCGCGTCAGGCTCTGGGCTGATGGCTCGGAGCCTGGAGCCTGTTTACGATTCTGTGTCTCCCTCTCTCTCTGCCCCTCCCCCGTTCATGCTCTGTCTCTCTCTGTCCCAAAAATAAATAAAAAACGTTGAAAAAAAAAAAATTAAAAAAAAAAAAAAAAAAAAAGAAACCATCTTCAGAGATGTAAATTGCTGCTCATTTCATCCTTGCTACTACTATTCTTTTCCAGTATGGATAAATAACCATTTATTTCCACTTTTAGAGAGAAGGGTTTTTCATTTATGTTTCACATTTCCATCCAAGAATAATACTAGCATGATCATATCATATTGTATTACAAATAGTCCTCAAATTCATATCTGCCTAAAAGGCCTTCTAGTTGGTAATGAAATTCCCTGTGCCTCATTTTGCAACATTCTCCTTCTTTCCCCATGTCTAGCATTTTCTCTCCCCAGCTGGCTCAGCTTCTTATCAGCATACCTTTTTGTTCACACTAGAAACTTCCTTTACTATGCTTAGGTGTGTCCTCTGATGAAATGGCCTGAATAGTTAACAGTAAATCTCAATTTTCCAGTGGAACACAGGTAAATCTTTCTGTCTTGTCTTAGTTAAAATGATTTACAACTATCATGAAAGAAGCCTTTATTTTCAACTTAGTCCCTCATTGAACATAAAAGTTATAATCTCTGGAAAATTATTTAAAAAGATATGTACTTTAAGTCAGAAAATCTAGGAGTGATAGTGCAAAGGACTAATGGACATGTTCACTATTAAAATGAGTACAAAGAAAGGAAAAATTTAAACCATCAAAAAGGACAAAGCCAAGAGGCCCTGGGCATTCATCCTGGCAATAAGCCACAGCCTCCCCTCAAAGGTCCTCATTTCCCATCCATACTCCCAACTCTCTAAGGCCTAAAAACAACCACCACTCGGGGCGCCTGGGTGGCGCAGTCGGTTAAGCGTCCGACTTCAGCCAGGTCACGATCTCGCGGTCCGTGAGTTTGAGCCCCGCGTCAGGCTCTGGGCTGATGGCTCGGAGCCTGGAGCCTGTTTACGATTCTGTGTCTCCCTCTCTCTCTGCCCCTCCCCCGTTCATGCTCTGTCTCTCTCTGTCCCAAAAATAAATAAAAAAGGTTGAAAAAAAAAAATTTAATAAAAAAAAAAACAACCACCACTCTTATGCCTTTGCCTATAGGTAAGCAGGTGCTCCTTGGGAGAGAGAAAAACTCTATCTAAACTATCTGGAAAGCTGAACTTTTCTCCCACAGGCACAGCATCACATGTAGTGAAGAGGTCTTAAGTACCATTAGCCACTATTAGTTCTGGCCTGGGATTGGAACAATAATTAAAATGACAATTATTTATTGAATTTTTACCATATGTCAGACACCATGCTAAAGTACTTTATATATATGATCTCACTTCTTACAATAACCCTCTACAATAGGTACTTATTATAATTTCTATTTTTTTCAGATGTGCAAATTGAAGCACAGAGAAGTTAGGTAATTAGCCCATGTATAGGAAGTGGTGAAATCAGGAGCACCTGGGTGAATCAGTCAGTTAAGTGTCCCGACTTTTGATTTTGCTCAGGTTATGATCTCATAGTTTCACGAATTCAAGCCCTATAGGGCTCTGCACTGGCAATGCAGAGCTTGCTTGGGATTCTCTCCCCCCCCCCCCCCCCCCTCTCTGCCCTTCACCCACTCTCCCTGTCTCTGTCTCCCTCAAATAAATAAATAAACTTTAAAAAAAGAAAGTGGTGAAATCAGAATTCTAACTTTATTCTTATTGATACCAAATCTATAATTATATAATATATACAGGATGATGAGTCAATGAATTTTCAGAAACAATTTTACATATTCATACATTGGGTCTGCCTATATTTGACTTGCATATCAGGAACATATCAGATTCATGAGCTAAACTTCAGATTTTATTTATAAAATATCACAAATATAACTATTTTTAAAAGCATGCAAAATTTACCAACTAGCAGCTTAGCACATACCTACTGTGATGTTGCCCATGTTGCTGTGTAATGTTATATTGCCTGTAAAAGAGAGAGAAAAAAAGACAATTTTATATATTAGGGAAAGTCTAAAAATGAACTATTATAATATATGGTTTTCTATAACATGGTTGGATATTCACAATATTATTTAATAACACTGTTATTGTTGTTGGCAATTCTTCTCAGTAGTACAAATCTAATAAGAGAATTAGCTGAAACTCTGAAATAACTAGCTTTAGTCATCTATACAAACTCTCTTCCAATATTCCACCTTAATGTTCTCTAGCATAACTACAAAACAAACCACCATACTCTCTGGGAAACGTGGATGAAAAATAATGATACTTCTATAATCCATAAATGAAAAAGTTGCTTAAACGTACTATGTATTTTTAACATAAACATTGCTGTATTTATCAGACCACTCAAAGCCAAGTTTTAAGCCAACTAAAATAACACTGAAATAATCTGTGGAAAAAAGTTATTACTGTTATTTTTCAGGCCGTGATGCCATGTCTGTTAGATTAAAGTAGTTTCTGTGCCAAGAGTCAAAGAGTTTAGGGCAGGAATAATGAACACATTGAAGTATGACTAACAAAGAAAAAGGTTTCAGAAGTCTTTTGATGAAAACATATTTTCCAGGAAAAGTATAGGATACTGGAACTGCTCTTCCCAGCCCCCTTTCCCCCAATACCAAAATTCATAGGATTTTTCTTCATATGTGTGTTTATAGACTTATTCCTAGACCCATACGATCTATGTTTACTGTACTGAAAATGTCATCAAGGTTACCTCTTCTGTCATAATTCCAAAACTACTAAAAGAGTAAAGGAATAAATTTTATCTCACAAATAATCTAGGGTAAATGAACTCATTTATTTAATTTCTTACATCCTGTAAATACCGACATGTATCACCAGCACCTGAGAAAAAGCAAACAAATCACTTGATTCATTTGTCAACAGTCAGATGTATTTTGATTGCAAAAATCAAAGAGTCTTATATTCCTTCATGTGAGGATATGAACAAGGAGTACATTTGTGTAGAAATAAAACTTGGTTTGTGTGGAGAAATTAAGCTCCTAAAATTATTTTCAAGTCTCAGTAAGTTACAAAGTTATAAAGATCCTTTTAAATGTGTTATGTAAATATTATTTCATCGGTGTGTTCTAGACACTCTCTTCCAATTTTCAAACCCAGTAAATGCAGATTCACCATCACATGCAAACAGTGGCCAAAGATCATATAGCTTCTAAGGTGGCTTTCAAAGATCCCTGACTCCTGGTATTCAAGCCCTGATATAATCTCTTCCCTTCATGCATAGGTTGGACCTAATAATTTAACACAGAAAATAAGGCAAAAGTGATGGGATGTTGTTTCCAAGATTAGGTTACAAAGAGATTCTGGTTTCTGTCTTGGTAGCCCTTTTCTGCTCTGATGGAAGCCATCAGCCAACTGCCCAAGACGCACACTAGGAAGGAATCAATAGAGGCCTCTAATGAACAGGATCTGAACTCAAATCCTGCCAGCAACCACGAGTGAGCTAGGAAGCAGACTGTCCCTTAGTGGAACCTTTAAATGACCCCACAGCCCCAACTGACAGCTTCGTAACAACATCGTAAGAGGTCTTGAGGCAGAGGATCCAGTTAAGCCACACCAAGATTCCTGACTCATCCAAATGTAAGATAATAAGTGTTTGTTGCTTTCAGCTGCTAAGTTTTGAGGTAATTTGTTACACAGGAAGAGGTAACTAGTACAGATGTTGAAAGCTAAAAGAGGGGTGCTGCCATAATAAATACTTAAAAATGTAGGAGTAGCTTTGCAACTTGGCAGTGAAGCAGAGGCTGGAAGGATTTTCAAAAGCATGTTAGAGAAAGCCTAAATTGCCTTGAACAGACTGTTAGTAGAAAGCTGAGTATGCTTTCCACAAGGACTCAGATGAAGTGAGGAAAATGTATTTAGAAATTGGAAGAAGGAGGGGCGCCTGGGTGGCTCAGTCGGTTAAGCATCCGGCTTCAGCTCAGGTCATGATCCCAACAGTCTGTGGGTTCGAGCCCCACGTCAGGCTCTGTGCTGACAGCTCAGAGCCTGGAGACTGCTTCAGATTCTGTATCTCCCTCTCTTTCTGCCCCTCCCTGACTCACCTCTGTCTCTATCTCTCTCAAAAATAAATAAACATTAAAAAAAAATTTTTTTAATAAAAAAAAAGAAATTGGAAGAAGGAGCATCCTTGATAAGTAGTTGTAGAAACTTAGCAATACCATTACCTTCAGTAATGTGCATGCAAAGTAAGAAATGTGCCTTAATGAACTGAGGGATTTAACTAAGATTTCTAAGCAGGTTAAAGTATTGTAAGTGCTACTTTTTTTTTTTCACTTACTGTAAAATGCAAGAGAAGAAAGATTAATCTAAAGGAAGGACTGTTAAACAAACAAAACCAGGGCACAAATAGTTTTGAAAATTCTTAGCCACTCCAAACCATTAGAGACTCTTAACTATAGAGAACAAAACTAAGGGTTGCTGGAGGGGAGGTGGGTGGGGATGGGCTAGATGGGTGATGGGCATTAAGAAGGGCACTTGTGATGAGCACTGGATGTTATATGTAAGTGACAAATCACTAAATTCTACTCCTGAAACCAATACTACACTATACATTAACTAACTTGAATTTAAATAAAATCTTGGAAGAATAAAAATTCAAAAAAGAAAAAAAAGAAAAAGAAAATTCTCAGCCCCCCGAGATGACAAAAGATGTTAAAGGTGGGAATAGCTTTCAAACAAAGTTTGAATCCAAGAGCATTGGCAGAACATGGCCTCAAAATGAAGCTGAGAGGTGACTGCAAAGACCACAGAAAGATCAACAGTGGTACCTTATAATAATAATAATAATCAATTATACAAACAATCCTTTAAAAAGATTAAAAGTATGTTTCACAGATCCTCTCAATCAACAGTCAATACTTCAGAAAGCTTGAGTGCATTTTACCTCAGTATCTCTGCGGAAGCCCACATTTTGAAGAGATTCTTGGATGTGGCTTTTATCTAATGAGTAAACCCCAATGTGATTCACAGGAGGCTGACAAAATTTTTGAGAGAATAATAACAGCAAGCACACCGCTAAACTGAACTGAAAGGAACAATGACAGTACAAGGTAAAAAGAGACCACTGGACCCCCAAAATTCTGTCAGGCAGCCGACTGAGAAAATCACTCACATGCAAACATACTTCATGAAAAAGGAAGGATGACTCAGAGGAAGGAGCAAAAGCACAGAGGGCAAAGCATGAAATGCTAAATAATTACTCCCAGGCCTTGAGAAATAAATCAAGGAAACTCCAATATTTGCCCACCCAAATTTTAAAATCACTATGGAGCAGTGACCTCTTTATGCCTCTCATTTTCCTCCTCTTGAACAGTAAGGTCTATACCAATTATCTTATACCTGTCCCATGATTGTATGTTGGGTGTGCAGGTAGGTTGTGGGGGAGGGGTGGTAAAGTGGGGGGGGGGTGGCTAGATAACATCTCTTTAGTTCACAGGTCTTCAGATTCAGAGAAACTGTTCTTGATGAGTTGTACTTAAGCAACTACACCTGAGGAGTCTCATCAGGTGATGAGACTGATTTTGATGTAGAGATTCTGGACTCTGATGCGGTGCATAATGGGATGAAACTTTTAGGAAACTTGGAAGAAAGGAGGTGTATTTTGCATGTGAGAGGGACATTTGGGGGAGGGGCTGGAAGACAGACTGGCCATCCAAAGCCTTACAGGATATCTGGGAAGATATACACATGAAAAATTAAAAATCAGTATTTATTAATAATTATAAGTGACAGTCCTAAGTTAACAATATGTATTAGGTGCCACGGCCACTCAGAGGAAAGAGACTAAAATGACCAGGCACAGATGAGAATGGTCATATTGGAGATGTAACTAGAGCTGAGATTTTAAACATGGATAAACTTGAATATTCTGAGGAGGAAAATTTTTCTTGGAAGAAGAATAACATAAGCAAAGGTAAAAAAAAGTAGAACTACACATGCTATGTTGAAATCATGCAAATCAGTTAAGCACAAGCAATTAGGCAAGTCTATGAGGACGGAGATCATGTCTTTCTTATTTAGCATTATATCCTGAAAGGTTAGTACAGTGCCCACTACATAGTAAACATTATCATTTTTTAAACAAATGTTCAAATTAAGTTTGGAAAAACATGTGAAGAGCAATCTGTAGAAGAGCCATAGAGTGCTAGTCTTCTACTGACTTTATCCTAAATTGATGAAGTCAGTGAAGAATTTCAAGATGGATAACAATAAGAAAACCATGCTTTAGGGAGACTAACCTAGTGTGAGACAGTGAAGACATTCACTCAGAATTCTCTTTATTGCTTCCACCTCCTGAACACTTCAAACATAAGATAAAGTAGACCACTGATTTTTCTGATTATAACTGTTAGTAAAGAACTGTAATAGTTTTATAGTCAGTCCTTTAGCAAGCGAGTCCAGTTGCCCACTCAGGAAGGCAAAAGAGCTTTATTATCTTACACTAGTCTTCAATTAAAGCTATAAAAATTTGCTATTTTTTTTAACATTTATTTATTTTTGAGAGAGAGAGAGAGAGAGAGAGAGATTGTGTGAGCAGGTTGGGGCAGAGAGAAAGGGAGACACAGAAACCGAAGCAGGCTCCAGGTTCTGAGCTGTCAGCACAGAGCCCAATGTGGGGCTCGAACTCACGAACCGTGAGATCATGACCTGGGCTGAAGTCAGACATTCAACCAACTGAGCCACCCCGGTGCCCCCCAAAATTTGCTATTTTTTAATGAAAATATGTTCTTTCTCAAAAAGCCTATCATTAGCGCTTATCATGAAAGTAAAGTGACCTCAAAGAAAGTTATGGTTCTTACAGCCATAAAACAGAAGTTTTAGATCAATTAAAGAATGAAGGACTAGTTCATATTATAGTGGGACCTTAGAGTCTCAGACTACATCTTTCTTGAATGTTAAAGAGTTCTGTGCAATAAAAGCATAGTAGAAGGAAAAAACTATGGAAATAAGGAATATTTGTAAATATAAAGAGTATTTCAAAATATCTTTGTCAATGCTAAGGATTTTAAGTTTATTTTTATTTATTTTGAGAGAGAGAAAAAGAGAGCAAGTGGGGGAGGGGCAGAAAGAGAGGGAGAGAGAGAATCCCAAGCAGGTTCAGTGCTGTTAGCACAGAGCCCAATGCGGGGCTTGAACTCACGAACCGCGAGACCATAACCTAAGTTGAAGTCATGAGTCGGATGCTTAACTGACTGAGCTACCCAGGTGCCCCATGTCAATACTAAAGGATTTTTAAAGCAATAAATAAAAAATGTATTTTTAACTCATATCAAAATATTTAGGAAACTCTACCTTAAACAGAAATATTCCAAAGTCATGAGAATATACAAAATGGACCTTTTACCTCAAATACTTTGTGGAATTAGGTAGAATACTTAAAAGGTGATAACTAAGTGGGCATCACTAGCACAGTTTTCTATATTTTGGTTCCACCTATTTCATCTCCAACCACTAAAAACAATAAACAAATCAACTACTTTAGAGGGGTGGATCTATGTAAAAGGCTTCTTTGTAATAAAGGAGACACCATATGGTTTATACTATGTGTGTGTATTCTTCTTTCAAGTTATGTTAACTTCTCCACAAACCCCAGTGTTTGAGAAAATATATTGCTTTTTTCAGCCAGTAATTCTTCATTCTAGTATGGTCAGAAGGAAAAATAAACTATCAATTAGAGAGAAACATTAGTTTATTTTTCTTCACTAAAATAAATGTGATTATGGTTTAAAAAGCACATATCCTCAGTTTCCCAAGGGAATTTTACTTTTTTTTTTTTTTTTTTTGAGAGAGCACATGCATGCAAGTTGGAAAGGGACAGAGGGAGACGGAGAGAGAGAATCTTAAGCAGGTTCCATACCCAGCATGGAGCCTGATGCGGGCTCAATCCTACAATGTGAGACTGTGACCTGAGCCAAAATCAAGAATCAGATGCTTAAACAACTAAGCCAGCCAGGCCAAACATTTAAAGAATAGTTAATACTTACTCTTCTTAAACTGTCCAAAGAAATAGAAATGGAAGGAAAACTTCCAAACTCATTCTATGAGGCCAGCATTACCTTGATTCCAAAACCAAAGACCCCACAAAAAGGAGAATTATAAGCCAATATCCCTGATGAATATGGATGCAAAAATTCTCAACAAGATACCAGTAAATTAAATCCAACAGTACTTTTGAAGATTACTCACCACGATCAAGTGGGGTTTATTCCTGGGCTGCAAAGGCAGTTTAATATTTGCAAATTAAGCAATGTGATACACTAAATTAATACAAGAAAGGATAAGAACTGTATGATCCTCTCAATAGATGCACAAAAAGTATTTGACAAAGTACAGCATCCATTCTTGATAAAAACCATCAACAAAGTGAGCATAGAAGGAACTTGCCTTAACATCATAAAGGCCATAATATGAAAGACCCACAGCTAATATCATACTCAATGAGGAAAAACTGACAGCTTTTCCTCTACAGTCAGGAACAAGACATTCTCATCATTATTTAATGTAGTACTGGAATGTACTAGCCTCAGCAATCAGACAAAAAAGAAATAAGTGATCCCAATTGGCAAGGAAGACATCAAACCTTCATTATTCACAGGTGACATGATACTCTGTGTAGAAAACCTAAAACACTCCACCAAAAAATTGTTAGAACTAATACATAAATTCATTAAAAGTTGCAAGACACAAAATCAACATACAGAAATCTGTTACATTTCGACACACCAATAATGAAGCAGCAAAAAGAGAAATCAAGGAATGGATCCCATTTACAACTGCACCAAAAACCACAGGATACCTAGGAATTAACCTAACCAAAGAGGTAAAAGATCTGTACTCTGAAAATTAAAGAACACTTACAAAAGAACTTGAAGAGGACACAAAGAAATGAAAAATCATTCCATGCTCATGGATTGGAAGAACAAATATTGTTAAAATGTCTATACTACCCAAAGCAATCTACACATTTAATGCAATCCCTATCAAAATAACCACCAGCACTTTTCATAGAGTTAGAACAAATAATCTTAAAATTTGTTTGGAACCACAAAAGACCCTGAATAGCTCAAGGCATCCTGAAAAAGAAAAACAAAGCTGGAGGCATCACAATTCCGGAGTCCAAGTTATATTACAAAGCTGTAGTCATCAAGACAGTATGGTAATGGCACAAAAACAGACACATATATCAGTGGAACAGTATAGAAAGTCCAGAAATGGACCGACAACTATATGGTTAACTAATCTTCAACAAAGCAAGAAAGAACATCCAATGGAAAAAAGACAGTCTCTTCAACAAATAGTGTTGGAAAAACTGGACAGCAATATGCAGAAGAATGAAAGTGGACTACTTTCTTACACCATACACAAAAATAAATTCAAAATGGATGAAAGACCTTAAATGTGAGAAAGGGAACCATCAAAATCCTAGAGGAGGGGCGCCTGTGTAGAGTATATTACGCTAAGCAAAATAAGTCAGTCAGAGAAAGACAAATCACATATAATTTCACTGATATGTGGAATTTAAGACACAAAACAGATGAACATAGGGGAAGTAAGAAAAAAAAGAGGGAGACAAACCTTAAGAGACTCTTAACTATTGAGAACAAACAGGGTTAGTGGAGAAGAGGTGGGCAAAGTATGGGCTAAATGGGTGATGGGTACTGAGGAGGGCACTTGTGATGAGCCCTGGGTGTTATATGTAAGTGATAAATCACTAAATTCTACCCCTGAAACCAGTATTCCATTATATGTGAACTAACTAGAATTTAAATAAAAACTTGAAACAAAAAATAAAATAAAATAAAATAAAATAAAATAAAATAAAATAAATAAAAAGCACATAACATCAATAATCCAAACGGAGCAAGCAAATATCCTTAAAGGTTAAATTCTTTTTGTATTTTCAGGAGGTGGGGGGAGGGTGAGAAGTAAGGGAGGCAATTCCTATTTGCAAGCCACAGTTCTAAACGCTAAGAATATAGAGATGAATAAAACATGATCCTTTCTATTGAGGAATTTATAATTAGGCAAGAATGTACAGATCAATGGAAGGCCAGAGATGAAGAGCAGATGTTTTCAATGAGTACTGAAAAATTACTAAAAGTCAATGAGGTAAAGAAAGGTGGGAAAAGCATTTGAAGACTATCAACAGAATGATCAGTAGGTCTAAGACTCTAATCAAGGACTCAGAAATATAAAACAGGTAAGAATATATTCAGATAAGTAAGAGATTATATAATTCCGGAAGGCACAGGGTCCAAACAGAAAGTTAGGCCAATCATCCAGGCAATCAGAAAGGTTTGAATAAGAGAATGCCATGTTGAATGTGTATTTCTAATAAACAACCATAGGCTACAGTAAGGAGGATGGAGTTGATGAAAGAAAGACTGGAAGCCAAGGTATTGCTGAGTGGAGGCAAGAGATGACAAGAGTCTGAAATAGAACAGTAGAAATTAGAAAGAGATGAGACAGAATGAGGAAATATTTAGCTAATAAAACCCACCTAAATTTGGTGATTAATTAGATGATTGGGAGGTGAGAGAGGAATCTAGGATTACTACAATCTTTCTAGCTTGGGGAGTTTGGTACATGGTAATATCAGAAACTGAAAATAGAAATAAAGGAGGAAAAACACATTATGGATAAGGTTTGTCAGGGGGAGAGGAAAATAAGAAAAAAAAAGTTAGAAATGCTGAATTTGAGATGCCTGTAAAGATCCAATTAGCTATATCTACCAAGCAGATGGATGTATAAGTCAGAAGTCAGGGCTAGAGATACAGATTTGAATTACCAGAATACAAGAGTAGTTAAGACTCAAAAGCATGTAAGATGCCCAAGGAAAAGAAAGAAGCAAAACAACAATAAAACAGGATGAAATCTTGGAGAATACCAAGGGAATGGGAAAAGGAGGAGCTCATAGAAGTTTGAGAAAGATCAATTATAAATATAAGACATGAAAAAGACTGCCAGTGCCCACTAATATTTGTGGCTTTTCTCCTGCCTTAGAACACTGCTAAACTCTCAATCTCAGCCTCCTGCAGTTCGATAAAGTCATTTAAAATATTCTGGCTAGGGAGAAAAGATGAAACAAAACAAAAAAGACCAAAAGACTAGAAAGTACCAGAGAACAGCACCAGAAACTCTGGCAACACAATGGCAATAAGTTCCTATCTTTCAGTACTCACTCTAAATGTCAATGGACTAAATGCTCCAATAAAAAGACATAGGGTAACAGAAAGGATAAGAAAACAATATACACCTAATTGATGTTTACAAGAGAACCATTTTAGACCTAAAGACACCTTCAGATTGAAAGTAAGGGGATGGAGAACCATCTATGATGGTAATGGTTGCCAAAAGAAAGCCAGAGTAGCCATACTTATATCAGACAATCTAGATTTTAAAATAAAGACTGTAACAAGAGATGACGAAGGGCATTATTACATAATTAACGGGTCTATCCACCAAGAAGATCTAGCAGTTGTACACACTTATGCCCCCAACATGAAATTACCCAAATATATAAATCAATTATACACAAACATAAAGAAACTTATTGGTAATAATACCATAATAGTAGGGGATTTCAACACCTCACTTACGGCAATGGACAAATCATCTAAACAGAGTATCAACAAGGAAACAATGGCTTTGAATGACACACTGGATCAGATGGACCTAATTGATACATTCAGAACATTTCATCCTAAAACAGTGGAATATACATTCTTCTTGAGTATACACAGAACATTCTCTAGAATAGATTTGTGTGCTGGGACACAAATCAGCCCTCAACAAGTACAAAAAGATTGAGATCATACCGTGCATATCTTCAAACCACAACGCCATGAAACTCGAAATCAACCACAAGAAAAAATTTGGAAAGGCAGCAAATATTTGAAGACTAAATAACATCCTACTAAAGAATGAATGGGTTAACCAAGAAGTTAAAGAGAAAATTAAAAAGTTCACGGAAGCCAGTTTAAATAACACCACAGCCCAAAACCTCTAGGATGCAGCAAAGGCAGTCATAGGTAGGAAGTATATAGTAATCCAGGCCTTTCTAAAGAAGAAAGGTCTCAGATACACAACCTAACCTTACACCTTAAAAGAACTGGAAAAAGAACACAAAATAAAACCCCAAACCAGCAGAAGATAGGAAATAATAAAGATTAGAGCAGAAATCAATGCTATTTAAATTTAAAAAAAAAAAACAATAAATCAAATTGATGAAACCAGGAGCTGGTTCTTTGAAAGAATTAACAAAATCGATAAGCCCCTAGCCAGTTTGATCAAAAAGAAAAAAGAAAGGATCCACTAAATAAAATCAAGAATTAAAGAGGAGAGATCACAACCAACACTACAGAAATACAAACAAAAACAAGAGAATATTATGAGCAATTATATGCCAATAAGTTGGCCAATTTGGAAGAAATGGACAAATTCCTAGAAACATATTAACTACCAAAACTGAAACAGGAAGAAAGAGAAAATTTGAAGAGACCCATAACCAATAAAGAAATTAAGTTATTAATAAAAAATTTCCCCAAAAAACAAAAGTCCAGGGTTGGATGACTTTCCAGGGGAATTCTACCAAACATTTAAAGAAGAGTTAACACCTACTCTTGTGAAGCTGTTCCAAAAAATAGAAGTGGAAGGAAAACTTCCAAACTCATTCTATGAGGCCATCATTACCTTGATTCCAAAACCACACAAAAACCCCACTAAAAAGGAGAACTACAGACCAGTTTCTCTGATGAACATGGATGTAAAAATTCTCAACGAGATACTAGCCAACTGGATTAAACAATACGTTAAAAGAATTATTCGCCACAATCAAGTAGGCTTAATACCTGGGATTCAAGTCTGGTTCAATATCCACAAATCCATCAATGTGACACATCAATAATAAAAGAAAAGATAAGAACCACATGATCCTCTCAATAGATGCAGAGAAAGCATTTGACAAAACATGGCATCCTTTCTTGATAAAAACTCTCAAGAAAGTAGGGATAGAAAGATCATACCTCAAAAGCATAAAAGCCATAAAGAAGAGACCTACTGCTAATATCATCCCCAACGGGGAAAAACTGAAAGCTTTCCCCTAAGGTTAGGAACATGATAGGGATGTCCACTCTCGCCACTGTTATTCAACATAATACTGGAAGTCCTAGCATCAGCAATCAGACAACACAAAGGAATAAAAGGCATCCAAATCAGCAAGGAGGAAGTCAAACTTTCACTCTTCACAGACGACAAGATACTCTACATGGAAAACCCAATAGATTCCACCAAAAAACTGCTAGAAGTGATCCATGAATTCAGCAAAGTGGCAGGATTTAAAATCAATGCACAGAAATTCATTGCATTTCTATACACCAATAATAAAGCAACAGAAAGAGGAATGAAGGAATCAATCCCATTTACAGTTGTACCAAAAACCATAAAATACCTAGGAATAAACCTAACGAAAGAGGTGAAAAATCTATACACTGAAAACTACAGAAAGCTTATGAAAGAAATTGAAGAGAACACACACAAAAAAGGAAAAACATTCCATACTAATGGATTAGAAGAACAAATATTGTTAAACAATCCTAAAATTTGTATGGAACCAGAAAAAAAACCAAATTGCCAAAGCAATCCTGAAAAAGAAAACCAAAGCTGGAGGCATCACAATCCTGGACTTCAAGATATATTACAAAGATGTGATCATCAGGACAGTATGGCACTGGCAGAAAAACAGACACTTAGATCAATGGAACAAAATAGAGAACCTAGAAATGGACCCACAAACATATGGCCAACTAATCTTTGACAAAGTAGGAAAGAATATCCAATGGAATAAAGACAGTCTCTTCAGCAAATGGTGCTGGGAAAACTGGACAGCAACATGCAGAAGAATGAACCTGGACCACTTGCTTACACCATACAGAAAAATAAACTCAAAATGGATGAAAGACTTAAAACATAAGACAGGAAGCCATCAAATCCTAGAGGAGAAAGCAGGCAAAAACCTCTGACCTCACCTGTAGCAACTTCTTACTCAACACATTTCCAGAGGAAACGGAAACAAAAGCAAAAATGAACTATTGGAACCTCATCAAGATAAAAAGCTTCTGCACAGTGAAGGAAACAATCAGCAAAACTAAAAGGTAACCGACAGAATGGGAGAAGATAATTGCAAATGACATGTCAGATAAAGGGTTAGTATCTAAAATCTATAAAGAACTTATCAAACTCCACATCTTAAAAACAAAAAAATCCAGTGAAGAAATGGGCAAAAGACATGAACAGACACTTCTCCAAAGAAGTCATCCATATGGCTAACACGCACATGAAAAAATGTTCAACATTACTGATCATCAGGGAAATACAAATGAAAACCACAATGAGATACCACCTCACACCATTCAGAATGACTAAAATTAACAACCCAGGCAACAACAGATGTTGGCGAGGATGTGAAGAAAGGGGAACTCTTTTGCACTGCTGGTGGGAATGCAAACTGGTGGAGCCACTCTGGAAAACAGTATGGAAGTTCGTCAAAAATTTAAAAATAAAACTACCCTATGGCCCAGCAATTGCACTACTAGGTATTTATCCAAAGAATACAGGTGTGCTGTTTCAAAGGGACACATGCACCCCAATGTTTACAGCAGTGCTATCAATAGCCAAGGTATGGAAAGAGCCCAAATGTCCATCGACAGATGAAGGGATAAAGAAGATGTTGTGTACACACACACACACACACACACACACACACACACACAATGGAGTATTACTCGGCAATCAAAAAAAAAATGAAATCTTGCCATTTACAACAACATGGATGGAAATAGAGGGTGTTATGCTAAGCAAAATTAGAGAAAGACAAATATGATATGACTTCACTCGTATGTGGAATTTGGGATGGAAAACAAATGAACGTAGGTGAAGGGAAGCAGGAAAAATATAAAAACAGGGAGGGGGACAAAACATAAGAAACTCTTAAATATAGAGAACAAACAGGGTTGCTGGAGGGGTTGTGGGTGGGGAGAAGGCTAAATGGGCAAGGAGCATTAAGGAAGACACTTGTTGGGATGAGCACTGGGTGTTAATACATAGGGGATGAATCACTGGATTCTACTCCTGAAATCATTATTGCAGTATATGCTAGCTAAGTTGGATATAAATTAAACAACAAAAGTAAATAATAAAAATAAATTAATTAAATAAAATGAAATATTCTGGCTAAAAACATATGGTATTTTCTACAGTGGCAAATGGATCAAATTTTCCCTTCCCTTACTTCTTCTCACTGCTGTGCCAGTATTACAAATAAAGAAGATGACATTCAATCCTTTGATTACACCACTAGTTCTTTAAGGATAGGGATCATCTCCTGCCCAACTATGTACCCTTGGTGTCTGAAAGTATGGCACACAATAGGTGGTCAATATGTGTACTGAATGAATCAATAAATATAACTTCAATGAATGCTATGATTTGTCATCCAGAACCCCTTTATACCCAAGGGCTTATTCTCCTAGCTGATGGGAGTACTGCTGGCAGACAGCCCTCAGCTGTCAGCCCTCTTAGGGTATTACCTCAGCTGAAAAGAGCCATCTTGGCCCAAAATCATACTCCTTCCTGGGGCATCTTGCATCTAATGATTGGGGATCTAAAGGTCTAGCTTCCCTCACCTTAACTTGAGACAATTCTGAACACCACCCCAGCTTTAGAGCTCCCCCTTGGGACTGCTGTGGCTGCATCAGGTCCAACTTCTCCAGTAGAAATTGGGCTTCCTTCCTTTGCACAGCATTGGTTCCAAGACGCCTCCCTAGTAAATGTGCTGCACTCAAATTTCCATCTCAGCGCCTGCTTTCAAGAAACCCAACCTGAGGACAACAGCCCAAGAGAGGATCCAGATCTGACTCAGATTTAAACCACGCAAGGAAAGGTATCTGACTTCATATTAAAGGTCAGTAAATATAAAAGGCTTTACAAAACTTAAGGAACAAATTATTTTATTCTTCGCAATTTGTTTCCATTTCAGCACTTTAAGTAATCAATAATCAAGAGACTTAAGAGTTTTTTTGAGGACTTCCTCAAAAAAAGCGCCTCTGTTTACTCTCATGTAAGCTATTAATGGCAAACTGTACCAAATTCAATTTTATCTAAGTTACAAGAAAGCAAAAGAAATTAAGCATTAATGGATTTAATGTAAATATGGTAAAAAGCACTGCAAAGATCAGTGCTGTTCTAATCACGGGTGTTAGTCAACATCTGACTTGATAAAGAACTGCTTTTCTACTAAAAGCTACTCAATATATTAAGTACAGTACTTTTCACTGCCATTACCAGAAATGCAATACTACATAAAAGTCATTATTAAAAAATGAAGAGTTACAAATCACTAGAACTATTCAAGGCACAGCTGAGCAAAAAATAAATGAAAAAATAAGTAACAAAAGGAAACGCATTAAAAACCAGAATTACTATTACCTTCAAATATAACAGCATAATATTCAATATCTTGCCAAAATAAAATATAATAGTTTATGAGTCATTTTATTTTATGTTTGTTTAAAAAGATGATGAGTTTGCCATTAATTATTTAGAAGGCCAGCTTCCTAATGGCAGATCCTTCTTCAACTAAAGAGAAATAAGAGTCACCTCTTAAAAATTTATGTTATATGGAGTCTGAGATGTATTAGGCCTTTGTCATCTTACCATGAACACTTCCTAATGTAATATCCCCAGCAGCAGAAGACAGAAATGATGATTCTGTATAAAGATACTTGGCTTCCAGCAAACCATCTTCAGTAGATATATTAACTGTACTTCCCTGTAGTTTATCTATGGTCACAGTCTATCAAAAGAAAAACTCAAAATCAGTTCATTATAAAACAAAGACTGGTAAAAAGTCAAAATGGTACCCTCAGATTTAAATGGGCAACTAGATAAAAAGATACTACCCAGTACACAATCACTTTATTTACGTTGATTCTCTAGCTCTAATTATAATATTGTGAGCAACAACGTATTCTCTGTGGAATGTGGAATAGACCCATTAAATTCCTTCACTTATTTAGATCTTTAATTTCTCTTAATGATGTTTTATATTTTCTTTGTAGAGTTCTTCAGCTTTTGTTAAATTTATTCCTATTTGGTATTTTCTAAGTGTTATTATAAATCTTTTTTTAAACTTCATTTTATCCTAATTGGCTTTTGTATGTGATCTTAAATCCAACAACTTCACTAAACTCACTAATTCTAATAATTTTCCTGATTTTTAAGAAAATTTTTCTACATGCATATTTACATTACCTGCAAGTGATAGTTTCTTTACTTCCTTTCCAATCCTTATATTAATGCATTTTTCCTGCTCTTTCCTGCCTAATTATCTGGCTCAGGTCTCCAGCTCAACAGTGAACAAAAGCAAGGAGATAGCAAGCATCCTAAACTTATGTCTCTTCTCAGAGGGAAAACTTACAATATAGCGTCATCATTGAGTAAGATGTTTGCTCTAGATATCCTTTGGATCCTTTGTATCAGATTCCAACTATTTCAAATTTGTTTAAATTATAAATAGGCTTTTAATTTTAGCACATATTTTAT
This sequence comes from Panthera uncia, assembly GCF_023721935.1. Taxonomy (NCBI): domain Eukaryota; kingdom Metazoa; phylum Chordata; class Mammalia; order Carnivora; family Felidae; genus Panthera; species Panthera uncia. Next base: position 78,164,615 of record NC_064816.1, read on the forward strand.
CTGATTTTATTGTACTATCATGATTTTCTCCTGTCATCTGTTAATTAGTGAATACACTATCAATTATACAGTTTTTCCAGTTTACATCTAATAACAAAGTAGCTTTCTATTAAACGAAAAGAATTTTGTATCTATCCCTAAGCTTCCCTAACAAAATTTAGTATTAATTTATGTTTCAAATATTGAACACAATATAAAATGAAGATATCCAGTAATAATTTCTAATCATCTCTATCAAAGTTCAAACAAACGTTTTATAAGCGTCGAGTGTTAATTATGTCTGAGTGTTAATTACTTTTATGTTGACATAGAAACAGAATCACCAGGAAGGCATGCTACAATTTTGCCTGGCATCAAATTCAAGTATTACGCTGGGGTGTTTAAAGAAAGATCGATTTTCAACACATCATCACCACACTAGTGTCATCCACTCCTAATACGTTTTTCAAAAACTGATAAAAAATGAAAATATTATATAAGAAGAATTGAGTTTCAAGAATACTAAAATTTGTAAGTACAAAAAAGAGAAAGAAAAGCACTCAGAAATTCCACCAGGAAGCAAATTAGAATTTCTTCACCCTCTGGATTTGTGATATATAACTTCCTTTTTTAGCTTTCAGTAAGTATATAATATGCACCTGATTGCTTCTTATCTACAGTTTCTTTTAAGCTAATTATAGACTCATAGGAATTTTCACTTTAAATCTAGTTTCAATAAATCAGTCAAAAAAAGATATTTTACCTACAATTCATTCAAATTTGCGAGAATATAGATATTTCACATTCCTCAGTGTTATAGCATAGGTGTAAAATTCCTGAAAAAATCTGTCCTTTACCTACAAAGTTCTTCATGAAAAGCTGCTTTATGCATGGCTTCAAACTCTCCAAGTATTTCCATAAAGCAGACAAGGAGGAACACTCTAGCTTTTTATAGATGGTGAGGCTGGTTTAGGCAATAACAAAAGATAAATACTGAAAGAATATTTGAAACTTAATTAAATTAGCAAAGGAGCACTTTTGATTAGACTCTCCCCACAACCAAATAAAGCCTTTATGAGACTCCTTATGAGTATCTGGAAATGGTCAAGGATTTACTTTGTTCATTAAACTCTAAATATTTTATTTTGTAGAAAACTAGAAAAATATCCTCCCCTGCTGTACCAAAGCAAATGAAAGCATGTGAAAGTACCACACCTTCCCCACTACAATAATATAGTTATTTTAACCAATCATTCCACAAAATTAACTTCAAAGAAATTCAAAATTCACTGAGGGCCACAAATGATGCACTATATCAGATACAAACTAGAACAATTAAAGATAGGACACCATAGTTTATAGAAAAATGTTGAGGTTCTGATTTATAGTTATTTAATGCTAAGGGAACAAACAGACTCTTTGGATTAAACTGTATAGCTTGCTTATTAACAGAAGCAGCTGTTTAAAGAAAGAACAAAAAGTAGATCCAAAAATTAATACCTTCTTGACAGAGATATTGCTATAAATTAATTTTCTTTTCCATACAAGAAGGAAAGTTTTTCATAAGTTTAGTTATTATAAATCAACATATATAATAAAAATCAAACTTTAAGAAACTAAGACTGACCTCAGACTAAGAGAGGTCAAGTGACAACCATGTCATGAATTCATCCAACCATCAGAGGGAATGTATTTCTAGTTTCTCAGTACCAAACTTAGGATACTAAAATTAATGATACTATTTAGAAATAGACACTCCATTTAAAACAACATATTAAAAATGCTGTTAAGTGTTTACAGTACTCATTTTATTCTCACAATCTTGTGAATAGGAAAAACAAATAATACCATCCCTATTTTATGAATAATGGAATGAGACTCCGTAAAGTTAACTGGTAGATCTAGGACTAGTCATCTTTCCTGTGCTTTCACTTACCTTTACCATCATCATTATAGTAAATACCATATTAGAGATAACTATGTGCCAGACATTGTTTTAAGTACTTCATCTATATTAACTGATTTAATCCTCATTATAACCCTCTGAGTTAAGTCCATTACTATTATTCCATTTTTCAGAAAACCAAGACACAGAGGTTAAGTAACTTGTCTGAAGTTACAGAGCTTAGTAAGTGGCTGAGCCTGGAATTAAACCCAAGTAGTCTGGTTCTCAATTCTGTTCTCTTAACCAATTCAATATGCTGCCTCTCAAATATCTATAGCACATCTCTGTGAAAGTTATATATTAAGAGTAAATATATAAGCATTTATTTTATATAAAAACCCATAAACTTAGAAATATACTTTAAATATGAACACTATACACAATATAAAGAAAATATCTACATTAACACAACACAAAACTCAATCAGGCAAGAAACAAAATAGTATAATAGAAAGTAGGAATAAATGAATATTTAATAAACCATGAAAGTTGGAACAAATAAATAACTAATGAGTGGGAACAGCAGCTAATAATTAAGAAATGATTATAATTTTTCTTTGATACCTTTATTTGAATATCAAAATGTAATATTTTGGTAACTTAAATCATTTCAATTCACATAAGCCATGATTTAAAGGACAGATTTAAAGGAGCTGCAAAGTTGGTACAATTTCGCTTTTGCACTTCCAAGCCCACAGCAACCCAAGGGGTGAAACTAAATGCCATCTCAAAAAAGCTGCCACGTAAGGCCAGGCAGTATCTTTCAATACTTTCCTAGTTTAATTTAAAGGATAAATTCAAATGTTTGGGTTTAAACAATGTCCTAAAGGTTCTAAGACACAGGTGATGGAAAATAAAAGTGATGATAGTAGAAACAGTTACTGTTAAAATCTACATTGTTTAATTATGCCAACAATAATTTACCTACAAGATATATTTATAACTTGTCCTCACCAATTATCTCAGAGAAAAGCTGAGTAGAGAATTTAAATTTACAAAGAAAGATTCTCGCAAATTGTGTAAGTGTAAAATAAAAGGTAACCAAGATCTTTCTCAAAGATTTAAAACATTATCCATAATGTTAAGAAAACTGTGATAATTTATATTTCAAAATTACATCTATATTCTTCATTGTAGGCAAAATCACAGAAAGCAACAAAAGTTAACTTAAAAATACAAGCTATTTTAGAACAACCAAAAAATCCCTATAGGTAATAAAAGCTTTTGGAGAACAGTAATGCCACCTAATGGTGCCATCTTGTGGAAAATGCTGAAGAAAGTTGTTTTGAAATTCAACCTTTACTAGTCCAAAGGAAAAGTAAACAGGTCTTAGAAAAATGCTCAAATAAACCTAACACATAAAAAAAATTAATCCTGATCATGGCAGTATAACTTAATGATCGATTTTAATCCATGTTCATAAACATCCCTTTAGAACTTGGATTAAACATTTATTATTTAAAGATGTTATTGATTCCAAATAAAGAACTAAAGAACTGTCAAAAGTATTAAGTCACAAGCTAAAATTTAAGTTGTATAATACTTGATCAGTTAAATTTCAAATTTTAATTTACTAATGAACTAAAATGCATTCAAAAGATGGAATATTATGCCACAAAGTTTGTAGAACCTACCTACAAGTTGTGTGAGCCAATTGGATACAAAACTGTAATTGCTAAAAAAAAAAAAAAAAAAAGTTTCAATCTTACACTTTTATCTGATGCATGAATATTTATATTTCCATAAACTGTTCCCAGACAGATCACTTTGCCTCCTTTTGTTTGAACATGCAATTTTTGACTCTGAAAGACAAATACAAAAATATAGAGGAGAAAATAAATTTGATTGAGACTCATAAAAACATTTCCAACATTTTATACATTTCTTCTTAAATAATAATAAAGCAGAAAAAGAAACCAGGAATAAAACAGAAATGCACTGTTTGGAATAATTACATCAACTAGGAAAGAGAGCCAACTGCTATTAAAGGGGTTAAATAAGTCATCTGTACTCATTAGAGAATAAGAAGAGATATTTGCGTGTTCCAGTAACTTCACTGAAGAAGCGTTTGGGAATATAAGATCATCATAACTGGGTAACTAAACATAAATGATGAAGAAGATGATAATAATTATTGTTATTGCTCATCATTATTAATACTTATCATTTTTAATAACAATAGTTATCACTACTTGGCATTTTCTTTGTACCAAATACAATGTTAACTACTTTATATGATCTATGATTTTAATCTTCACAACTCAGAAATAAGTGTTATATTTTTTCCCATTTACAGAGGAAGAAATCCAAGAATCAGAAAGGTACAGGACAGTTAGAAAACAACAAAATATAAATTAACAGAATCAAGCTCTGTATGATTTCAAAACCCACACTCCATGGCTGGAGTCTTTTGAAGAAGGATATAGTCACACTTAGGGCAACAGCCTAAGTTGCCTGTGATAAGGCAACAGAAGAATTGAAGGACTTGCCTAGAATGGTAGTTCTCAACTAAACATGATTTTGTCCCCCAGAGAACATTTGACAATGTCCAGAGATATTTTTCATTGTCATAATGTGTGCTATTTGCATTTAGTAGGTAGAGGCCAGGGATGCTTCTAAACATGCTACAGGGCACAGTTCTACCCATGATAACAGGAAATTATCTGGCCTAAAATATCAATAGTGCCAAAGTTGAGAAACCATTTTTTGTTTTATGCCACAATGGCAGGAGGAAGAAAAATGACAAAAAAGATATCTTAGTATTATCAAATGAATCAAAAGATAAATGCCAAAAGAAAAAGAGAGAAATGCAAAGAAACTGACAGCAGCATAGTAGCTTCTGATTTAAAAAAAAAAAAATTTAAATCTGCACTCTTGTGATTATTTTGAGTACCTTTATACTCGAACAGTGCCTACAGAATCACCATCAATTTTTTTAATGGTAATATACTTTTTATTAAGTTATGAATTTTAATTCCAGTATAGTTAACATATAGTGTTATATTAGTTCCAGATGTATAGTATAGTAATTCAACAATTCAGTGCTCATCATGGTAAGTGTAATGTCTATCATCTATTTCCTCTATCCCCCACTGACCTCCCTTCTGGTAACCATCAGTTTGTTCTCTATAGTTAAGAATCTGTTTCTTTCTTTGTCTCTCTCTCTCTGCTTTTTTGCTTTGTTTTCCTCGGCTTGTTTGTTTTGTTTCTTAAATTCCACATATGAATGCAGTCATATGGTATTTGTCTTTCTCTGACTTACTTTGCAGCGTAACACCCTCTAGGTCCATCCATGTTACCACAAATTGCAGGATCTCACTCTTTTTTATGTTGAGTAATATTCCTGTGTGTGTGCATGCGTGTGTGAGCATGTACATGTACGTGTGTATATGTATACACACACCACATCTTATTTATTCATGCATGTACTGATGGACACTTGGGTTGCTTCCATATCTTGGCTATTGTAAATAATGTTGCAATCTTTCTAAATTAGTGTTTTTGTTTTCTTTGGGTAAATACCCAGTAATGCAATTACTAGATCATATGATATTTCTATTTTTAATTTTTCAAGGAACCTCCATACTGTTTTTTACAGTGGTGCACCAATGTACGTTCCCAAGCACATGAGGGCTTCATTTTTTCCACATCCTCACCACTTGTTATTTCTTATCTTTTTTGATACTAGCCATTCTGACTAGTGTGAGGTGATACCTCATTATGGTTTTGATTTGCATTTCCCTGATAATTAGTGATGTTGAGCACCTTTCCGTTTATCTGTTGGCTATCTATGTGTTTTATTTGGAAAAATGTCTATTCAGGTCTACTGCCCATTTTTCCATTGGATTTTCTGGTTTTTAGGTGTTAAGTTGTGCTAAGTTCTCTGTATATTTTGGATATTAACCCCTTATCAAATATATCATCACAAATATCTTCTCCCATTCACTAGAATGGTAACAAGGGTGAGAAGCAACTTCCTGAACTTCCTGTCCTGGACAAAACCAAGTTTCTTGTGTCTGACCATGTCAACGTGGGTGAGCCCATCAAGATAATTAGAAGGTGCTTACAGCTGAACACCAATCAAGTCTTCTTCCTGTTAGTGGATGGACACAGCACAGTGAGTGTGTCCACACCGATTTCTCAAGTATATGAAAGTGAGAAGGACAAAAATGGATTCCTGTATATGGTATATGCCTCTTAGGAGACATTTAGAATGAGATTGTCTGTATAAGACTAGAAAAATATGTCTGTTCTAGAATTTTTTAAACCTTTATCAAGGGGGAAAAAAAGGGATGTTACCAACTGAGATTGGTCAGTTCATCCAATCACAGATAATCAAACAGTAGTGTTCCTGCATAGGAATTTTAGGAAGTTATTTTCTTACTGCAAGCCAGAAAAACTGAGCTCCAAATGAGCATATTCAGCTTTGGAAAACTACATTATTTAACCTAGGCTGTTTTGTTTTCAAATTTAGAAGTTCAAAAATAAAATTCTTTGCATTCTAAAAAAAATATTTTGTTCATAATTTTCTTTGCTGTGTAGAACTTTTTCATTTTGTAATTCTGAGTTTTTTGTTTTTGTTTTGTTTTTTGCTTTTGCTTCCCTTTCCTGAGGAGACATATCCATAAATATATTGCTAGGGCTGATGCCCAAGAGATTACTTCCTATGTTTCCTTCTAGGAGTTTTATGGTTTTAGGTCTCATATTTAGGTCTTCAATCCATTTTGAGTTTGTTTTTGTGTATGATGTAAGAAAGTAGTCCACTTTCATTCTTTTGCCAAGTAGTTGTCCAGTTTTCCCAGCACCATTTATTGAAAAAAAATGTTTTTTCTCCATTGCATATTCTTGTCTCCTTTGTCACCAATTAATTGCCTATATAGGTGTGGGTTTATTTCTGGGCTCACTACCCTGTTCCACTGATCTATGCATCTATTTTTGTGCCACTACCATACTGTTTTGATTACTATAGCTTTGTAGTATATTTTGAAATCTGGGATTGTGACACCTCATTCTTCTTTCTCAAGACTGCTTTGGCTATTCAGGGTCTTTCATGGTTCCATACAAATCTTAGGATTATTTGATCTAGTTCTGTGACAGATGCTATTGGCATTTTGGCAGGGATTGGACTGAATCTGTAGATTGCTTGGGTAGTAAGGATACTTTAACAATATTAATTCTTCCAATCCGTGAGCATGGAATATCTTTCCATTTGTTTGTGTCATTTAGCTTCTAATTTTGATTATGAAACTGAAAGTATACAATACTGAGTTTTCAGACGACAATATTCTAAATGCACATTCTAAAACTCAAGCACTGATGAGTGAACAATATAAAAGGAACTATGAATATTCTCATCCAATTAGTCATTCAACATGAAGATTTCATTGTGTATCTTTTACAATAAGAACCCAAACCATATCATTTTGCTAAAAGGACATATGATAGGATTCTTTAATCTTTTATGACATTTGTACAATTAAATTTATTTGAAATGGTTCACATGTGAACAGATACTAAAGGAAGGTTGTGGGAGATGCAGGAGAGAAGCATCAAAGGAAAAGACTTCAAAAGGGAAGGGCTGGAGAAGGTGCAAGGCCTTAGGACATGTTTACACAGCTGAACACTGCTGAGGCTCATAAGGAATGCCTAGAGCCATTAACATTGTCAAAGGCCAGATCCTCCTTCACACCTGACCCTTCCTAGTGATATAGAAACCAGTTAACTCAAAATTCAACCTTGAAAAGCTAAACCATTACATTGATTAACACACTTGCTTGGCTGACTTCATGCACATAGCCTTTAGCAATTATCCTAATAAAAAGAAGCTTCATTCTGGAGTGGGGGCCTCATTCCCACTAGAGTATGAGGACCTTCACTAACTGCACTTTGTTTGCAGACTCATCTTTTGCGACTCTGGGACAATTGGTGGAGTCGGCAGGATTCAGTGCGGCAGTCTTGGACTACTTCAGTTTACAGTCACAGGGGACCAAAGCGGAGCGGTAGGACAGGTAAGTCCCCGCTTTGGGATAGTGAAGTATGGGAAACTCCCAGTCTCAGGATCATGAAGCTTACTCTAACATACTTCGTACTTTATTGCGAAGTTCAGGAGTAAAAGTGAAAAGGGGAACCTTTGATGAGCTCTGGTACTTGGTTAAAAAACACTGCTATTGGTTTAATCCTTCTGGAAAAAATCTTTTAAACCTTAAACAATGGAGATTAATTACGAAAACGCTTACACATGCTCATCAAAATGGAGATATCATTTCTTTAAATGTTTGGTCTTTTATGCTCTTTGAGATGGCTTTACAGCCTTTACAGTCTGACTCAGAACAAAATATAATTTCATCTAAATTAAAAACTCATCAAGAAGAAGAAGATGAATTGGATTTTACATCTGATAGTTTTGAGGATGAATCTTCTTCCAAAGGAATCAAAGCTATATAGCACCTGAGGAAAATACTTTACCAGAATGGCCTCCGCCGCCACCCACAAGTGACTAGAGCCAATTGTCTCTGGCTAGTCTACATCAGGATAGAGATTTTAAGGAATATTCCCAAGCAGCTGCCAAAACTCCTTTTGTTTCGGGAAACTTCCCTGTCTTCTCTGGCCCAACATAGACTGCCTGATTCCACTAAAGGAAAACAAAAACAAACCAAACAAATAATACAAAACAAAACAAAAATTGGTATCTGTTCGTCTATCTGAGCTGGCAGACTTTAGAACCATGTGAACTCTTTTCTTTGCCCTCTGCGCCTCTGTCTGCCTTCAGGAAGATGTACGCTGTCAAAAGGCAAAGAAAACACTTCCTTAAACTTTAAATTTCCTCACTGGTTCCACGGGAAAAAATTAACAATGATAAACTTTTAAGAAAACACAGATAAAATATTAAGATAGACATGTCTTTTAACTTTATTCTACCAAGGTTGAGATAAATGGAATTTTTAAAATATACTGGTATAAGGTTAAAATTCCGCTTTTCTCTCTGTTCAAAAAACAGAGCTTTCTTTGACTGTTCTGCTCTTGATAAGACAATGTAAACAAAGGTTTTTTCTTTTCTCTTTGCCAAAAACACCAAAGCTTTAGGTTTCATCTTTATCAAGTCTTTGATTGCTTAGGTAAAACTTCTCAATATTAAAGGAACTAAGTTTTGCTAACAACTATATAATGCTATACATTTGCCTTTAGGATCTTTTATTGACACGTTAATTAAATAAATAAAATTTTAAGATTTATAATAATTTACAATCCTATTTAGGATATGCTTTATAATAACATCCTAAGGTTATAACAAACTTCCCAGGATTTAAATGGTAAATAAAACATATTTAATATTTAAACTAATTTATATTTGTTGGATTTGTCTTTCAAATTATCAACTTTAAATATAAAACTTTATTCTACTAAGGTTTATTAAAGGTCAAATAAACTCATGTTATCTCTGTTCCAATCTGTTAACAAAAGAATGACTTAAAGTAATGGTTAACTTTGTTTGCCTCATAGTTTTCATGGGTAATTGTTAAGATAGCTTTCAAAGTCTTTGGAACCTAAAACATTTTTTTTTTTTTCCCCCCCCCCCCCAACCTAAAACATTTAAGTTTTGTTTGCATGATAAATTGAGATAAATTCATTGGATATCTAATGAGATAAAAAGCTAAAACACTAATTACTAAATATGGGCCTTCAGAAAAAGGCACAATAGGCCTTATTTTTGGATGGAATAGTCTTACACTTAAAGGTATTCATATGCATCCTTGTGTTATTGACTATGATTATGAAAATGACATTCAAGTTATGATATCAGCCAATAACCCTTATACTATTCAACCAGGAGATAAAATTGCTCAATTACTTACTCTTCCTTACACAGAGGGCCACAGCAATCCTGTTATCAGAACTGGAGGTTTTGGCAATACTGGAAAACAATTATATTGGCAAACTTTTTTGAAAGATCCTCGTCCCAAAATACATCTTAAAATTAATAATAAATCTTTTATAGGATTAGTAGACACTGGAGCTGACGTTACCATCATATCTGAAAAGTTTTGGTCTTCATCTTGGCCTGTTGAGAACATACCTGTAATTTTTACAGGACTTGGCTTCTTGGAATTAAAAGAAGTCAACAGATTATGAGATGTGAAGGACCTGAGGATCAGATAGTAACTCTTAAACCCTATGTGGCTAACATTGCCATTAATCTGTGGGGTAGAGATTTACTTCAACAATGGGGTGCATATATTAATATCCCATCTATATCTACTCAAAATAAAAATATAATATGTGCCATGGGATATGACCCACTGAAGGGATTAGATAAAAATCAACAAGGCATTAAAACACCCCTCGATATTTTCCCCAAACACAGAGCCACAAGGCTAGGATATCCAAATTTATCCTAGTGACCACTGCCAAAGAACAAAAATATGCGCTGCCTTTAAATGGCTTAATGATGAGCCCATATGGATAGAGCAGTGGCCGCTTTCTCAAGAAAAACCGGCAGCTTTAAAATCTTTAGTTTCTGAACAATAAGAAGCGGGACATATTGAACCTTAAATTAGTCTCTGGAAATCTCTGGTTTTTGTCATAAAAAAGAAATCTGGAAAATGGAGAATGCTGACTGATCTCTGAGCCCTAAATAAAATCCTACAACCTATGGGGGCTCTACAGCCTGGCCTTCCGAGTACAACCTGCTGCTATCCCTCAAGATTGGAAAATTATAATTATTGATCTTAAGGATTGTTTTTTCTCCATTCCCTTAAACCCTAAAGATTCGGAGAGATTTGCATTCTCCGTTCCTGTAATTAATCATGAGGAGCCCATAAACAGATTTCAATGAAAAGTTTTAACTCAAGGAATGTTAAATAGTCCTACTCTTTGTCTGCTTTTTGTTGCAGAACCTCTCCAATATTTATGATCTCAGTTTCCTCATGCTAAGATCATCCATTACATGGATGACATCCTATTAGCTTTACCCTAACGACATGATTGACATGCACTCTTTTTAGCAGCTCAGGCAACCCTTTCAAAATATGGCCTCATTATTTCAGAAGACGAAATTCAATTTGAAGATCCCTTGTTCTATTTAGGTCAAAAATTAGTACAAAATTCAATAATGCCTCAAAATGTTCAAGTTCGTAGAGATACCTTGCATACTTTGAATGATTTCCAGAAGTTATTAGGAGACATTAACTGGTTACGTCCTACTCTAGGTATACCTACTTATCAACTGACTCATCTTTTTGATGTACTTAAAGGGGATTCCAATTTAAATAGCCCTACAAAATTAACTCCGGAAGCATCCCAAGAATTACAATGGATCGAACAAAAAATTGCTTCCTGTCGGTTTACTCGAATTGACCCCTCGCTACCTGTTTCCTTGTTAATTTTACCATCACCTCATTCTCCTATGGGAGTACTTTGGCAGGCTAATGGAATCACAGAATGGATATTTCTTTCTACCAAAGCCTTTAAAAAATTATCTACATAATTAGACAAAATAGGAATGTTAGTTTTTTGTTTTTTTTTTTAAACTTTTTTTTTTTAACGTTTATTTATTTTTGAGACAGAGAGAGACAGAGCATGAACGGGGGAGGGTCAGAGAGAGGGAGACACAGAATCTGAAACAGGCTTCAGGCTCTGAGCTGTCAGCACAGAGCCCGACGCAGGGCTCGAACTCACGGACCATGAGATCATGACCTGAGCCGAAGTCGGCCGCCCAACCGACTGAGCCACCCAGGCGCCCCGGAATGTTAGTTTTTAAGGGTTGGGAGAAACTTAAGGAAATAACAGCCCAAGACCCTGAGACAATTATAGTACCTCTGTCTCATGCACAAATATCCATGGCATATCGGCAATGCATTTCATGGCAACTTGGAGTTGCAGATTATATAGGTCACATGGACAACCATTATCCTAAATCCAAATTAACTGAATTTATCAAAACCACCTCCTTTATCATGTCTCGAATTGTACAATTAGTACCTGTAAATGGACCTAATTATATTACAGATGCCAACAAATCCAGTTATTCTGCATATTATGGTCCTACTTCTAAATATGTAAAATCCCCATATGCTTCAGTACAAAAGGCTGAACTCTTTACTCTTTGCCATATTTTTAATAAAAAATAAGGATGTATCCTCCTCCATCAATATCTTAACGGATTCAGCCTATTCTAAACAAATGATTGAAAATTTGGAAACCATTAATATTTATTCAGATGGCTCAGAATGGTCTTATTTTTTTGAATACAACATTGTCTCCAACACCAATCCCATCCTATATACATTACTCACAAATGATCTCATTCTGGCCTCCCTGATCCCTCGACAGAAGGAAATGCTACAGCAGATTCCTTATTGGCAGCTCCTGTTATTACAACACAAGATTTTCACAATCTGACTCATCTTAATGCTAAAGGCTTAAGTAAACACTTTTCTATTTCTCTTAAACTAGAGAAATTATCACAAACTGCCCCACTTGTGGGCCTATTGTCATTCCTCCATACTCTCAGGGGGTTAATCCCAGAGGTCAACAACCTAATGATTTATGACAAATGGATGTTACTTATGTTCTGCAATTTGGTCGCCGTGCATATGTACGTGTATCAATAGATACATATTCTGGTTTTGTATGGACTACACCTTTGTCAGGAGGAAAAACGGCCCATGTTATTCAGCACCTTTTAGAAGCATTTGCCACAATGGGACTCTCCCAGAATCTTAAAAATGACAATGGCCCTGCTTATACTTCTCACACTTTTCTTATATTTTGCCAAAAATGGGGGATTCATCATACTACAGGCATTCCTTTACAATCGACAAGATCAAGCTATTATTGAACATACTAATCATACATTAAAAACCATGTCACAAAAACAAAAACTTGGTGATATGACCTTGAATCCAAAGAATCAATTAATGAAAGCATTATTTACACTTAATTTTTTGGATTTAAGAGGTGAACAAAAGCTCACTGCAGCTGAAAAACATCACACAGTCTCTAATACCAGACCCTTTTTACAACCAATATTTTGGAAAAATGATAATAACCAATGGTGCCCTGGGTATGTTAAATTGTGAGGTCGAGGATTTGCTCTTATATCCACAGATGACGGGGCTAATCTGGCTCCCAGCCCGGCAATTAAAACCACGATATGAACAGATGGGCCAACAGAAAAAGAGTTGACAATTTTCGACCACTGGAGAAAGATATGGAAGAATTAAGCCTGAAGCAAGAGATTACAAAAACAAAACAAAACAAAACAAAGCCAAACCTCCGACATGGGGACAGATGAAGAAGATGATTCTAGAAGCAGAACAGATCCTCCAAAAAACAGGAACACCTACGCCTCTACTACTCTGTTCATTGCCGTGATGTCGGTTCTTACCCTTATCATGAGCACTAAAGAGAATCACACATATTGGGCTTATATTCTAAATCCGCCTCTTAATAGATTAATTACATGGGATGATCCCTCTTTCCCAGTTTATGTAAATCATTCAGTCTGGTTGCCTGGACCTTATGATAATAGAGGCCCATTTAAACCAGAAGAAGAAGGAAAATAATCCCTGAATATTCTGTAGGTGCAGATGGGCCACCTATATGCTTTGGAACAGGTGAACACTGTGTTACAGTTCGTTCACAGGCATGGATAACAAAAATACCCAATGGGACTAATGTCTCTATATTGTACTTATTACAGGGAGTCTCCATGAGAAGTCAAAGAATTACATAGGATCACCCTCCTAAATTGCCTCGATGTAAATTAAGAAAGATTATAAATCCTGAGGAATGGGTTAATTGGGAGCTCTGTAGAGGAGAGATTAATAGAGTTCTTCTTAATACTTCCAAAGGAAGCATCATGAATTGGGCCTCTGTAGGCTCTGTTCGGACCAAATACTCCAAAAGAGAGCTCCGATGGCGTCGATATCAAGACGACATCATTTCAGATGTAACATCTGAACCCATTATTGTATGGCATGAAGGAGGGATGGCTCCCCCCAGCCCACGTTTACCTGATGGGCCAGTTCATTCAGAACTTGGAAAATTGGTACTAGATTATTAGGCATGGCCACTTGGAAAGGCCACTTAATGAATATTTCAAATAAATTCTCCATCTCTTTTAGATTAAATGAGACTCATAAAATCCAAGCATGTGTCAGACTTCCTTCTCTGTTTATATTAGGCATGCCTCATTGGGACCCTGATAACAATCTTCTTGCCATAATTGTTCTTTTGATATTTGTCTTAATTCTACTATTTCTTTTAACCAGGAAAAACAAAGCTTATATAACCTTAAGGCACATAATGGGGTTTGGATGCCTGTAATCATGGATCAACTTTGGCAACACTCCCCTGAAATGTTACTCATAGATGAAATATTGAAACATGTCTAACACTGCAGCCTACGGTTTGTAGCTTTACTGGTAACTGCTGTACTTGGGATTATAGCTATTACAGCTACAGCGGCAACAGCCGGTTTTGTGCTACATCAGACTGTACAAACCACCCACTTTGTACAAAACTGACATCAAGATTCAGAAAGGCTGTGGAACAGCCAACAGATGATCGATAGCCGAATAGAGAGCCAATTATCTGACTTGCAACAAGCTGTTCTTTTTCTAGGAGATCAATTGATTAGTTTACAACAACAGATAAAGCTTCAGTGTGATTGGAACATAACCACCTTTTGTGTCACCCCCATGTATATAATCAATCTAAGATATCATGGGACCTGGTGCGTCGACACCTTCTTAATCAAGGCAATACCTCTGCTGATATAGCTCAATTACAAAAGGACATTTATGAAACATTCAAAAATAAACTTGAGATGATTTCTGGTGCTCCTTCTCTTTCTGAGATAACTAATAGAATCTCGGGATTGAATACAATGAATTATATAAAACCCTTAAGCTTTTCTGCGATTGGTATTTTTATATTAATCTTTGTCTTATTACTTTGCATATACCTAGTCTGGAGAAGAGGACAGCAACAAAGCGGAGAATAGGCTCTTTGCAAGAGCCTCTGTCTTTGCTTTCCAGCTTTGCCAAATGAAAGAAAAGGGGGAGATGGGGGAGATGTGGGAGATGCAGGAGAGACGCATCAAAGGAAAGGACTTCAAAAGGGAAGGGCTGGAGAAGGTGCAAGGCCTTAGGACATGTTTACACAGCTGAACACTGCTGAGGCTCATAAGGAACGCCTAGAGCCATTAACATTGTCAAAGGCCGGATCCTCCTTCACACCTGACCCTTCCTAGTGATATAGAAACCAGTTAACTCAAAATTCAACCTTGAAAAGCTAAACCATTACATTGATTAACACACTTGCTTGGCTGACTTTATGCACATAGCCTTTAGCAATTATCCTAATAAAAAGAAGCTTCATTCTGGAGTGGGGGCCTCATTCCCACTAGAGTATGAGGACCTTCATTTAACTGCACTTTGTTCGCAGACTCATCTTTTGCGACTCCGGCCATACTCCCTGCAACAGAAGGTATGCAAATAAAAGTGGCTGCAAAAAACAAATGATGTAAAAATTTTTAAATGCATCAAATTAAACATTCTAGTTAGTGTTTATGAATCTAAAAATGAAAATGTTTTGCAATTATGAAGCAAAGGTGACTGACTTCTCTTCAACAAAGTTATATGCCATCAAAGTTCACAAAAGTACTTGACAATGCAAGTGTAAGAAGTAGCAGTAGAAATGAAAAGCTAGCGCCTATCAGAGATGTAGTTGAAATCATTTAGAGCTGAGACCAATCTAATTTTAAGAAAATTAAATAAAAAAGTGTTATTACAGGAAGCCTGGATGGCTCAGTCGGTTAAGTGTCTGACTTCAGCTCAGGTCATGATCTCACAGTTTGTGAGTTCGAGTCTCGCGTCAGGCTCTGTGCTGACAGCTCAGAGCCTGGAGTCTGCTTCAGATTCTATGTCTCCCTCTCTCTCTGCCCCTCCTGCCCCTCACTCTTTCTCCCTCTTTCTCTCTCTCTCTCTCTTAAAAATAAACGTTAAAAAAAATTTTTTTAAAGTGTTATTACAAAACAAGATGAATCCTTTGTTGTTTAGCACAAATACCTACTTAATCCTTAAATAATGAGCTACTTAACACATTAAAAATGTGACTACTATTTTAAGCACATTTTATTTTTTTAATTTATTTTTATTTTTAATCTATTTTTCTTTTTTTAAATTTAAATCCAACTTAGTTAACATAAAGTGTTATAATGATTTCAGGAATAGAATTTATTGATTCATCACTTACATATAACATCCACTGTTCATCCCAACCAGTGCCCTCCTTAATGCCCATTGCCCATTTAGCCAATCTTCCCACCCAACACGCTTCCAGCAACCTCAGTTTGTTCTCTGTATTTAAGAGTCTCTTATAGTTTGTCTCCCTCTCTGTTTTTATCTTATTTTTTCCTTCCCTTCCCCTATGTTCATCTGTTCTGTTTCTTAAATTCCACATATGAGCGAAATCATATATTTATCTTTCTCTAACTTATTTCATTAAGCATATTTTTAGTGCTTAAGGCCCTTTCCTTACTCTTTAATAAACAGAATAAAACCGTTTGTTAAAACGAAAATTTCTTTAACTTAATAAGATCTCAGAATACTAAGAATGTATTATTAGTTTCACTGTACACTTTAAAATGAAATTTAAAAGAAAAATGAGGATGGGCCATATGGGTGGCTCAGTCTGTTAAGCATCTGACTTCAGCCTTAGGTCACAATCCCACAGTCCCTGAGTTCAAGCCCCGCGTCAGGCTCTCTGCTGTGAGCCCAGAGCCCACTTTGGATCCTCTGTCTCCCTTTCTCTCTCTGCCTCTCCACTGCTCTCATATGCACACTCATGCTCTCAAAAGTAAATAAACATTAAAAAAATTTTTTTAATTAAAAAAATAAAGAAAAATGAGGAAAACCTTCAGAGTTGCTACAACCTCTGGACTTTCAGAACAGAACTGATTTCAAGGTAAAATTTCTGCCAGTAATGTCTGAAAGATGAATAAATAATACTTAACATTCTCAACATGATACTCAGAATAATAGCTTTATTTTGATACTGCAGCTCAAAGTTTAAGGTTTTTTAAAACAGTAATATTGAAACACAATTAGAAAAATTTTCATACCTTAACAGACTGTAAGATGCCAGTCCCCTGCTCAGTTTCAATTTTGCAATTATCACACTCAATATTTTGGACTTTTACACAGCCAGACCCTGATGACTTGATATTCAAATCTAGAAATTAAAAAAAAAAAAAGAAAAAGCAAATTAGTACTATGGCTAATGAGCTCCAAAGCATTTTAGTAACCCCTAGAAATCCAGCTCCTGAGTTATGTTCATAATATTACTGAACTCTGGAGACAGCACAGTTGTCAGCACCTAAGGGGTCCCACCACAGCAAAAGGACCAGATGTAGTGCCCTTTTCTGCTTGTTTTAAGAAATAAAGCAGTGATTTCTGTTGACCTGTATCACCTAAAGAGAAAGTAAGTAATATAGGAGACAAGTCAGGGAGGTCATCAGAGACTCTAGTTATTATAGACATTCCTGGGAAAGATCATACAAGCCTCTTCCCCACTGAGACAACACATACACACAGACACACACACACAGGTTCGAATAAGAATATAGCAAGTTAAAAAGTCATTAGTTGGTTAAGCATCCGACTTTGCTCAGGTCATGATCTCACAGTTTGTGGGTGGGTTTGAGCCCCACATCAGGCTCTGTGCTGACAGCTCAGAGCCTGGAGCTTGTTTTGGCTTCTGTGACTCCCTCTCTCCGTCCCTCCCCTGCTCACGCTCTGTCTCTGTCTCTGTCTCTCAGAAAATAAATAAATATTAAAGAAAAAAAAATTTTTTTAAGTCATTATGGTAAACTGAATATGCCAGTTAGCCTCTTCTCATATTCATGAAGATTTAAAGATTTGTTCTCAAGTCTCCTATAAATTGAAAGCATGTACAGGAATAGTATGTATCTGTGTTTGTTGCCCCCCCCACACAAACTACTGGGGCTTAATATCACAATTTTAATAGTTATGGCATAAAAAATTTTCTAGTTTTGTATATAGCAGTCTCTATAAAGGTTTAATAAACAGCAATACTATAATAATCTAAATTATACAAACCAACAGTTTTACCCCATCTTTACATGGAAACAAATGTAACCAAGAAGCGTTTACCCAGTTAAGTAGTGTTGCAACAGAGCCTTCATCCAAGGCAGTGTTGATAGACATGGGGAGAAAGAAACATACTCTAAATACACTCTACCCCCCCACTAGGTAGGTAGAAAAGTTAAGGCCAGACACTGAGTGGTAATAATGCTACTCTTATCTACTCACAGAAACAGGTATAAACAAACTGGAGGAACAAGTAAGTATGAAGAAAACTGAATTATGTTGATTTAAGGAGCTCGTGTATAGACATGTAGAAAATGGTAAATTGGAAATGGGATTCTGGCTCTAAAAAGAGGAATCTACAAAAAAAAATGAGGTTAAGGATCATCAATATGGATGGTTTCACTTTTATCTGCGCTACCATAAAAATTTTGCTTAACTCTATTTCGATACTTAGTCCATTTTTTATTATGATAATATGACGGGAAATCTTTCTCCCCAACCCAGAGGGTTCTATTTTGAGGTTAGGGTCTCTTATTCATCTAGACTAGTTTAAAGAAGTTGAGAAGCAGTAAAGCATAGTGGTTGAGCAGACTGCAGTCAATTCCCATTCCAGCTCCACCACTTTATATCTGAGAGATAGCTGATCTATCCCCATGAGAACAGAAGTTTCACGAAGGCATAGATTTTTTCTACTTTGTCACCCACAATAAACACTTGATGAAACTTGCTATCTCTCCCACTTCCTTAGGTGAAACAGTGCCAATAACAGTATCTACTCTATAGTGCAATTGTAAGGGTTAGAAAAGACTATCTTAGAAGTGTTAGCTGCTGTTAGGATCATCATTAGTATCATCCTTCAATCAGGAAGGAGAGCCTGGGGAGACTTCCCTAGAACAATGTGTACACACTGGCTTGCATTTGAGAAATATCATGGAGCCCAAATACTTAGAAACACTGCAGGCATTATCAACTGAAGTTTCCCAGGCAGTTTTACTGTGTGTGCATGCGTGCGTGCGTGTGTGTGTGTGTGTTTTCAAAGACTGCTATTCATGGAAAATTTACAATGGAGACGTATCAGTAAAAGGCTGGGTGCCTATGTGAAAGCGAACACTTGGTCCAGGTTAGTCCAGCTCCTATAGACAGAGCTGTTTTGGAACAGACCCCAGGCTGTGAGCACTGAATGGATTATCAAGAAACTACAACCCTGAAAAATTAACCACTTTGCTACTGACAAAGTGCAGTGACAGAAAAATTAGGAACTAAGTGCCAAAGGAGAATATAAGGGTTCCACAAATAATATTTGACTTAGATTATTCCATATGAGGTTTCCAATGTCTTTAACTGCGAACCTGATGTCTAACTTTCACCAGGAAACCCAAAGTAGAACAAGAAAAAACAAACAAAAAGAAAAAGGGGGAGCAGGTTCCGAGGGGGGACAATAGTAAATTGGGTTGGAAAGTCAAAGGAACCAATGAAAAGTGCACGTCTGCCCAATTTCAGAAGGTCACCGGCTGTGCCCTGGGACCCAAACCCGTTTTCACTTCACTTCACTTGCCAAACTTCAGGGGCGCGTTCACCTCCACGGACGCCTGGGGGTCGATGGTGTCAGACACGATGGTTACCTCCTTCAGCGCCTCGTCGTATTTCACCTGCAGGCCGGCCAGGCCCCGCGCCCCGCCTTCCGCTGATCTCACCGCGACCAGCACGCGGTCACCGTCGGGGTAGGTGAGGGGGTCCAGGGGCCTCACGGCCAAATGGCACGGAAGCCGCGCCCGCAGCCGACCGAACGGGCTCACTAGCAGCGCCCACTCCTTCAGAGCCTGGCGCGCAAGCCCTGGCCGAGAGACTGTGGGCTCGGACCCAGGCTGGCGCTGGCCCCCACCTGAGCCGTACTCCCGGGCCGAACCAGCCCGACACGCCCAGCTACCCGCAGCTCTGCCGGCCCCAACTCGGAGCTGGCTGAGCCGGAGGCGGCCGAACCCCCAGCCCGAGCAGGGGGCGAACATGGCGCGCCCCTCTCGTGCTCCCTCTAATCCCCTCAACCACAGGCCGGTCTCGCCACCAGCCAGTCAACTTGACCACTACGCCTACTCAAGTCAAAGGGGGGTCGTTTGAGAGGATTTGTTGAAGCAACAGCAAGACTGACCACTTTCTCTGGCAATTTAAACCTCAACCGCACACGCCACACCGGCAAGTTGAAATTTCAAAGCTCTCAGTATCTACTATGACTTGGACTCCTCGCCTGCGCCCTCCCCTTTCGCAAAGGTGCATGGGATACGTAGTTTCAAAGGGGACGATAGGTCCGAAGGGCTTTGAGCAGCTTAGAAACTACATATCCCAGGAGGCAATGCGCAGGGTAGAAAGGGTAGTAGGACCACGTGTTAGACCCGCCTCCGAAGGCGTGCGCTGCTGGCCTGAAGCCCATTAGCCATTGGAGGAATAGGAAAAAAAAAAAAAAATCTACTTGGGAATCCAACTGGCCAATGGAAAGCGCGGAAGAAACAAGGTGGGCAGGACTGCGTGGTTTCCTTGGATACCCGGGACGCGACTACTTTGATAGAGGGTGGAGCTCTGGAGTGAGACCCTGGAGGCCCTAATCCACGGAGAAATATAGGAACTAAATAAGGATCAGGACCAAGTTAAGGGGTAAGAAACTGCGCTTTTAAAAAGTGAGAACTAGATGCAAACTAAAGTACCCTCGGTGGGTGGTTAGATCCAAACTTCACTAAACTAGTGGGGGTTACCCTGAGATGGAGAATCCCTGGGCAAGAGGGTAAAGAGCCAGATTGGTGTTTTTTGATGAACTCCCTCTTTTGATAACAAATTTAGGAATAGCATTAGAGCCCTGCCTTCTTCCTGATCCTAAGTGATCTTAAGCCAGTCATTGAACGTCTCTGGGTTTTAATTGCTTGTCCTTAAAACGAGGTCAATAATACTTTCCTTGTCTTGCCTCAGAGTTTTTGTAAGGATCAAATGATATAAATGGATGTGAACATGAGGCACAGGCTACAAAATTGCCGTGTAAATTACTGTATTTTTATTTTAGGGATAGCACTAATTCTTAGTCACAAAGAAATATCTGAGAGATCGGAACTTGTGTTGACAGTAGCACTGATCTCTTTGACTACAAATGCTCCTACAAAGAAAAATCAGTCAGCATAGTGCAATGAGAAGAGCATGGGACTATTTCCTGGCTCTGTCACCTGGCTCTTTATCTGCGTCTCCTGGATCTCTTTCTTCAGCTTTAAGATGAAGAAGGATTGTACTAAATGACTCTGTAAGGCATTTTTATCTTCTATAATTCTATGGGCAATTTTAAAAATGGAAAAAAAAAACCCACGAGATTTATTTCCTGCTTGCCGACATATCTCTCCCTTTCTGTGCCCCTTTCTCCTCCTACCAGTTATTCCCTAAGTTCTTTAGTAAAGACAAACTGCAAGCAATGATGTTTAATAAAATGCAAGGGCTGAAACCAAATGTCTTAGAAAACTGAAGCCCTTGGCGAAGTGCAGAATTACTGGGAGGTATAGTGATAGAGAGACTAGCTAAGTCCTAATGAAGTTGGCTAAAGTCCTCATGGTCCCAGGTCACAGGGTTGTCTGCCAGCTATTACCTTTTTAAAAATTCAGTGTTTTCTTAGGTTATCATTTGCTCTTTTCTGTCCTCCTAGTTCTTTCTCCCTCCTTATTCTCCCTCCTACTGAAGACTTATGATAGATGCTTAGCTTTTAGGTTCACCAAGTTCCTGCTGTATACTAGTTCTGTCCTTGGCTTTGTGTTTCATTTGGTCATAATTATTCAAACTGCTCTTCAAACTGTCTTTTTAATGAAAACCCACAGGGATAACTTTGAAAATCAATTTGAAAAAGGCATTGGTTTAAGCAAGTTAAGAATGCACTCACATCTGTTGTGCACATGCCAAATATTTTTAGATTAACTAGGAATACCTACCAGATTATTTTGTTTCTATGGTAATATTTCCTTTTGAGAACAACCAAGTTAATGGAATTGGCAAATGAACCATAGTTGTCTATGTGGCAAAATCATTGTTTGATTATTTTCAAATAAAGCTAAAGAAAAGTGACTGAAAAACTGCTTTTCTGATTATGGGAGTGATCTCATGTGATCTCACAGTTTGTGACTTCGAGGCCTACATTGGGCTCTGTGCTGACACCTCAGAGCCGGGTACCTGCTTCAGATTCTGTGTCTCCCTCTCTCTCTTCCCCTCTCCCACTCACGTTCTGTCTCTCTCTCAAAAATAAACATTAAAAAAAATTTTTTTTAATGTGTATACATGACCTGGAAATTATACTTCTGGGGATTTAATGTAAGCATAAAACTATGGATGTTCAAAAAACTTATGTTCAAAGAATTTTGTTTTATAGAGTTGCTTATGATAATGAAGAAGTGAGGCAACTTAAATGTCCAGAAATAGTCATAGTTACATAAATCAGTATATATCTGGAATATTCTGCAACAATTTAAAATTATATTCTGAAGAATATTCAATGATATGGGAAAACTTCCATAATATAATTGGAAAGGAAAAACCTCCAGTTCTCTTTCTGTGTGTTTCTCCATTACTCTCACACTACTAACACACTCACAACACTTCTGCTGATACTCTGGGTGTTCTACAGTTTAACTCAATTCTAACACTATCTACCTGTAAATAGTGTCAGATCCCACAGGTTAAGGGCTCAGTTCCACAAGACTGCTCTCACCTACTTGATATGCCAATTACATGTAGTGGTCCCTGGGTTACCCACAACTTCTGTCTGATTTGGCTACAAATCAGAGGTTCCCACAACCCCTTCTCAGTTTTTATTATTATTTTTTAATGTTTATTATTGAGAGAGAGAGGGCAAGCGGGGGAGGGGCAGAGAGAGAGGGAGACAGAGAATCTGAAGCAGGCTCCACGCTGTCAGAACAAAGCCCAATGTGGGGCTCAAACTCACAAAATGTGAGATCATGACCTGAGCCAAAGTCAGATGCTCAACTGACTGAGCCACCCAGGCACCCCAACCCCCTTCTCAGTTTTGATGAATTTACTAGAGTGTTTCTTAGAACTCAGGGAAACATGTTTACCAGTTTATTAAAAGATATGATGAAGGATACAGATGAACAGCCTGATGAAGAGATACATAGGGTGAGGTCTAGGAGGGTCCCTAGAACAGGAGCTTCTGTCTCCCTGGGGTTGGGGTGTGTCTCCTTCCTTGTGTGGATTTGTCTGCCTACACTGAAGATCTACATACCCATACTATTGGGATTTTTATGGAGGCTTCATCAAGTAGGCATGATCAATCATTAATCCCATTTTCAGCCCTTCTTTCTTCTTAGGAGAATAGAGGCAGGGCTGAAAATTCCAAACTTCTAATCATGGTTTGTGCTCTCCAAACCCTCATCCAGGAGCCATCCAGGAGCCCACCCAAAGTCACCTCATTAGAACGAAAGGTAATCCTATCACATCCAGAAATTACAAGGGTTTCAGGAATCCTGTGCCAGGAACCAAGGAGAGATCAATATATATTTTTTCTATTATCTCACAGTAATATTAAGTGAAAAGAGTAGAATGCCAAATTGTATGTTTAGTATGATCTCAATTCTATAATAATAATAGTAGTAATTTTAAAATACAATTGTATTTAAAATATATTCCATTAAAACAATTCCAACTTGATAACAATGGTTATCTCTAAGTAGTGAGATAATTAATTTTTCATTTTTTGTGTATAAACATATATTACATCTATAATTTTAAAATATTAAAAGCATTTCTTAAAATACATTGTTTCCTAAGACTAACTCAAATAATGAAATAGGTTGAGAATTTCTTACTATCTAAATTTAAGTGCCCA
The DNA here is from genome assembly GCF_023721935.1 of Panthera uncia. Lineage (NCBI taxonomy): Eukaryota > Metazoa > Chordata > Mammalia > Carnivora > Felidae > Panthera > Panthera uncia. Next base: position 78,188,511 of record NC_064816.1, read on the forward strand.
TTAAGATTTTATTTAATAATTGTTAATAGATGGACAGCAGAGGGCATGAGAGAGTTTTCAGAAAAATGTAACTTAAAGAATTCTGGAATTCTTCAGTGAGGGAAGCCCTAGGAATTTGCTAACTTTCTCCATTATAAACTTTTAAAATAAATATATCTTATGGCTTTTATTCTTCTTATGAAATCTTAATAAATCAATAATATAAACTAATAACTGACAGTACTAAGAAGTATTTAATGAACACATAGGTAGCCTCATTTGAAATCTACATGTTATTTCCATGCAGATGATGTACCGGAAAAAGTTTGTTATTTAATGAGGTCAAATTCCCCCACTTTAAACACCTTGAGAAGTTGCCTATGTTACAAATATTCTCGAGTACTTTGTATGCTAAAACAATATGTATTTGTGTGTATATGTGTTTGTGTGTCTAAGATAATATTTTATTGCAACCAAAGTTTACTCATAATAGAAAAATTTTTAAAGCTAACTTAGGCAAGAGTTCTTGTATGTGCTAATACTTAACACCATTTCTACAAGATAGCAATAGTGTTTCAACCATACACACAGTGGTAGCACTGAGTAGAAATATCACTTACATTTTATATATTTTGAGACAATGCTGTTAGTTATGTATGGGTTCAAGATTCATATTGCTTCCTGATAAATTTTCTTTTTTGTCATTAAGTAATGACCCTCTTTATCTCTAGTATTGCTTTCTGTCTTTTTAAAGTTTATTTTTATTTATTTTGAGAGAAAGATAGAGAGCAAGCAGGGGAGAGGCAGAGAGAAGGAGACAGAATCCCAAGCAGGCTCTGCACCCTCAGCACAGAGCCCCACGAGGGGCTTAAACTCACAAACCATGACATCATGACCTGAGCCAAAGTCAAGAGTCAGATGCTCAACTGACTGAGCCACTCAGGTGCCCCACTTTCTGTCTTGATACATATTTTTACCTAAAAATATTTTCATTCTTTTACTTCAAACCTGTGACCTTATAATTGGGGCTTGTGTCTTATAAACAGAATACAGCAGGATATTTTAAAACCAATTTGAGAATCTGTCTCAATAGGTAAATTAATCCACTTACATTTTTTGTAATTACTCTTTCATTTGTATGTATTCTTACCATCTTATTTTGTGTTTTCTATTAACCTTTCTTTTTTGCTTTTTTCAGGGTGGGGTCCTCTTTTTTCTCCATTCATTTAGTCTATATATTTTTCTTTATTCACCTGTTTCCTCTAATCAATCAATACCTTCATCCTCCTTTTGAACAATGGAATTCTTTAACATCAGTTTTTTCCTTTCCATCTTTCATGTCATATTGCCTTGTATATTTTAGTTTCACTTTGTTTTTTGAGGCCACACAAGTAGTTGTTATTGTTTTTTATATTTTGTGCTTGTTTGAATTTAGCAACATTTACCAATTTATATGCTCACCTCTTTCCTTCTAGATTTAGTTTTGTTTTTACTGAAGTATATTTTTATATTTATTCAATGGATCTCTGAGTAATTTTTTCAGACTTTGTCTGAAAATGTCTTTATTTTGCCCTTTTAAATAATAGGTTAGTTGACAGTTACCGTTTCTCAGTACTTTGAAGAAGTACAGTTTTTGCTAATGACAAGTCTTCTATCTGTCTAACTTAGTTCTTTTGTAGAGACAAAAGAACTTGGTTGCTTTTAGAATTTTTTTTCTTTGTTTAGATGGTCTACAGTTTTAGCACTTTGTGTAAGTTCATTTCTTTTGTTTGCTTTTCTTGGTTTTTTTTTTTTTTTAATTTTTTTTAACGTTTATTTTTGAGACAGAAAGAGACAGAGCATGAATGGGGGAGGGTCAGAGAGAGAGAGGGAGACACAGAATCTGAAACAGGCTCCAGGTTCCGAGCTGTCAGCACAGAGCCCAACGCGGGGCTTGAACTCACTAACAGCGAGATCATGACCTGAGCCAAAGTCGGACGCTTAACCGACTGAGCCACCCAGGCACCCCTGCTTTTCTTGGTTTTAAAGAAAAACAGTAAAATTCATTTTTTAGGTGGACAGCTCTATTAATTCTGGCAAATGTATACTGTGACATAACCACCATGACAATCAAGATGTAGAATTTTTCCATCATTGCCAAAAGCTCCCTCATGCCACTTTATAGTCACTCTTTCTCCCCCAACACCCAGTCCGTGGCAAACACTGATCTATCCTTATACTTTTGCCTTTGCCAGAAACTCATATAAATTGAATCATATAATACATAGCCTTTTGACTTAATATAATGTATTGGAGATTCACCCATGTTGTTGAATATAGCAGTAGTTTATTCTTTTTTATTTCTGAGTTGAATTCCATTGTATGAACAGTATGAAAACAATCTGTTTCCAGTTTGGGGCATTTCCCATTTGGGGTGAATATTAATAAAGCCAATATAAACATTTGTGTACAGCTTTTGAATAGATGTATATCCTCATTTCCTTTGAATAAGTACATATGAATGAATGGCTGGGTCATTTGATAAATGTATGTTTAGCTTTATAAGAAATAAGTAAACTTTTCCAAAGAAGCTATACAGTTTTGTATTCTCATTAGCAGTACGTGAGAGTTCCAGTTGCTCCACGTCCTCACCAACATTTGGTATTGTCACTTTTTTTAAAACAGTCTAATAAGTGTGTAATTATATCCCATTGTGATTTTTATTTGCATTTCCCCAATTACTAATGAAGTGAGCATATTTTCACATTCTTATTTGCCATTTGTATATCTTCTTAGGTTAAGTATGTGTTCGAATCTTTTACCCATTTTTAAATTGGTCTGTTTGATTTCCTGTTATTGAGTGATGAGATTTCTTTGTATTTCTCAATACCAGTCTTTTATCAGATACATTGTTTGCATATATTTTCTTCCAATCTGTGACTTGTTTTCAGTTTCCCAATACCTTCTTCTGAAGAGCAGATCTCCTAGATTGTGAAAAATTCCAAAATATCTATTTTTACCTTTATGATTTATAAAAATCTCGGGGAAAAAAAACTTTCTCCAAACCAAGGTTGTGAATATTTTCTCTTATGTTTTCTTCTGAACATTTTTTACTGTAGATTTTACATTTAGGTATGTACCTCATTTCAGTTTACTTTTTGTAAATGATGCAGGGTATGGTTTGAGGTGTGTGCATTCTTTTACATAAGGATGTCCAGTTGTTCCAGCATAATTTGTTGAAAAATATGATCATCTCAATGCATTAACAAAAATTAGCCAAATTCATTACCCATTCCTGTTAAAAACTGTCCATGAAGTTGGAGTAGGAGGAAACTTCCTCCACCCCACAGGCAGCTATGAAAACTTACACTTGATACCATACTTAACTATAAAAGACTGAATGCTTTCCCTGTTAAGATGTGGAACAAAGAGAGAATGTTCACTCTCACTATTTTTGTTCTGCATTGTACTGGAGATCCTACATTGTGGAATAAGGCAACACAAAGAAATAAAAGGAATCTACATTGGAAATGAAGAAGTAAAATTGTGTTTATTTGCAGAAAGCACAATCATGTCAGTAGAAAGTTCCAAGGTATATTATGCAAAGCTACTGAATTAACAAAAATGTTTCACAAGGTTATAAGGCACAAGGTCAATAACAAAACTAGTTGTATTTCTAAGGACTAAAAATGGCATTTGGAAATTGAAATTTAAAAATAATACAATAGCATACAAAATGTGAAATACTTCGGGATACATTTAACAAAACATATACAAGACCTATCTTCTGAAAGCCATAAGACATTGCTGAAGAAACTGAAGATGATCTAAATAAGTGGGGAGAATGTTCGAGGAACAATAAGACTCAACATTAAGATGGCATATCACCCCACACTAATGTATTGATTCATTGCTCAGTCAAAATTGCAGTAGGCTTTTTAAAAAAATAGAAATTGACAAGTCGCTTCTAAAATATATATGGGAGGGACGCCAGGGTGGCTCAGTCAGTTAAACATCCGACTTTGGCTCAGGTCATGATCTCACAGCTCGTGAGTTCAAGCCCTGTATGGGGCTCTGTGCTGACAGCTCAGAGCCTGGAGCCTGCTTTTAATTCAGTGTCTCCCTCTCTCTCTGCCCCTCCCCCACTCACACTCTGCCTCTCTCTCTCTCTCTCTTTCTCTCAAAATTAAAATAAACATTAAAAAAATTTAACTATATATGGGAACAAAAGTACATAGTATAGCTAAAACATTTTTGAAAAAAGAAGTAAGTTTGAGGACATATTCTACCTCCTTTTAATACTTACTACAGAGCTATGATAATTAATACAATGTTGTATTGGTGTAAGAATAGACATAAATCAATGGGACAAAAGAGAGAACATAGAAATAGACTGATTTAATTTTTTTTTTAACGTTTATTTATTTTTGAGACAGAGAGAGACACAGCATGAACGGGGGAGGGGCAGAGAGAGAGGGAGACACAGAATCGGAAGCAGGCTCCAGGCTCTGAGCCATCAGCCCAGAGCCCGACGCGGGGCTCGAACTCGCGGACCACGAGATCGTGACCTGAGCTGAAGTCGGACGCTTAACTGACTGAGCCACCCAGGCGCCCCATAGACTGATTTAATTTTTGAGAAAGATGCCATGATAATTCAATGGCAAAGATACTTTTCCTAACAAATGGTGCTGGAACAACTGGATATCCATACGCCTCTCCTCTCCAAAAGAATATCAACCCTTCACACCACACACAAAAACTTGAAATAGACAAAAAATGCAAGTAGACGAGCTAAAACTTTCAAAGATCCAGAAGAAAATATAGGGGAAAATCTTGTGATATTGAGTTTGGCAAAGATTTTATTTTTAACTTCCTCTTCCAATGTAAGGTAGAAAAATTGGCTTGGTAAATATTCTTCTAACCCTATAATGAATATAAGAACCTTTGCTTTTACAGGAAGGAAAGAAATTGAGTAAGGGATGCTGCCCAAAGGGAGGAAGACTGAAGTGGAGTTCCGCCCAGGGCCAGGGGAAGCCTGAGAACAGGAAGTACTTATGCAATGAAAAGGAGGCTCTGAAATTTCTAGACATGGGAGAAGGAACTTCGCCTACTTACGGTCTAAAGCTGGGCCTGCCCTAAGAGTTGACACATATTCTTTCAAGGACTTTAAAGATTTTTTTTGTTTGCTCCCCTTCGCCCCCCACCACCCCCACCCTGCCGCAATACTCAGTATCCTACATAGTCTTTCTTTTCCTACATTAAAACGTCTCATAGTGGGATTTGAAGGTTAGGCTTACCAGGACTCTTACACCAAATCTTAAGAGGTATTCTGGGACAAATTCATGCTAGAGAAGACCCAGATCACCTTGTCCAACCTATAGATTCCTAAATTATTTGATCCAGTCCTAGGCTGACCTCTGTTTATTTGATCCCTGTCAAAATCATTTAAGGCACATTACACATGAAAACAGAAGAACCCAAAATTGGTGGGAGGGAGCTAACATGTATTGAGGAGAGCACAAACCATGATTAGAAGTTTGGAATTTTCAGCCCTGCCTCCATTCTCCTAAGAAGAAAGAAGGGCTGAAAATGGAACTAATGATTGATCATGCTGGGTCTGGGCTGAGATTTTGTTCCATTTAATCTTCACAACAACCCTTAAATCATCTTGCAGTAAAGGAAATATCCACTTAGAGGATGAATATCTTGCCCAAGCTCACACAGGAAAGGGAAGAATGAAATTCAACCCTGAATTGATTAACTTCAGGCTATTCATTTCCATTACTCCATGTTGTCATCCTGGTAGACTAAGTTAAAGCCACTAATCCCAGTCTTTGATGAAATACCAGGAGGAGAAGGAGGAGGAGGACGACGATCACGACGACGACAAGAAGGAAGGGAAGAGCCAGGGCTGTTGCAGATGGGAAGCAGGGATAGCCCATACTAAATGAAGTTCTTTGCTAAGGAAAAAGACCCATCTAGATTCACAGTTCCTACAGACTAGGGTATGGGGGTGAGGAAAGGGGTAAATTAAAAGAGCAGGTTTGCAAGGCAATGGCCTAATTAGTAGGACATATTGACTGGTATTGTTATGAATGTGCTTTCAGATATGCTTCTAAAAATTCAAACAAAGGCGGAAGTAGATTTGAAAAACATGGACATTTTTATAGCAAAAGTAAGGAATGGCCTGCAATGTGAAGATTCTAGATCACACACAAACATAGAATCTCTGCTTCACAGACCTTCTGAAACACTGTCAACTTCAGACCTACTTAAACATTCTAAACCTCCCACAGGATTTGGAGCTCAGTTTCTACTCACTACCAAATTATTTGGAAACCATTAAGGGAACTGTGGGGGCCTCTCAGGCATCTTTGAATTTCTGAAGCCTGACTGGACTTGCAGAATGACTATAAATTATTGCAGATATAAGACCAGTGTTTCTTGCCACACTTTGTAGAGGTGAAAGCTTTCCTTTGGTTTGTAACTATAGCAACAAGTTCTATAGCTCATTGTTTTGCACAGCTCAGTCTTACCACCTCATGGACTGCCTAGTAATCACTGCTCTACAAGAACTAAGTTGTCTTTAATTGACTTACCTTATATTGGCCTGCTGTTTGCTAAAGGGGTTTTAGCTTAAACCTTTACAGGGACAGAAGTCAAATTGCATTAGCCAGTCTGATCCTTGATCCTGTTTTACATTACTGGAGGCCAGGAGGAAAGGGCTTTACCAAGGCCATGGCAAGAGGCCTATATGGTATAATAGAAAAGGGTAAGGGATTTGGAGCCAGTGGACATGAGTTTGAATAAATACTGCCATTTATGGCTGTGTGATCTTGGGCATATCACTTATATTCTGTGACCTTCAGTTTCCTCTTCTATAAAATGGAGATAATAATAGTTACGAACATGGTTGTCATAAGAATAAAGTGAAATAATATGAAGGAAAGCTTTGCTTAAACTGTCAAGGGCTATATAAATGCTGTTATTAGTAAGTGCACAGGTGAGTGACCACCCAGCAGCAGTGCCCGCATGTTGGTGAGGGCAACCAGGAGCATATGATAGAGACAAGAATCATGTCTGTTTCTATGACAGTCTCCACATGGATGGTGCTTCCCATCCTGACTCACTCAGAAATGAGTACTATGGAGCTCATCTTGACTGTGTGGGTTTCTGAGAAAAAGAAGAGAAAATGTAAGAAGTTTTAAAAAGAGGGTGAATAACTTTCCTTGGGTCTGTGTTTGGTGTTGGAAGGTTCAAAGGAAGGCAAAAGGACTAAGTGAAATGAGTTGGGAGAAGGCCTAGCGCTCTCAGCTTCCTTAACCTATAACAGAGTCTTTGGTTCTCTATGCTCATGGGCAGTGAACAGGTTCCTCACTGGTTACACATGCATATAATTTAAGATTTAACTATCTAATACTGTGAACATGTACTTTAAAGCCTCAATAGGGGCTCCTGAGTGGCTCAGTCAGTTGAGCGTCCCACTTTGGCTCAGGTCATGATTTCGCTGTTGTGAGTTTGAGCCCCGCATTGGGCTCTGTGCTGACAGTTCAGAGCCTGGAGCCTGCTTCAGATTCTGTGTCTCCCTCTCTCTCCACCCCTCCCCCTGCTCACATTCTTTTTCTTTCTCTCTCTCTCTCAAAAATAAATAAACATTAAAAAATCTTAAAGCCTCAATATGCTCTTGGAGCTTCCTCTCAAGAGTTTTCTTTTATGTGTATGTATGTTTTTAACCTACTTTGTCGCTTTGACACTTCAGTTATGAGGTAGATTTTATCTGTACATACTGATCTGCAGTGGTTTTATTTTTTTCTGTGCCAGATTGGGGTTTTTTGCAAAGTTTTTTTTTCTTTTCCTTTTTTTCAGGAACAGAAAGAAGTTGTGGTTTGATTTGTTGGGCCTTTGAATGACAAAGCTTTTCTACCCCTCTTTTTAAAAACATGATCTGAAATCTGTCTATCTTTAAAAAAATGTTTCAAGTCGCATCTTGTCTTTCTCTAATAATGTGCATTGTATAATTGTACATGAATAAAAGAGCTAGACGTGAATATGTGCAATAATTTTATCTGTTGCATTTAGGACTCCCAAGCTGGTGGTGTCCTGTGGTGATGTTGTTGTTGGATTAAATGGATCTGAGTGAACTGGAGGACACATATGGGACCGGCTGCCCTATGTTCTGAGCCTGTCATATGTGGACCAGTGGCCTCTCACAAAGGGCCTTCAGTGTTGACTTTTAGCCTTATCCCTAAAAGGGAATATGCATACAATCACAGAGAAACACTGATACAGCTTTAAATATACCACAATTTTTGTAACCCCATTTTACCATGTCTATGTTTTTAAATAAGTATAGTAAACTGAAACAAGCAAACAAAATAGGCATCCCAGACATCTCCCTTCCTCCAACAGGTATGGCTCTAAGTCACTGCAGAAACTGTCCTGTAACTCACCTCTAGCAATGCCCTGCTGGGGAAAGGAGCATGTGATCCTGTTTCCAGGGTGGACAGAAGAACTAAATTATGAAAAAGAATGCTCAGGTTCAGTGTAGGACCATATCGTTTTGGACTTTGCATTATATCCTGCTACTCTAAAATGAGCAAATCTTGTGCTGGTTCAGTGGTAAATAATATCAAACGCCAGTGTGGTTTCCTGCTGTATCTTTCTAGAAGTAAGCATTGCCCTTTTACCTTCAAAAACACACATCCTTGGTGTATCCTACCCCATTCCCTTGTGCATGTAATGTTTTTTGGCATGTGCTGCTTGTAACTGTCAAGAAAACTTTCCTTAAGAGTTCAAAATCAAAACACAAAATGATGATCACTTCTTTAGCTTTAGAGAAGAGGAAGCAGTGCTGTGTCTTACAAAACAAGGCATATCCTGCAATATTCATTACTTAATTACTCTTTGTGAAGCTTCCTATTTTGGCTTTATCTTTTAACCCTGAGACAAAGTGTGAATTATACAGGAGCTCAGGGTTCACTAGTCTTTTGCTTTTCTGTGTCGAAGATCAGTACCTGTCTTCTCCCTTCTAGAAAGACCCACAAAACCACGTCCTCTCCTCCTCTTCAGACTCCTACGGCATAGCATGGTATTGTCTCGGCTTGGGTTCTCAGCATCTAACCTTCCAATCAGGCTTCCTCCCTGCACCATTTTGCCATTTTTCAGGAAATGGCGCCTGCTGGAAATGTGCAGCACATGGTTACCTTGCTTCTGCAGTGCATGCTTGCATAGCACCTGTTTCAGTTATATTTATTTTTACATTTATCTCTGTGATTCTCTGATTATTTTCTATCTTGCTCACCAGTCGCTGAGTGCCCCTGAGGCTAGACACCTGGTCTGGTTAAAGCTCACCAATGAATCTATCCCCTGCCCATAGCAAAGGGAGCTAACTCATAGCCACTAAATTGTCTCCTTGCCTTCAAATTCACACCCTTTTTAAAACATTCCTCTTATTGTAGGGGCGCCTGGGTGGCTCAGTCAGTTAAGCTTCCGACTTCGGCTCAGGTCATGATCTCACCATTCGTGAGTTTGAGCCGCACCTCGGGCTCTGTGCTGACAGCTTGCAGCCTGAAGCCTGCTTCAGACTCTGTGTCTCCCTCTCTCTCTCCCCCTCTCCCACTTGCACTCTGTCTCCCTCTCTCTCAAAAATAAATAAACATTAAAAAATTAAAAAAAAAACCATTCCTCTTATTGTCACCAACATCTTTACAAACTCAGATAACTCCTCGATGCAGAAAAAAAATGTAATGGTTTTCCAACAACTATAGATTAAAATCTAAATTTCAGGCTTCAAGTTGCCTTTAAAGCCATATCTACCTTCCTACCAACATTGCTTTTTCTTTAGGCTTATTTTACCTTCCCTTGTATGATACAGAGCTAGCTACTCCCTTCTCTCTGTATTGTAAATTACTTGCCTTTTTGTAAATTCTTGATCTTCATAAAACAACTCAGTAAATATTTGCTTAATTGACTTATGTATTAGGGAGATTATACGTCTCTAGAATTACTATACTGGATAGCTACATTCCTCATACACCAGGAATTTAAGATGTTTTATAAATGTTCTCTTGGTTATATCTTGTAGACTAAGAATGTATTTTATTCTATTGTTTTATTTATGGCTGTCAATCATATTGCCAACAGCATGGTAATATTAATGTAATGGGCTTTGCAATCCTACATTAATGAATCCTTGAATATTTGTTTTCTCCGTTAAACTTTGCTATCTACTCAAGCACTTTCCAACCTGTTATTTAATTAGATTAATTAGTGTTTTAGGTTTAAATTCACATGAGACTTTTGTATTTGTCTCTGTTGTGTTTTCTTACTTCCCTACTCACTCTCCCTTTTCTTTTCTAAAGGTCAAAGTTTGTCTGATAATGTGTATCAGAACTCTGTTATAGTGTCTTTTAGTTGCTTCCCTCTGTTTAATGTTTTACCTGCTTTAAAATATTTGGAATGTTTTCAAGATAATAGAGACTGAAAACTTCAGGAGACTGAGAAATCTGTACAAATTCAGCATAGTGCCCTTCTTTTGTTGCCTAGGTAAGCTTTACCATATTTAAAGTGCAGTGGCTTTCAGAAGATTGCCTGAAATTAAGTTCAAATATATAATGTTTATTTTTGACAGAGAGAAAAAGAGTGCACGAGCTGGGGAGGGGCAGAAAGAGAGGGAGATAAAGGGTCTGAAGTGGGCTCTGTGCTGAAAGTGGAGAACCCAAGGTGGGGCTTGACCTCATGAACCATGAGATCATGACCTGAGCTGAAGTAGACACTTAATTGACTGAGCCACCCAGGCACCCCTGAAATTGTTTTTTTTTTTTTTTAACTTTTTTAATGTTCATTTTTGAGAGATAGAGACAGAGTGCAAGGGTGGGAGGGGCAGAGAGACAGAGACAGAGACACAGAATCTGAAGCAGGCCCCAGGCTCTGAGCTGTCAGCACAGAGCCCGCTGCGGGGCTGGAACTCAGAATGGCGAGATCATGACCTATAATGAAGTCAGACACTTAACACTTAACATAACACTTAATGCTTAACTGACTGAACCACCCAGGCAACCCTGAAATTAAGTTTTTAAAGTCAATGCCATCTTGATTATGAAAGTTCCAAGAGCTTTTAAATATATATTTTAAACAAATATATGTACTACACTGTGCAAAAAAAACTATGATAGCAGAAAACTGGAAACATCCCCTGTTTTTATAATGTGGGAATGATTTGAATAGCTATGGCACATCTTTACAAAGTGTGCTGGGCAGCTCTGCAGTGGCCTGAGGGCTGTCTCTGCATGTTGTTATGGAGTTCTTTGGCTATATTATTAAGTCTAAGGGTCTAGGTTTTGCTTCAAAATAATATGGAGAGTGGAGGGGTAAGTGGAAGGGTTTGGATAAAACAAAAATTGCTCAGGATTTGATATGTATTGAAGCTGATTGATGGGCACTTGAGGATTCATTATACTGTTTTTGGTTTGAAATATTGTTACTTTCATTTTTATTTGAAATAAAGCTAAAATTCACAGGTATGGTCTAATGCTCTGAAGGAGATACTTTTCTGGGATAGTCATTAACATTTTTCACCTGTGAAATGATTGAACGTACATATTTTTGCTTATAAACATAAACACATCTAGATTATATAATCAAACCTTTTCAGCTCCTTGAAGATTTAAACAATAAACTATAATTAACTGCCGAAATCAAAGCATTGTGATGCCTCAATAACAACAGGTTCTTTTAAAACACTGCTTTATGGCACTGAAAAAAAGTATGTATGTATTAAAGGGCCCTGAACTTGGTTTAATGCTCTAGTGTCACCACCTTAATATCCTTAATTTTATTCTTGAGCTTCTGTTTTGTAAGTGAAGCCTGATGGGACAGTTGAGCACACAAGTAACAGCAGAGATAGTCAAGGTGGTGGGGAATCGGCCCAAGCTGTGGCCATAGCAGGCAGTTCAGGTATTGAGCAATTAGCCTGTTGCGCAGGTGCACAGGTGTGTGCCTCAGGCAGTGTGGACCACCACAGTGTGTTGGCATTTATTTCCCCAAAACTAATTTGAATTAACTTTTTGTTATATTTTAAGAGTGGAAGTTACAGGTATTTACCCAATCAATGAATAGTGATTGAGTGCCAACTCAAATAAAATTAAGTCTCTGCTCTCATGGAACTTACATTCTATTCATATCATTTTTCTCCAAGTAGTGCAACAATAGCCTGCTTTTAAAAATTGGAATTATTGGGACGCCTGGGTGTCTCAGTTGGTTAAGTGTCCGACTTCGGCTCAGGTCACGATCTCACAGTTGGTGGGTTCGAGCCCCGCGTCGGGCTCTGTACTGACAGCTCAGAGACTGGAGCCTGTTTTGGATTCTGGGTCTCCCTCTCTCTCTGCCCCTCCCCTGTTCACACTCTGTCTCTCTCTCAAAAATAAATAAACATTAAAAAAAATTAGAATTATTGATTTGAGATGCACCTGGGTAGCCAGAGCCTGGAGCCTGTTTCGGATCCTATGTCTCCCTCTCTCTATGCCCCTCCCCTACTCACACTCCGTCTTTCTCTCTCTCTCAAAATAAATAAACACTTTTTTAATTAAAAAAAAAAGAATTCTTGATTTGAATGTAGCAATGAAGTGTATCTTTACAACAAAATAGTCTTTATAATAATTTATCCATAGCCAACTTTCCTGACCTATAATTTCATTGGAGGCTAGCTTACTCCAGTTGACTTTTGCTTGCTTTTATTATTTTCCACCCATTTTACTTTATAAGCGATGACATCCTGAAATAGCTGAAAATGGAATGATTTATTTTAGAATTGTGAAAAATGGAAGACAGTACTACAGACACAGAACCAGAAGAGGAAGAGGAAAAAGATGAAAAGGATCAAAAGGACCCCGTTTATGCCATAGCACCCACAATTAACATCCAAGATGAACGGTTTGTTGATTTATCTACAACTCCAGCTTTCATTTGTCTGCACGAGGTATGTTTCTCTTTACGTATTACTATACTAAGACCTGAATCATTATCTACTTAAAATTCAGGTGAAGCTAATATTATTATCAAAATGGTTTATTACATGTAACCTGTAGGCAATATGTATCATTTGAAGCACTTGAAAATAAAATAATCCCCACCCTCTCTTCCAAAGTCTTATCCTACAATCCTGGATGAACACAGTGGTGTAGGTTCTGACATTTTTATAGCATAATAAATATTTGCATATATGTGCTCAGTTAAGTACATTCCATAGGTTTGTAAATGAAATAAAAGGGGAAATTCCTTTCATTATTGAATACACTGCATTTACTTCCATAAAATGAAGATAAAAGATCTTGACATCCAATGATAGAAAAATACGCATTTACCTAACTGTAGCTAGAGCAGTAGGGCATTAAAATCCACTCTTTCCTATTAGCAGAGAAACAAAAAGGGAAATAGGATTTTTGTCTGATTTTCTAATAAAAAAAAAAACCAAGATGAACATTTAGGAAATGCCTATATACAAGGAGAGGGTTTTTTTTTAAAATAGTAACTGACTATATATGCAACTGTTACCTTGTCATGCTTGAGAACTCTACTTTAGAAAGTATTTTACAGAACATCTGAATTCTGGACATTAACATTATGTGGATATAACTGAATAAAACATCTAAGTAAGTTGATAGTCGTAATAGAAATAAGCTTAGAAAGTCTTAGAACAAAATCAGAATTTATTCAAAACCAAGAAGCAAAACCAAATCCCACCCAAATATTTTGTAGGTGTAAATATTTCAAACAATAGCTGCCACCACTGTTGAGATTTTATTTTATATATACAAATGTCCTATCAGGAACACACAATGTCAACTTGTCCCATTATTGGTGGTATTAATTTGATCACTTGGTTAAGGTGGTGACTTCCATCAGTTTTCTCCTCAGTAAAGGTGTTGTTTTTCTGTTTGAAATTAGTAAGTACCTATGGGGAGATACTCTGAGTCTATTTAAGTATCCTACTCCTCCTAAAATCTTCACCTACTAGTTATATATTTCTTGATGATACTTGCCCAAATCAGTTATTATTATGATAGTTGCCAAATGATGATTGTCTACTTCCGTTATTCCTTCTACATTTATTAGTTGGCTTCCAACTGTAAGGAAGAACCTTCTCTTCTTTCTATCTACCTTTTCCCCATCTATCTCTATCTCTCTATCCATCTATCTATCTTTCTAGACCTATGAGTTCTTTTTCTTTTCAGTGGGTTATAATCCATTACTATCATTATTCATTTTGACATTTCAATTGTCCTGGATTTGGCCAGTATACACCTCTTCAGGAAGGCTCACTTGTCCTATTGGCATGCCCCTATGATTCTTTGTGTAGTTCTTTACTTTCTGTTATAAGAATATGGTCCAGGCTCATCTTGCATTTTCTTTGCTCTAACCCTGGAATCAGCCATTTCTCAAAGATCCCTGGTTCCTTTTAGTGGAGAAAGATATATTTGCAAACTAAGATCTCAATGCTGGGTATGTCCATTGCTACTGGTCTGTCACTGCTTCTAAGTCCTCTCAGCAGACAGAGCTAGGCAATGGATGCATGAATATATTTATCTACAAACGTATCTATTTCTATATCTATATTTACATATTTAAAACCATGAATCCACATCTCTAGTCTCAATATTTTTAAGTGACCAGGGTTCTCTGTTTCTGTTAAAATCCATCATATGTCCAACTTTTTGCAATAGAATTTGTACTTTTATACCACTACCCTTAATAATTCTATCAAATAAAACATAAGGCTAAACTAGAGTTTATTTCTACCAAAAGTTATGCTAATAATAAAAATTATGATCAAGTTTTTTAAGGCACAGATAAATAATCATGAAAGATTTCTTTTGTACAGTCAAAGGAGAACTCAGGACAACCTCTCCTGCATGTTAGTCTGCAATATAACAATTAAATATCTCAATCTCTCAGCATACATGTATGCATAAATTATAGTTCTTAAACATTGGATATGACCAGCCCCTGATAAAGTGAATACCTTACATTATAATGTCAAAGAGCTGTCTTACCTACCCTTTTGAGTAGTGAAAAATTATATCAGTAATTAAATCAGTAATTTCATTGCATGACAACTGTTCCTCAAGCCAGCACAACCTTGCAGAATGGTTATTGGTTTCAAACAACTTTATTTCCATAAGAAGCACCACTAAAACTGTTCCTCTTGGCATCTATAGCTTTATTTGCTAATCATTTCAACACTCCTCTAAGATTTATGAGTCTCAACAAAATTTTTAACCTACTTTATATAAGCTTCCCTCCTTCGGTTATCTAAACAGAAGCCTTCTCTGCAGAATAGCAAGAGTTCAGATTGCAACTGAAAGAAAGCAGGAAGAAATTCACTTCCAAAGGTCCAGATGCTTGGCATCACATTGAAAGAACCAGAAGCTGCTTACAGTATTTATTGTTATTAATGCTAGTCACACAACTGGCCCACACTACTGAAATACACAGGGGTCATCATCTTGGTTAACATTGCCTGCAGAATACATTCAGGATGGTTTTCATGGCACTGAGTGATGTGGGCCCAAACTACTTGTGCAATCTAATAACTCACTTAGACTCTCATGATCTTCTGTTTATGCTGCATTCCTTCATAGGGACTCTCCCACATTCAGATGCCTAGGAAACGGGCACATATACACAAAGCATGATGTAAGGTTACGGCTGTCCAGAAATATGTCTAGTCACATTATCTCTTGAAAGATTGTGCCATTCAAACAAAAAGAAATCAAATCAAATACTTGCATAGGCTGTACTTTGCAACCCCTGTGTCTGTTCCTACCTTTTAGGACCTTCTAGCTTAATGCCCATGTCCTTGGAGAAACTTTGCCAGCATCTTCTACAAACTCTCAACTATTACAGCATTTGTAGGCTACACCTGTCATGTGTTACTAGGTCTTTAACATATTTATTGAGTATCTTCTCATCATATAATATTTTGCATGGAGAATTTAGAATTCTCCACTGACATTGTGATTATATTAATCAATAAGACCTAACAGGGCAGGAACTACACTGTGTAAATTCAGATTTTGGGATGAAGATTCCAAGTGGCGCTTGGGAATTAAGCCACATGATTTCTGTCAGTAGACTGTGCGGGTTAATGCTAGACATCTGCTTCCCAACTCTGCCATTGCTGCCTATGTATGAGGCCTGACACGCCACAGACTTTCCTTGTCTTATTGAAAATTTGATGCTGCTCTATTTTACTTTTATTTTAAACATTTTTGTTATCCAAAAATATTTTTGTTATCACATACCATACATACAGTGATGCTCACAAATATTCAGTATACAGCTTGGTTGAATGTTTACATAGTCCTATAACCAATGTGTTCAGAACCAAATTCATCATTCTTCGCCCAATCCTAATTCTCCTCCTGTATTCTCTTTGTCAGTTTGAGAGTTAAATACCTCTCTCAGTATCTCTTGGATTTATCTGTTCTTCATTCTTGCCATATTCCCACTCAGATCAAGATCAATGTTTCCTGCAACCGGGGGGCAGGGGGTGTCCCTTGAGCCTCTTGCCAGTCACCCTAGATGCCATAGGCATTCACAGGCATAACGCATATCAAAGGTTACTATTCTGTAGAAGCTTAATTTGGGGGGGGGGGTTGAAATATTAAATATCAACAAAAAGCAACATATCATTGTGAAACTGGAAGGTGCAATTAGAGTTACTAGAATTGAATGGAAGGAATAATCATTGTGGGAATGAGATGATCTGGAAAAAGCTTTTTGGAGGAGTAGGACATGAGAGGGGACATTTCTGCCATATCCATAGTGTTCACTATGAACCGACTTTTCTGTCCTTAGGCTTTGCCCACACCCATACGTGCACATACTGGGAATATCTTTCCCAGATGACCCCAAGGCACCTTGAGCTAAACATGCTCAGAACTAAAGTCATTATTCTTCTCCCAAACCTAGTTTTCTTCCTGTATTCTATCAATTGGTTCTCTTAAACATCTATTAAATTTGTCTCTGTTCCATTCCTGCCATATCACCAATTAGAATGGCATTTCAATGATCATGATAAGATGTAAGGAGACACTGAATCAAGGCAGGGGCAGTGGGGAAAAGGACAGAATATATATAGGAGAGATATTAAGGAAGTAGAAAATGCTGGACTTAGTGTCTAAATAGATGGGGGAAGTAGAGTGAGAAAGAAGAAAAGAAGAAAAAGTCTGAACTGATGCTTGGATTTCCGATTTAGGAAAGTGGCTGGAATATGACATTCTAAGTGACAGAAAATTCAGAAGAAACAGGCCTGAAAGGAATGTCCAATATGTGGGTCATGAACTTCCCAGGGAAGTCCTTGGGCTGGATATCTAGACAGAACAGGTTCTCAATTGTATTCAGATTGCCTTCTGAAAAAATTGCACATTACTTTTTATGTATATTTAACGGCACCTTTTACCATGGCCATCATTTAATTCCCTAGTCACATGTTCAAAAGATACTTTCTCATTTGTTATACATTTTGTTCTCCTAAGACTCGTAACAGATTAAATAAGCCTAGGAATTTTTAATAAAAAAGTTTCAAGTAGTTACTGAAAACATTGGTGATTTTCTGATGCTACCAAAGCTTCCTTCATTTTCTAGGCTTGACCCCCTATCGGTACTAAGGAGTTTCCTGAGATAATCTGGAATGAAATTTAAAATTTTTTCACGAATGAAAATGATCCCTATTTCTTTCATACATGAATTAATCAAGTAACTGCTTACAAAGATGAAAACATAAGATCCCCACACTCAAGGAACTTAGTCAACATAGTTTTAAGTGTGTAATTTAATTCTCATAGGGATTCTATAAGGAATAGGAATTTTAAGATATTATTTTTATCTTAAAGTTCTAAAAACGTTGACACTTGCTGGGTTGCACAACCAGACAGATGCAGAACCGCAGAAGGAACGCTATCTCCTGTGTCCTACCTTAGCGCACATCTCATCTGATGACATTCTTCACTTGACATTCATACATTTAAACACTACTCTTTTAGGATTTTACAAATTGACTTTTCAAGTAAACTGTATATTAAAAGAAAAAATAAAGATAAATATTTAATGTTCTATTTAAATATTTCTCCTTAGCTTCCTTCTCCTTTTCTTAGTTATCACACTTTATTAATAGCTGTACACAGAGGATATGCATTAAAAAAAAACTACTAAATTTCTTTTTTAAATCTTTCTACAAGTCTTGCTATTTTTGGCCTCTGTTCACTTTTCCTTTAGATATCCAGGCAGCCTTGCAAGAATAATTTTTCAAGATCTTTTTTTGGCTGTCAAGAAACTTTAAACAGACTGATAATTTATTAAATAATACAGATAGGTTCATGTTTCCCATAAAGTTTTTGGTTTTTGTTTTAGTCTGACAGTCAGGTGGAAATTTTAAAATCTTTCCAGTATGGAAAAAGACTTTGGGAGGTGCCTGGAATGCACTTAAACATTTGGGATATTGACATGGCTAATACCTATTTACAAAGATTAAAGGTTTATATGAGGATCGTAAGAATACAAGCCATATTCCACTTTGCAAAGTAGATTAACACCCTTAAATTCAATCAGCAAAATCATACACTGCAGGAGTCCAGGGACACAGAAAAGAAAGTTCCATGTTAGGGGATCCTTATACTTGGCACTTTTATTAATTTTTTTATTAAAATTTTTTAATGTGTATTTTACTTTTGAGAGAGAGAGACAGAGTGTGAGCGGGTGAGGGGCAGAGAGAGAGGGAGACACAGAATCAGAAGCAGACTCCAGACTCTAAGCTGTCAGCACAGAGACCGACGCAGGGCTCGAACCCACCAACTGCAAAATCATGACCTGAGCTGAAGTCGGACGTTTAACCAACCAAGCCACCCAGGTGCCCCATCCTTGGCACTTTTAAAAATGAAAAACATGAAGATTGATTCTGGCCAGGAATCTGAGGTATTGTTGGAAAACTCTGCCATCTGAACAGGCTGTGATCAGTAGCAAGTGAGAGTCAGAAAAGAGTTGAAAATCGGGGACAAAAAAAAATTGGTAGCTCCTCTGCCTCCTTTTGGAGATTATTTTCCTTTACTCATTCTAAAAATCTTTACTGAGCATGGAGCACAGGCTAGACTTAGGGCTGGGAACCAGAGAAAAATGCCACAGCGGCCTTGCCGCAAGCAGCTCATCTGACCCTTCATCTGTGTGGTTAATTGTCCTTAATTTCCCTTTCTCTTTTTTGATTCTTTTACAGACATAATGAGGACCTAGCTTGTGTATGTGTGCCTGCTTGTGTTTATTTTTCATTATATGTTTAATAAAATTTGAATTACCTCTGTATTTTTCTTTGATTCTTTAGCTAAACTGTTGTAGCAAAGCGATTAAATATTAGAAATAATAATCTATATTCAGATGCTTGTTTTTTTAGTTGTCACTGCAAATGGATGTTGCTTTCTATTTTTTTAATATATTTATGTATTTTTGAGAGAGAGAGAGAGAGAGAGTGCACAAGCAAGGGAGGGACAGGGAGAGAGGGAGACACAGAATCTGAAGCAGGCTCCTGGCTCTGAGCTGTCAGCACAGAGCCCGATGCGGGGCTCGAACTCATGAACCGTGAGGTCATGACCTGAACCAAAGTCAGACACTTAACTGACTGAGCCACCCAGGTGCCCCAGATGTTGCTTTTTAAAATAAGGATTAGGAAGAAATACTTAATGGTATAGTTTTCTCCTTTGAGAAAGTTCTTGGGAGATAAAGTAAGTTGGCTTTTGAAAGCGTGTCGCTCTCAGTAGAGAATGTGCATCTTGTGAAACAGTACCTTCAGAAACCCAAGAACTATTTGAATATACATTTGACTTTGAACAACATGGGGATCAGGGGTGCCAATCCTCCTGCACAGTTGAAAATCTACATATAGCTTGGCTCCCCCAAAATTTAACTACTAATAGCCTACTGCTGGCCTTACTAATGACATAGTTGATGAACACATATTTTGCATTATATGTATTATACACTGTATTCTTACAATAAAATAAATTAGAGAAAAAGAGTGTTATTAAGAAAATCATAAGGAAGAGAAAATACATTATAAGCACCTTACTGCGTTTATTGAAAAACTCCATGTGTAAGTGGACCCACGCAGTTCAAACTGATATTACAGCATGTGACAGGATTTCTTTCCATTTTAAGACTCAATAATATTCCATTGTATGTATATACCACATTTTGTGTATCCATTCATCTGTCTATGGACACTTGGGTGATTTCCACCTCTTGGCTATTGTGAATAATGTTGCTATCAACAGGTGTACAAATATCTCTTCAAGATCCTTGCTTTCAATTCTTTTGAAGATATACCTACAAGTAGGATTGCCAGATCACGAATCCTGTGTTTTCTGATCTTGTTATCATTGCTAAAGTGCTCTCCATAGAGGCTGTAATAATTTATATTTCCAGAAACAATAAATGAATGTGTCTTTACTCACACCAGCACTGTGTGCTATCTAACTTTTTGATCTTTGTCACTCTGGGGCTGTCCCTAGTTATTTGGTACTTGGCATGGGGCAGGGGTAGGAGTGTGGGGGTGTAGTGATAAGGGAAAGTGTATAGTGGCCTGAATGTGAGAACCTAATAAGGAGCCGGTTGAGAGTGTGGACTCTGGATTGGCTGGTTTGCATTTGAAAGTATACCTCTGGAAGGAGGATTCCTCTCAAAGTGGGGGAGGGGGACAATAAGGGAGGCAGGAGGCCAAGGCAAGGTGACTCAGGCATATTATCAGGTTGTCTAGAACAAGGTGTATCCGGCCAGCATAGTCACATAGTACAAATGTCAAAGCGGCAACTCTACAGAAGCTAGAAGCATGGATACTACAAAGACCCATTTGTACTTCTTTTTTTGTGAATTCTATTCACATTTTCTTTCCATTTTTCTATTGTGTAGTTTTTTTTTCTTATAGATTCATAGAAACTCTTTATACATTTAGAAAACAGGCCTTTGTGTGTAATATGCATTGCAAAAGGCTTTCAGTTTGTTGGGTTTCTTTTGAGTTAGCTTAAGGTGGTTTTTTTTATGTGGAAATGTATTTATTTGGGCGGGAATTTATTTCTTAATGTGCTTTTCTTTTACAGCTTCAAATTCCATGTCATACTTTAAGAAGACCTTTGTTACTCTGAGATGATAAATTTGTTTCCTGTGTTTTCTCCTAGCATGTTGATAGTTTGAGTCATCATATTTTAACCTTTGTTCCATTGGGCATTTATGGTGCCGTAAGGGCAAACAGAAAGGAGATGCCAGCAGCATGCTTAGAATCTAATGCCACGTCCAATGCCTTCTGAGGCAAAAGTTCTTTACATATCCCCAGCCCATCCATACCCAGCGGACGCAAACAGGTGCACCAGGGTGCATCAGAGATACGAAACGAGGAGGTATAAGAATTACCTGACATTAAACCTCAGATTAAATGAATAGAGACTAGGGGCGCGTGGGTGGCTCAATTGGTTAAGTGTCTGCCTTCGGCTCAGGTCATGATCTCATGGTTCCTGAGTTTGAGCCCTGCATCGGGCTAGTTGCTGTCAGTGCAGAGCCTATTTTGGATGCTCTGCCTCCCTCTCTTTCTCTGCCCCTTCCCTGCTGGTTCTCTCTCTCTCTCTCTCTCAAAAATAAATAAAAACATTTTTTTTAAAAATTAAAAAAAAGAGAGACTATGCCATCTGAAAAGACTATGTCTAAGAATCAACAGGCTCAAAATATCTTAAATCTTAATGGCTTGGAAAAGAAAATCTCTGATCGGTGAGGGTGGGGGAATGGTTCCATAAAAATGGGTCTTTGTTCTACGTGTGCATGTCCTAGCCATGCAACCTTGAGCAATTCAATCTGGTTCTCTGAGTCTCATTTTACACTAATAGTACATTTCTCAGCATATTAGCCTTCAGGGGTACCTCGGTGTCTACCCTGGTGGTAGACAGTTTTTTAAGCTGCTTCTGTCACTCGTTTCTAGTGGAAACCTTACACAGAAGCACACTACGTAAAGCAGATTTGGATGTAGGGATGCAGAGGGGAAGGATGCAGAGGGGAAGGTCTCCTTCACATCTCCTGTCACCACCGGCATCACTGGGGAAACCCCATGCTCTGTACAGATAGTTTGTGAGCTGAATAAAACTGAGCTCTCTCCCACCTTAAAATCCATCTCAGCACAGCCTAAAGGAAACACAGATCTGCCTCCAGAAAGGCTTGGAAAGCACTCTGATTGTACGGAACGCTCCTTGGAGAACAGAGGAAAGAGTTCCACGGCATGTCATGCAGCAAAACCTCCTAAAATTCCTCGTCACAGAACATGCCTCTCCCACACGCCTCTAAGCCCCTCTTTAAAAACTTCCCTAGAAATTGTTTCCCTACACGCAAACTGTTTTTTTTTTTTCCCTCCCTATCTCCACCCATCCTCTCCTTGATATCTTTGGTCATTTCATTATTTTGTAAAACAGTCTTCAGGGTTCCTTCTAATTTTCCTTCTCACCCCGTATCCCATTATCACCTCACAGACTCAGGCACATAACTGAGCAATCAGGAGGTGGCAGGGGAGATAGTAGGTACTGTACTTAAATTTGAATTTTTCCTTCCCTTAAATTTTCTTGCCTAAGATTAAGTGTCACCTCCTTGACCATACAGGAAAATTCCTTTACAGTCTCCACCATTCCTTTCTTCTTTTTGTTACTGTCCCTGGTCACAGACTCCATGCTCCAGCCAAGTTAGACACATGATTGTTTTCTGAACTAGCTCCTGATTTTCCAACCTGCTGATTGATGCCTTTATTCATCCCATACCCAGCCCAGAAGTGGTCTCCTTCACATTTCTGGGCTTCATTGTTCTCATCTTTCAAGGAAAGCTCAGGTCCTATCTTTTTCTTCAAGCACCCCTCTTCCTGACAAAGTGTCATCACTTTTGCTGCTGTCAGTTCCCTGGATAGTGCCTGTACCTTATCCCACTTACTATTTTCTTTCCTGTGTTTTAAACTAGTAGCCTTAGGAACATTGAAAGCAGGAAGCCTTTGCTGTTTGTCTTGATATTCCTAGCAAACTCTTAATTAGCTTACCATCTTGCGTGTAGCCAAGTCATCTTCAAAGAATGAATATTCATAGTAACTAGTTAGAGCCTTCTACTAAAAAAACCCCACAAAACACACACACACACACACACACACACACACACACACACACACACACTACTGAATCACTATTTTACAAAGCAAACTTAAAGAGGAAATGTCTTCCAACTTTCTGAATGCATTGAACCACCTTGAGTCTACCTAAAACTTCAGAGATTTAAATGCCTAAAGTTAGAAATACCATGCCAGGTTAGAATCGTCATGCATCTATATGAATTTTATTTTTGCTGGCTGAGCCCCCAAACAGATATGTAGTGGGGAGGCAATGATTTTCAAATATTTTTTTGAAAACAAACCTGTCCTTTAAGTGAAATTTAAGGTGGACCCCCAAGATATGAAATTAAATCAGAACTATTTACTAGGCGAGCAGTGTTTCATACATCACACACTCTCCTGGCTTCTTCCTACCCTTGCTTTTTTTGGCATTCATGAACTATGTCTGCAGAACCTTAGGGACACAGTTTGAGAAGCTCTACTCTAGTTGTTCAACATGTTAAACACCAACTCCGTATTCATCATACAAATGTCAGTCTTCCTGTCCATCTTGCATAGCTACCCATGCTATGAGAGCCTCTGTAGATTTGCAATCGTTGACTTGATCAGATAAAGAGAAAATTTTTACTTGAATATAGAACAGAAATAGAAAGTCACCATCACTAACACCATTCATTCGTAAGTGATGTTTACATTTTTAAAGAATTATTTTATGTAACAAATGAAAATAAGAACTTTGGCATTTACATGAGAGATCTTTTGGCTTCCAAAGAACTTACAAAGTGCTTTGTACTTAAGCAGAATGTTTTCATCAGTGAATTCTGCCATGTAACCATGGAAGTAAAATAGTGTTTGGAGAGCATAGAATATTTGTTTGGCCTTTTCTGTCAGAGTTGTTATAAATTCTGACTTCGCTGCAGGAAGAAAATAAATTTTAACTGCTAGGTTAAGTAGGGACATTAACACCCTTGAAAATGTATTAATTTTTAAAATATCTCCTGTCACCAGAATATTATGTAATTGTGTTGTTAAGATACAAAAAAATATGCCTCACCTTAAATTGAGATTTAATTGGAATCATTTTCCACTTGAAAAATTCACATAGAAAGTCAGAGCAGGGGTGATACTGAAATTTACTTATGAGTGTACTTTACCATGGAATCACCATAGGTAATTTGTCATGCAAAATTAGCCCATTTCATGAGAAATATACCAAGAAAGCCAGGAAAGCTGAAAATGGGTAATGGTCTACAGATGATCAACAAGTTTTAGGGAACAGAGGTTGGTTTAATTGTTGGGCTTTTTTTTTCAGGGAAGACTTTAGTTAAGTGTAAAACATTACCTCCCTATTGCAACATTACTCACAGCAGAGAAAACATTGGAAATGCTCCAAGGAAAGTGTCCAGCACAAGACTGGCACTCAGCATGTGACAGCTGCTTATCATTATTAGAATTCAGAAGGAAGAATCTCTAAACAAAAATTAAAAAAGGTTACTTAATTAACTGGTAAAAATTTGATACTACAGTTACTGAATGGGAAATAAATGTAAGCAAACAGTTTTGTGGACCCGTCTTTGGATAAACTTGTACATGAGCACAAACTATTTGCTTCTTGCAGGAAATGAGAAAGCCAATTTCCAGAGATAGAAACTGAACGAGTTTTCAAATTCTGCATGATTCCCAAATAAGATGAACCTTTGTATAAGGCCTTTTGTAAGAGAGAAGCAATTTGTCTTAAATGGCATCATCCTTAATTACTTGAGAAAACTTTGAATGCTAGAGATTAGACTCAGATTTTGAGAGTTTATATAATTATTATTTAGAAAAAGTCTCATTCAAAATACTTTGATAAACATATAGCATCATGCTATACACATAGTAGGCAAATAATAAATATTTCTATTAAAATAATAAACATGAATGTAATATCAAGTATTTTAAGAGGCTAAGACAAAAAGGCTACTTATTTTTAAATATGATTTTTTTGGAAGAATTTATATCCTGAGAGGTATAGTGTGGGTTTCCTTCTGAAAATTGCTAATAAAATAATGCAGATCTTTTTGAGATACCTTGTGATGTCTAGGAAGATGCTGATCACAAGTTAGCTAGATCATAGTTTTCGTTTTGGTTTACCCCTGGGACTTTAGGTGAGCAAAAGTGCCAAGGCAGAATTGAATATGGACATGGGAACAGCAGGCTGCTGACCTGACAGCAGTTGTCAAAGAGTAAAAGGAGCAAAGGAGAAGGAGCCAGGCTATGGGCTTGTGGAGGAAAAGAGAGACAGGAAAGAAATATTCCAGTTCAAGGAATAACAGCAGCATGAATCCATAGAATTTGTTACAGGGGATTTAAAGAAAACTATCTGAAGTTCTTTTATGTCAGTCTATTTTATTTTTTTAAGTTTATTTATTTATTTTGAGAGAGCTCAAGCGAGAGCAGGGGAGGGGAAGAGAAAGAGGGAGACAGAAAGAATCCCAAGCAGGCTCTGTACTGTCAGTGCAGAGCCTGATGTGAGGCTCAAACTGATGAACTGTGAGATCATGACCTGAGCTGAAATCAAGAGTCAGATGCTTAACTGAATGAGCCACCCAGGCGTCCCAATGTCAGTCTGTTTTAAATAGCATTGTTCAGGGGTGCCTGGGTGGCTCAGTCATTTAAGCGTCCGACTTCAGCTCAGGTCATGATCTCACGGTTTGTGGGTTCGAGCCCCGTGTCAGGCTCTGTGCTGACTGCTCAGAGCCTGCAGCCTGCTTCAGATTCTGTCTCTGGCTCTCTCTGCCCCTCCCCCACTTGTGCTCTGTCTCTCTGTCTCTAAAATAAACATTAAAAAAATTAAAATAAATAAATAAATAGCATTGTTCAAAATATGGTAGCTATTGGCTCATGGTGATTTTTTTTTTTTTTGTATTGACTTTTGACTCTATGAGCTGCATATCTAATTTATTTCAGTGGGCAGGTTTCCTTGCATATTATAGCATGTGTTACAAATAGCATACATAAGCCTGCGTGTGTATCATACATGTTCATCAGTGTGTGTATGTGTGCAAACACACACAAGGGGAACCTACCCATATACAGAGGACTACACCCATTTCCAGCTTGACCCAACATTAAGTAAAAATTGCCTGTCAGATTCATTTATAGCCATTCTAGTGTTAACACTTTGAAAGCCATTAGAAACAGAAGATTTTGGTTATTGCTAACTGGGATAACTTTTGGAAAATGTTTTTGAAAGAAACAAGCCTTGACATCATTGATGTCTCTAAACTAAAGAGTAAGGATACCTGGGTGGCTCAGTCAGTTAAGTGTCTGACTTTGGCTCAGGTCATGATCTCACGATTCATGGGCTTCGAGCCCCGCATCAGGCTCTGTGCTGACAGCTCAGAGCCTGGAGCCTGCTTTGGATTCTGTGTCTCCCTCTCTTTTTGCCCCTCCTCTGCTCATGCTCTGCCCCTCTCTCTCTCAAAAGTAAATAATGAAAAAACAATTTTTAAATAAAGAGTAAAACCAGTCTCTGCTTAACTAAAGGTTTATAATAATAGCAAACTAGTACCCTAATGATTTAAAATGACCATACGTGATTACTCAGAGTTCAGCATTACACTGTTAACAAAGAACATTTTTGGTCTGTGGCCTAGTTCATAATTCTCTTGCTCTCTCTCTCTCTCTCTCTCTCTATACACACACACACACACACACACACACACACACACACACACACACATAAACACACCGTATCCTACATCACAGCACTCCAACTTCACAAGGTGCTGTGTCCCAGAAGATGCAGTATCTGAGACTTCAATAGGTGACCCTCCTCCCTTCTCTGTGAAGTGACAGCCTAAGTCACAAGCAATGATTTATAGAATACCATTTACAGAATACAGTATTCGCTTATAAGACATGTAGTAATTTGGGGCATATGGGTAGCTCAGTCAGTTAAGCATCTGACTCTTGTTTCAGCTCAGGTTATGATCTCACAGTTTGTGATTTTGAGCCCCGCGTCGGGCTCTGTGCTGACAGTGCAGAGCCTGCTTGGGACTCTCTCTCCCAATCTCTCTGCCCCTCCCTTGCTCTCTCTCTCTCTCTCTCTCTCTCTCTCAAAATAAATAAATAAACATTAAAAAAAGACATTTAGTTTCTCAACAAAATACTGTTGCTGACAGAAGCAAGAAAAAGCACATCTAAATCTAAAATAATCTAGAGAAAGTTGTGATTCCAGTGGGAATAAATCTCTGCCCTCTCCATAAGGCAGCAGCCCTGTGACCTCTGAAAACGACCTAGTTCTAGGGTGGGCAGGGTGGGGGTGGGGGGAATGCAGCTGTGCTGGTTCCTCCTTATCTCCAACTTTTCTTCTGGGAGAGTCTTTGCTCCATGTACACTTACTAGGTTATCTCATTGAGGCCCATGGATGCCTTACCATCTACATTCTCGTATTTCTAAATATAGACCTGCATTTCTGAACCCTAGATGTCTTCTCCGTACATCATGCTCTCAAAATGCCATCCGCTGGGATGGATTATCGATCTCTGAGCTTAGAATGTTCAAAACTGCTGATCGCCACCCCTCACCCCATGCCAGCTACCAGACATGCTCTCCCTGCAGCCTTCCCCACCTCAGTGAACAGCAGCTCCGTCCCTCACAGTTGCTCAGGCCAAAGTCTTGTCGTTTTCTGTGATCCCTCTGATCTTTTCACCATCCACCCCCCCACCCTCTCTCACCGCCCCCCCCACCCCCACCCCCGCCCCCACCGATCTCTGGTCAGCAAATTCTGTCAGCTTTGCCTGCAGGACTTACTTCCCTGCAACCACCGTGGTGCACATCTCTCTCCAAGATCATTGCAAACACTGTCAGATGACTGTTCGTGATTCAGTCGTATTCTCCACTTAACAACCAGAGTGGCCCTTTTCAAAGTGGGTGAGATCATGTACCTCCTCTGGTCAAAACCCTTAGGGCTTTTACCTATGTGGAGGAAAAGGCAAAATTCTTACCATGACTTTTAAGGTCTAGATGGTCTGACAGCTGCCACGACACCCCAGCTCCCCAGCTCCTCTGGTCTCATCTTCCAACCCCCCTCCGTCTTAGACTGTCTGCTTTTCCTACACTGGCCTCCTGGCGGACCCTAAAACAGGCCAAGCACCTTTGCACCTGATGCTCCTTTGGCCTGGATATCTTCTCCCAGCCATCTGTCTGGCACATTCTCTCATACCTTTAAGACTGTTCAAATGTCACCTCTTCAGGGAGGTCTCCCCAGACTGCCTATGTAAAATAGAATCCTTCCTCTCATACTCCTTATATCCCTTATCCTGTTTAATTTTTATGGCATTTTAATATATTGTTTATTTATTCATCTCCTCTGATAAGATATAAACTCCCTGACTACAGGGTTTTTGGTAACTGATGTATCTCTGACTTCCTAAAACACATGGTATCCACTCAGTAAATGCTTTTTTGAATGAATTACACCTGAATCCACTTCAACATTTCTATCTCCACAAGGCTTTACGTTCCAAGACATTTCTGGCTTCTTTTTTTAGTTAGCGTGAGCTGCTGTCGAAACTAGGTTTTCGTTAACTAATCAAATGAACTATTAGAAGCAAACACCTCTGCTCAAGCTAGCCCACAGAATCCAGAACTTCTGGTAAATATACCCATATCAATAGATCCGGTCTCATCTGAAATTCTGTTTTTTGCTTCCTTAGTCAAGCAACCTCAAAATCTGTCCCCACATGTATTCCCCAGCTTTCTGCTGATAAAAATTCACAAATTTGTATAAAGGCTTCTCCTCCAATTTGACGTCATAATTTACATGACAGCATGCCCTGATTACAGGTCTGGAGAGGCTGAGGAGTGGGATGAAGGAGCCTCACGGAGAATAAGATCTCTCCCTCAGAAGAGAAAGCAACACTCTTGCAACAGGATGAGCCTCCTCAGTGTGGGGAGAGGGGCCACTTCAAGGAGCAAAGGTGGCTCATTCACATTTGGGAATTCAGGGGAGTGAGTTCTCCAAGTATACCCAATTTCCCTCATTCCTATTCTCACTTCCAACTCTTCCCAATCAGTAAACAAAAGAAACCTGGCATAAATACGATTCAGTAGACATTGCATTTTGGCAAGACACAGGATGAAATTAGTTGGGATTCAGCCAACTCTCTTGTCACCTCTGGGGAGAGGGAGGAGATTGGAATTAAAGGTGGTCTAGAAAGGGGTCTTTAGTCTCATTGTAATTTTTAAAAATTAAACCATTCATGAATTTGGTATGATTAAAATTAATTTCAAAATTATAATATGGTATAAGAAGTATGAAAAAAACACTTTTTTTCTTTAGGAACACGGGTAGAACAATCACGGTGTGTTCTGGTACTGTCATGTGTGGTATGGACACAGAGGCACGGTCCCAGAACCCCTTCTAAATTAGAGGTTTGCCAGTGTATGTATGTATCCAGTCTATAGTATATCTGATCCTCTCTTGCCAACTTTCCCCCTGGCTTCAACCACTTCTCGCCTGTGTTCACAATCTCCCAAATCCTCAGATTTGACAGTATCTGCTCCTTCCCCAGTTATAACTCCAGCTTCCTCAGACTACAGCTCTCTTTGGTAACATATTTATGAACCACTTTGAATAACAACACTGTCACAAATTGGCTTTACATCCAGCCAAACAGATTGATTTCAAGGTAGAACCCAGACAATTGTTGAATAATGTACATATAATAAGGAATATATAGGATGGTATAGGACCGAAGAAGAGGGGTACCAACCCCCTCCTAATGTTACCAGAACAGAATGCCCAAAAGAGGTAACTATTTAGGAGAAGGGAGAGGAGGATGGGGAGAAGGTGATACATATATATATTCTAGGTGCTTCGTATGTTATCCTCTCAATAACTCTATTGGGCAGATTCTACTGTTATCCATTTAAAAATTTTGTTTATTAAATGTTTCTATTTATTTGAGAGAGAGAGAGAGAGAGAGAGAGAGAGAGAGAACAGTGGGGGAGGGGCAGAGAGAGAGGGAGATGCAGAATCTGAAGCAGGCTCCAGGCTCCAAGCTGTCAGCACAGAACTCAACACGGGGCTCAAACTCACCAACTGGGAGATCATGACCTGAGCCGAGGTCAGATGCTTAACAACGGACTGAGCCACACAGGTTCCCCTACTGTTATCATTTTATAACTGAAAGAACCAAAGGACTGTGAGATTAAGTGCCCCGACTGTTATCCATTTTGTAACTGAAAGAACCAAAGGACTGTGAGATTAAGTGACTGTGTTTGTGATCCCACAGCTTGCAGATGGTAGAGCTGAAATTCAAACCTAACAAGTCCAGCTTCTGAGTCCCTGCTCTAGATCACGAGCAGTAAGAAGACAAAACTCTGGTAGAGGATGGCCTTCTATCTAGACCAAGGGAACAGTATACACAGAATAATGAAAACTTCAGGGAATGTGGGGATTGTGCAAGAACAGGGGGTTTATTTGCTGGATTTATCATATAGGAAATGAGCAGTTGTTGGAAGGTTTTAAGCAGGGCAATAATATGATAACAACTGTATTTTTAAATAGTCTCTCTGACAGTGAAATGGAGGGTGGAAACTGGATGCATGGGTTACTCTGAGAAAGCATTTGCATTATCCAAAGGAGTTGATGAGGGCTGAGCCAGCAGGAATGTTAATGATGGAAAAAGATGGAGCTAAATGCTGCAAAACAAAACGGAAACTTTTGTATTTCAAAGGTGTCAACAGTATGCTGGAGGGAAGTGAGATAATGGTCTTCCTGTTAATGAAATAGAACTCATTAAAGTCTTCAAAAAGAGTCAAAGGTAAAGTCTAGTTAGGTGAACATTATGCAACTTTTCAGACAAGAGTAAATATATAAATATTATTTTACTAACAATATTTAATGTTTCCATATTGCAGAAATAAATAGATGTGAAGATTAAATCTTTTATTTTATAGGGTGGTTAAAAGACATGAGACATAAACTTATTTATACATAAAAGAAAAGAAGAACTCTAAATAAAAGCTTATCATGATGACATTACCCATCACTTTTACTTTTAAAACCTTTCCCTGGGTAGCCACTCAAAAATAAGACCAGCAAATTTTGTTACTAGAGTATGTTTTATACTTTGTATATTTAAGCTCTTTATTGGACAGATGTGTCATTCATTCATTTGAAGCATTACTGCCTATAGGAAAAATTTGATTTTTCTTCTTAGCAATGAGTGGATCAGTTTCACTTGGAATTTCCTTTTTTTTTTTAAGGACTTCTATTTTCACTTATATATTCTTTTTTTTTTTTTTTTAAGGTTTATGTATTTTTGAGAGAGAGAGAGAGCACAAGCAGGGGAGGGGCAGAGACAGAAAGAGAGACACAGAATCCAAAGCAGGTTCCAGGCTCTGAGCTGTCAGCACAGAGCCCGACACGGGGCTTGAACTCACAGACCAGGAGATCATGACCTGAGCGGAAGTCGGAGGCTCAACCGACTGAGCCACCGAGGTGCCCCTCAGTTGGAATTTCTAAGGACTAGTTTTAGTCAACATTTTCAAAGAATGATAAAGTTTAGAAATAAAGTCTTATTAAGATAACAAATATTAGCCTTTAAAATGGAACCAATTTGTTAATAATCAATCCACATTTGTGAACATTAGCACATATTAGTGAATAACTATGTTAAAGCAAAACGCTTTCAGATATAATCTATTTCCATCAACATGTTAAAGATTAGCAAAGCATAAAATATATTTTATAAATGACATGAAATGATAAAGTATAAAATACATTTTATAAATGACATGAAATGATTTCAAGAAGGAATTTCTATGTCACAGAATTTTTTATTGGAAAAGTGTCATAAAAGTATAATAGAAATAAAATTGATCCTTTGAAATAAGTGGAAAGATAAAAGGCAGCTTTTGAGTATTTACATGGATTAATGGATTATTTGGCAAATCTTCTGAAATGATAATCTCATTCCCATTATATCAGTGGATACTCGCTTTATGAGCTATTTTTCTTTAGAACTGTATTTTGCGAAGAGTCCGTATATTTTCCTTTTTTCAGTGTGAGAAATAGAAGTTTGAGAGGATCAGATCCTGCTTCATGAGTCCATTTTTGATCATGGGAATTGACTTAAACTTATGCATATATCAACAATTACATATAGTAAATGAAAATTCTATGTGAAATAAATACATTGTATAAAATAAAAATCTTCTTAATCTTTTTTTAAAAAAACAAAAAAGAATAAAAGTGTAAATCAGTTACATTTACATCTGTTATACTATTGAGTAGATATGAAGCTTTTGAAATGTACCATGATATTTTGTATTTTGGCTGTCACAATTCTCTTTGCATTTCTCTTGCCTTAATACTTTAATAGTATTCATAATAACTTAATTTTCATCATGTGTACCTGAAAACTTTGTATGTCATATATTTTTAAGAGTATCTTGCTTCTTTTTGGTTAGAATTTTCTATAAAGGGCAATATTTGAAAAGTTACTTTGTTTCCTAAAGCTACTATCCTTAATTATTTTCAAATTATGAGTAAAGTTGCATCTTTTTGAGTATATTTTGAGTTACTATGGTAGAAACAAACTAGAAATTAAAGATTGAATACATTTCTATGACTCACATACACTATAGTGTATTGTTTCAAATTTTATTCTAGAGTATATTTTAAATGTTCAACAGAATACCACTGTTCTCTCTGAAATGATCCCTTTTTTACAATGATTAAATTTAACACACTATTTTTTTAATAATCTGTAAAAAATGGTCTGCACTCCAGAATTAGTGAATTATAAAAGCTTAATATATTTTAGTTTGGTTAAAAAAAATAAACACCTGTATTTAAAT
Source organism: Panthera uncia (assembly GCF_023721935.1). Classification (NCBI taxonomy): domain Eukaryota; kingdom Metazoa; phylum Chordata; class Mammalia; order Carnivora; family Felidae; genus Panthera; species Panthera uncia. Next base: position 78,221,491 of record NC_064816.1, read on the forward strand.
TTTCTGATAAAAATATAAGCAATACACCAGTTAGGGTTAAGATATACATAATATTTGAACTACTATTCTATATATATCAAAATACATATGTCTTATAAAACTTAGCTTTCTATGAAGTGAATCACTTAATGAAAATATTGCTTTGGATATAAATGCTTTGGCCCTCAGAGTAATCTAGTCTATAAATAAATGCTTCATTCCCCACCCACACCTACCCTTCCAAAAGAAAGCTTACCAGTAGTCATGCACAGTAATGAGCAATCTTAAATTAAAAACTGTTGTGCAATCAAAGCAAAGGAAGCTAATTTTTATAGTAAAGCAGTTTTAACCATCCAACACCTAAAGAGTTATCAACTGTGAATTAATAACCTTTAAATCATGGTCTTTAAGGTTGAATTAATTTTCTGAATGCTTTTAGGAGTGACATTATGCTACCACCAAAATATTTTAAATGACAAATATTTTACATTTCACAAATAGTACATGAACAGGTTTAATTACATGTATTTCCCTTTGTCTGGGAGCTAAAATGCTGTAGGGTCTTCCTGACCCAAAAGAAATGCCATAAATCGAGAAGGTTTATCTCAGAATGAGGATTAAGGTATTTAGAGACATAAAGAGCCAATAACTGACTATAGCCTGAAAAAAAGGTATTTAAATCACAATCAAAATACAGATTACTTGTGTAAAAATCCAGCCTGCTAAAGAAACAATGATTTCATAATTATAGCAAGTAACATAAGTAAATAGAAAATCTTTCAATTAATAGAAATTAAGGGAATCATAAATCTAATGTGTAATTCTCAACACTCCCAATTGCTTTGCAAATATTCATCTGGATAACAGTATAACAGCAACAAAAGACGCCTATAAAATGTGTGCTTTTTCAGCTTTATTTCAAATGCTGTGTAGCATAAGAACATATTCCTAGAGATAAATTTTTAGTCATAGTAAAGGAGTATAAAACATATTCCAAAGTGCTCAAGGAATTAATTGCCCTATTAGGTAATAAATACCCAGAGGAATGAGTTTAGTGATTTATGGCTTAAAGTGCTTGGGTCTCAGCATCATTTTAGCCTCTTTGAAGGAGGACTTGTAGCCACCAGGGTGTGCCTCAGTTATACCAGGCCAGGTGCCCCAGAAAATCCCATTACGGACACCTCTATATTTTTGGTGATAATATTTGCCATTTAAGTTTGCAGAAAGACATGCATCAAACCACCAGCCTGAACTGTAATAGAGCCCACAGTTCCCAGAGGGGTACCGATCATTGTCTCTATCTGGGGTGGTGAAATACTTCAGATCATGGTTGTAATGTTTACTGAAATGTAAGGCATCTCCAGCTGTGCCGTTATAATTACCGATGTGCAAACGGTATTTGAGAAACTCGTTGGCCACGTAAAATTGATCATACAAGGCATAGAGTTTGACACCATTAAAGTCTTCAAGATCAATTCTTAGAATCATTTCTTTACTTTTGGTCAAAAGATGAATTTTATCGTTCCCCAGCCAAAATTCTCTTCTGAGGTTCCCAAAGCCTACTTTGTAGTCTTGCCATGTTCTGGTGAAGTTGGTACTTCCATCGAGACGTGCCTGCAGCACTGTCCAGCCTCCCCCCATGGTCTCCATGTCACAATAAACTTCGAAGCTACTATTTTTGGGATCCGGTGTGACTCTGTAGGTCTCACTGCTTCTTTTGCCTATTGTGTAGTAGTCAGAGCAATCTTTATATATTAGATGTTGAACTGAAGGGGGAAGAAGAGAAAGACATTGGATTTTGTTACTAAAAATGATGCATATGAAGAATTCTTTATATGTACAAAAGCAGTTTGATAATTTAGTCAGTGGTGTTCATGAAACCTTGCTCTGCAAAATTTACTTGAACCTGTTTAGCAAATGTTTATTAAAGCCTCAGAATAAGAACTTGGTGCTATAAAGCAGACAAGGCTCTCCAACATACTCTTGGTTGGTAATAATAGTAACAATGTTCACAAAAAACAACAACGAAGTCAATGAAATAGTTTTGGTAATTTAGTAATACTTAGTGAGTGCTACTTATGTGTTCTAGGCATTCTGCCAAAGACTTGATAACATTTTCACACTTAGTCTGCACGTTGACCTTATGATGTAGGTATTATTTCCAGTCTGCAGGTGAGGATACTTAGTTAGGGTCAAAGAGAACCAGTGGCTTGGTCAACTTCACAGAAGCATTAAGTGGTAGAGCCAAGGCACGTACTGAGATCTGGCTGGCTGTAAAGCTTGTTCTTGTAACTACTGCATTCCTTGGTCCTCAAGGTCAGATGCTTCCAACCCTTCTAGAACTGCATTCCATGTTTACAGAAGAAGCAGAGTTTCTATTTCCTTTCACCTAACGGGGCTGATATCCTCTTCTGCCAGAAAGTTTTATAGGATATGTTCCAAATTATGTATTAAAATTCTAATGTACAGACTTGATCATAAATTCATATTTATTTTACTTTCTTGACAACTAAATTAAGAAACTCAAGTAAAAAAAAGATTTTTTTTCAATAATATACCAATATCCTTTTTTTAATGCTTCCATGCATACGTTTGCAAACTTTTCTCTTTCCAATATTTTATTTAAATTCAAGTTAGTTAATGTATAGTGTAGTTCTGTTTTCTGCAGAATTTAGTGAGTCATCGCTTACACACAACACCCAGTGCTCATCACAACATGTACCCTCCTTAATGCCCAGCACTCATTTAGCCCATCTCCCCACCTCCCCTCCAGCAACCCTCAGTTTGTTCTCTGCAGTTAAGAGAGAACTTATGGTTTGCCTCCCTCTCTCTTTTTGCCTTATTTTATTTTTCCTTCCCTTCCCCTATGTTCATCTTAAATTCTACATATAAGTGAGATCATATGGTATTTGTCTTTATTTGACTAACTTATTTCACTTAGCATCATACTCTCTATACCAACATTCTTATTCTGAATTTATTATCTGGAACGTATTTAGCCAGTGTTTCACATGTTTGGTTTCTAGAAAAGAACAACAGGTGGTTATGTTCAGGATGGTTCTGTAGGAATCAAATACAGGTATTTACTCTTAGATAATTTTTATAAGGATTTGGGCCAGATAAAGTAAGTTACTACTCAAAACAAAATCTGTTCATGTGTATTTAGAACTCAAAGTATTTCAACATTTCCCCTAAACTCTTAGTATAAAAATAGACGGTAGAATTTTGTTCATATCGTTACAAGCTGCCATGCAGCAGCAAATCTAGTGTGCACCCAGGGATGTCACCTAAGACGTGAACTTCTGCCTTGCCATTCAGGGTATGTTCAGATATGGGCTGGCAGGAGTATTAGCAACAGTGGTCCTTGAAAGCCCCACCTTCAGATCCCTAGCAGATTCCTTGGGGATGGAGCACACATGAGGTGCTTGTTCCAAATGAATGTGATCTCCATCCCAGGCACCATATCCCTTCAACCTTACATGCATGGTAAGTGGAGGTCCTAATGCAGAGATGGCTTTCCAAAGTGTAACAAGACCATCAGCAGCAGTGAATCAGGTGGAAAGCCAGCATTTGGAGGAACCAGTGCCACAGCTAGAAGTTTGTGGGCACAGTAGGTAACTAAGTTTGTGGTCTTCTGTCATGCCAAAACTCTCCCCTTAAAATGTTTTTGTGCCACACAAAGCAAAAAGTTTTGCACACACATGAAGCCATATAGCTGCTTTTATTCCATTTATAAAATCTCCTGTTTTCACTAGATATTTGGGATTATGATTGGCAGATAAGTTAAAATCTTGCAAAGATTTCCTGTGGCCACATGAGAGGAGTAGTCAGCCAACCACAGGAAACTGACTTCCAATGAACAAAGCACAGCTGGAAATACTGCCTTATCTGTGTTGTCTTCAAACACTTCAATGAGGAGATATGAGAAGTGAAATGCAGTAAAATATTAAGAAATAATATCTCTCTACTTTGGTTTGTGTGTAGCTCTGGCATTAACAAACAAGATCTTTGAAATTGAAAGTGCTTTCTAATGGATACAGAATTATGATTTTTGTAATTAATTCTTGTTTCTGTGGTCACATTTGCAAAGATATTAGTTTTTCCTGTACTACCTTGATGAATAAAAGGCTTAATTTCTTTCATCTGTCCTTTGTCTAACTTCTTTGCAAAAGTTAATGATTATAGATCCTGTCTAGCTATATAATATTCATGAACAGATGGTAAGAAGACATTATACATACCTGGACGTGACTGTATTTCTTCTTGATTGGGACACTTAGATGAACACTTGCCATCCAAACTATTGACTACAAATGTTAGATTTGCCACTTTGCTGTCAACATAATTTTCTATGTTGTTCATATTTACAAGGTTGAGCTTCTCCAGGCGACCCTGAAGCACATCGATCTCCTCCTTTGCATTCTTTAGGTCAGAGGACAGCTTGTTAACCTCACTCTCTAATTCTCGAACTCTGTTGTCATCGGCTTCTCCTAGCGCTCCTGGGCTAGGTAACAGCCGTCCATTTCTGCCCGGGTCTCGGCTGTCGTCAGCTTGCAGTTTGCAGTCTTGGCAAGATTTCTTGAGGTTATTTACCATTTCCTTGAGGTTCTGGACTTCCTTGAACACCTCCTCGATCCTGCCGAACTGCTTCGGGAGCTGAATGGTCAGTGGCGGTAGGCTCACCTGGTAGGGGCATTCGCTCCCCTCCTCGCATTTCCCTCTGCTTTCTAGTCTCACCGGGCAGGCATCCTTGGCCATTTCATCTTTAATTTCCTCCGTTTCATTGTTCGCCACAACCAAAACGCCATAAGCCGCAAGGACAGCCGAGCTCAGCCCCCACCAGTTGGCTAGCTTCATCGTTGCTCGGCGGCGGCGGTGGCCCTCACCCCAGCGGGGACGCGTGCGGGCCGGCGCTGTTTTAATAGCCGCAGCTGCCTGCCTGAGTCAGGTTTTCTGTGTTCTCAGAAAAGGGCGGGAGCGCTTGCATCACCAGTTTCAGAATCACAGAGGAAGAGGAGACTGTCCTCTTTACACGCAGCTTGCCAAAACCTGTTATTTATTCTCAAAATAATACGCATCAGAATTACTGTGGTTGCCTGGGTGTACAGATTCCTCAAGTTTCACTTTTACCATTTAGTTTATGAAGCACCAGAAAAATCTTGGATTTCAAAATAATTATGCTTGAAATAAATTGTACTTAATGCCCCTGGAAAAACTAGCTTTTAAAGATAAAAAAAAAAAATTAATGTGCTAGTTACCCAGACTGAAGAACAGAAAGTTTACAAAAATGGAAATGGTCTTTTTTTCCTTTGTAGAATGGGGTGAGTCATCGGGGATTCTGTATATTCTTCATGTTGGAGTTTCAGGTGAAATGTTAAGCACTTAAATTTTTTTGTTAATATGGCAAAAAGTGCAGCTTTCAGACTCATGCCATGCACTTTTGTTTCATCTATTTGAAAAACAGAAGAAAACTGGTAGAAAGGGGTTACTTTCTATTCCTTTGGCTGTAGCCTAGCGTAGTAGAAATGTCTACATGACAAAAGGTACATCATTGCCTTTCATCAAAACCAGCAGCCTCCTGCTTTCCTTCACCACGTTTGTGATTATATTCTACAGTTGCCCACATGTGAATCTTTGAACTTTTCTTGGCTCTGTTCAGATTCTCCCTCTGTCCCCGGCATCTCTGCCTCCTCTTCCCACTGACAACCATGCCTCTGTGCTCTCTTCCTCCCACGGTGGGTTCCTCCACCTGGTCTCTATGCCACTTGCTCTAGCACAGCCCTGCCCACTTGTCAGACTTATGCCTTTTCAGACTTTCCTTGGTTTAAACCTTTTATCAATTTTCAACCTTTTCTCCTCAGAGGCTGAGAGGCAGGAAGGAGGGAACAGTTTCAATGGGAGAAACCACCTTCTTTTTAGTTGTTTTGCATACTGGCATCTCATATAAGGTTTCTTACTTTAAAAAGGATATTTTTTGCTTTAAAAATAATTTCAAAAATAACTGACATGGATAAAAATCTAGATTCTTTATTGTGTTTTAAGGCACTCTGTAATCTATCTCAGTTATTTCCTTAATTTGATTTCCTATGACTTTTCTATATATCCCCTTCATTCCAGCCAGATACCCTAGTCACCCTCTTTATGTTCTCTAAATGTGTCAGGCTCACTTTACACTTTGGCGATTGTGTTTATTCCTGAATACTTGGAAGACATGGATTCTAGCCCTGGATCTACCTGCTCTTGAATATACAGATCATTAACTTCACTGAGACTTGGTTCCTGTGCTGTGAAGGAGATATTTGGCTATTATTCCCTCATACAAGAATGATAGTTATAAAAACTTTGAGTGAAATGTTAAGGGAAAAGAATGCATTTAAGCATAACATTCTTTCCAGACAAATTTATCAAACATGTTTTACACACCTTATACCTCATTTTCCTCCATCTTCTTCCAGGTTTTTAAAAAAATTAAGTTTGTTTTCTCTTCATTCCATTCAACATAGTCAAACCAATTTAGGCAAAATTTTTTAACCTTCTGACTAAGAACATCTAATTAATCTCTTAATTTCATTTTTCTCTCCTCACCCGCTTTTAAGCTCTGACACTCCCATGTTGTGAGGGGAGAAATAAATGAATGAATAGATAATTTTAAAAGAAAGAGAATGATGATAATATAGATAATATATAAAAATATTTTATAAATTAGAAATATATAGGAATAATATTTAGTTTAAGGTACATTATTTTTTATAAATGCCCTTATCTGGTTAGGGATACAATTGATATATTTAGCCAATTACTTATTAAGGATCTTCTATATATTCAGTGCTCTACTAGGTTGTATATAAAATGCATGCCATGGCCTCATCCATTCAATCATTTATTCATTCATCCACCACCCACCCATTCATCCAACTATTCATTCATCCCTCCATCCATCCCTCCCTCCATCCCTTGCTCCATCCATTCATCCCTCCATCCATCCCTCCATCCCTCCATCATATTAACTGAGCATCCTCTACATGCAAGACACCATTTGAGGCACTTAGACTATGCTAGTGATCAAATCAAACAAAAATTCCTTTTTCCTTCGTAGGCAGGGGTGTTGAGGACCTTGTATTTTCTTCATGTTGGACTTTGAAGTAAATCATAAGCACTTTTAAAAGTTTCTGGGAGGCCTGAATGGCCCAGTTGGTTAAGCGTCCAACTTTTGATTTCTGCTCAGGTCATGATCTCATGCTTCGTAAGATCGAGCCCCACATTGGGCTCTGCACTGACAGCATGGAGCTTGCTTGAGATTGTCTCTCTCCCTCTCTCTCTACCCTTCCCCTGCTCACACACTTGCATGTTCTCTCTCTCTCTCTCTCTTTCTCTCAGAATAAATAAATAAACTTTCAAAAAAAGTTTCTGAATCTAATAAAAGTGCAGCTTTCTGACTCTTGCAGTGGGCTTTTGTTTCATCTGTTTGAATTGGAGATTTGCTTTTCAAGCATCGCTGCTGATTCTTGGGCCCTGCGCCCCACCCCCCCCCCAGCCAAGCGCCAGTGGCACATTCCACCTAAAAAGCTTGGATGTTCTGTGGGAACCGGCTCCTTCAGGACCCGTAAAAAAATTCCCCAAATAGAAGTACTGATTTACTGATCAGTTCTCATTGACACTGGCAGGTGATCCTCTGCGTTCTCAGTTTAAAACATCACTGGTCACTTACTGCAGGAAGACACTAGGTGACTACAACATGACAGAGGTTCAACCTGCCTAGTGAGTCTATAACCCATGGGGCCAGAGAGTATGTGCTACAATTATGCGAGAATGTTCACTAATACTATCTCGCTGCCTCCTCCCATCTCTGCAGTTACTAAGTGCACTTGCAGATGAGCAAAGAAAGGACTCAAAGCCTGTTTTACAGTTTTTAAGAACCTGGAGCTTACTCCAAAGTTCATGTGTTTTCTCCTATGCCACACGGCCATGTAGGGGGAAAGGATAACACTGGGAGGTACGTTAGTACCACGTTGTGGGAACCTGGTGCTTCATCACTGCTTAGATCAATGGAGAGCCACTGAAGGTTTCTGAGCAAGGGAATACTGTAATGAGTTAAGTACTTTAGAGAAATTAATCTATCAGTGAAATACTCGATGCACTGGAAAGGGAAAGTTTAGGCAAGGAGAGCGGTTTAGGGGCCATTTTTATAGTTCAAGTCATTGTTTCCCAAAGTGTGTTTTCTGGAACGTGAATAACTAGATGTTGATGAATGTAATATGAAAATAGAGCCCCAGGACAAGCGGTTCTGAGAAATATCAGTCATACACTAAAGTGTATTATGGCTGGTCAAGAGAAAAGTGATGTATGCTGCATTTGTCAAATGTTAGTTAACAGTAGGAACCTTGCCCCCCACCCCAGGTCCATTCTTAGGAATGAATCTTCGACTAGAAACCAGTAGGAAATGGGAGTTCTAGATGAGAGGTATTAGTGTGATGGCAGGAGGGTGGTCAAGGCATTGCAGACATTATTTCCAAGCAGTGATAGAAGCCATGAAAGCTTATAACTGATCAGAAGTGGGGGGGAGAAGGAGAACTATGAAATACGACTCTGGTTGAAGTTAAGTAATGTGGCAATGACAACTGGAAGGGAGTAGTAGATTGGGGAGAGTGTAGAAGTATTACTTCTGTTTGGAATACATTGACAAGCCATTAATTAGAGACATCTACCAAACAGTTGGACACCTAGGTATGAAATCATCACAGAATAAATGTGGGTATCAGTTTGAAACCACAGATACCGAAAGGATGGTCAAAGAAACAGGACAGGAACCAGAAGAGTACAGTGTTGTGAAGACCAGGAGAGAGGCTTTCAAGAAGGCAGCTAGCTATCAGATAATCAAAAGCTTGAAAAACTTTTGTCCAATACTATGGAATTCCCACCATCTGACCTTGACCTTTTGCCTCCTCCCTTTTGCTGGAAAGTCTTCCTGGATTTTCTCATGCCCAGTCTGCCCCGACTCGAATGTCACCTCTCATTCTTCATGGCAGCATCAGAATCTTCCCTCCAACCCCACATCTGTCCTCAACCCAGAACTGATAGATGATGTCCATTTAGAGATTTGTTTTTCAAATCTAAACAAATTATTTAGCACTGACATATGGTGGGGTTTCTATTCAGACTTCTTTAGTGTTGTCTTATTCAAAGTATATTCAAGGGAGGATCTGCATTTACTGTATTTGGATCAGATTTCAAAAGTAAATTTCCATTTCCTATAATACGGTTTTTTTTAAGGGAACACTTTGATTCTATTTGTACCAAAGGAATATAATGACAATCATTATTTATAGCATTGAGATATTTTCACTGGTACTACATGTATTGACATATTTGTAGTTTCTTATGTTTAAATTCAAGAGCCTTTGATTATTCTTTAGGGAATACATGTTTTTATGATAAGAAATGTTTAAACATTCGCTTTTGAAAGTACTTGATTTGAAATGTCAACAGTAAGTAATGTTTATTTTAATATTCTTTTGGGGTCTTAGTCCTTGTTCGTTATAAATTTCACAGAACTTTAAAACAAAGCCCTGATTTCAGCAACCCATAGAGAGATCATGAATTGCCTGATTTTGGTTAAAACTAGAATAAGAGTTGATAGTTTCTTTGGTCTGTCTTGCAAGTACCTCACTAGCATAGATGCAGACTAGAAATCCCTCTAGTATGGACCTACCATGAAAGATCCATTATGTGAATTCTTAAGGGTTCTGGTTCAAAAGAAATATAGGGCATAAACATACAAGGGTCCACTCTTTATAAGACTACAGAATATATACAGTTATCTGATGTGCTAATGGCCCAGATCTTCAGTGGGGTATTCAGAGCTCCTTGGGCTAGAATTTTATGAAACTATAATATTCCATGGAAGTCTTGAGATATCCATCAGTTGTCATCTATCAACAGTATCTCCTTTTATCATATACCACCCACCAAGCCAGGGATCATAAAGGATTGAAGAGATCCATGGGGCATGACATCTAATTTTGCTGTCATCTAATTTCCAGACACTTAGGAAACTTCATATAACCAATGCTGGAGAAACAAAATGTATTTATTTTTATTTCAATATTGAAAATACATCTTGTTTCTTTTCATATTCCTGAAACAAAACAAACAATAAAAGCATGGTAAAGAAATCATGAAAATCAAATTATGTCTCCCTCCTCCCCCAGTTGTGGCTTTCTGTGCATCTTCTCTTTGTCTCCCATTATTTCTGGTAGTTACGTCCTACAAAGTCACTGTTCTCAGGGGACATACTAGGTTAGGTTTCTGTGAACCTCTGGTCATAGTACTTTTGTCAAGCCATCAATACGTAACCTTTTTTTAAACATGTTTCTGTTTAAAAACATCTTATTTCATATTGTTGATTCATTAACATGGAACTCATGACCAACAGAACTATAATTCGCACCTGAAGGAATCTTATCTAACACATGTATTTTCTCCATAAGACACATCACAACCGTCTTGTACTTAAGAACACTAGGCAGCACTTCAGCACTAAACTTGGGAGCACAAAAGTGTGAAAAAACATGACACTTAGGGATGGGTGCCTGGGTGGCTCACTTAAGCATCCAATGTCGGCTCAGGTCATGATCTCACCATCTGTGAGTTCGAGCCCCACATCGGGCTCTGTGCTGACAGCTCAGAGCCTGGAGCCTGCTTTGGATTCTGTGTGTGTGTGTGTGTGTGTGTGTGTGTGTGTGTGTGTGTGTGTGTCAAAAAATAAATAAACATTAACAAATTAAAAAATGAAAACAAGAAACAAAACAAAAGGTGACACTTAGACCACCGAAAGGATTCTGTTTACACCATGAGAGCTGAAGCAAGACAGCAGAGCTTCACCATTCTAGGGATGTCTGCAAATGATCCCCAAAAGCCACATGTATTATCTGGGGGTTACAAACAAATTTTAATGAGTAGGTGAATTTGCAAATACACTATCCACGAATAATGAGGACTGACTGTATACTGCTACAAAATCCAGAGCTTTAAATCCTTGGAAATGTCTGTACATTCATTCTAAGCTAAGAAGGTTAATTTGGTATTACCTGTTTCAGGTATTACCTTGCTTCCCTTGGGTTATTGTTTTTTGTCTTTATTTGGCATTTAAAAATAATATTTAAATTTTTATATAACATATTACATGTATAAACATACATCACATGTATGTGTTGTGTTATATATATATATCATGTTATTAGATAATGTATATAAATATAAGTTGAATCATAAAATTTAGTTTAAAGATTTATTTTATTTAGTTTTTAATGTTTTTATTTGTTTTTGAGAGAGAGAAACACCACAAACAGGGGAGGGGCAGAGAGAGACAGAGACACAGAATTCGAAGCAGGCTCCAGGTTCTGAGCCATCAGCACAGAGCCTGATGTGGGGCATGAACTCATGAGTTGCGAGATTGTGACCTGAGCTCAAGACAGATGCTTAACTGGCTAAGCCACCTAGGCGCCCCAAGGATTTAGTTTAATATTTTAGTTCATTCATCAGAATAGTGTGCATCTTAAATAATTAAATCATTATGGAAAAATGAAGATATTAAACTAATTCCACACCAACTGAATAATTTCATGCTGAATACATGTCTTTTAAATGTCTACCTTTACTCTGAGACTCATTTTTGAAAGAACTCAAGTTTATCTTATGAAATATATGACAACACATGAACTCTCTCAATAAAGGTTAACTTAAAGGTGTCTTGTATGGTGCTGGTAAGTAAAGAAAATTTATGAAATGGATTAAAGGTTGTATATAGTACATATTGAAACACTGACAGTTCATCCAAGTCCTTTGGAAATCTTTTTATGTATTTACAATATAGCATTCTAAGGTACAGCATTATGTTATTTAGTTTATTTCTTTTTCTGCTTCTAGTTTGATAATATCTGTGATTTGAGTCATTTCCTGTTCTTTTCAGTGAAAATCTTTCAGGGTAGAAGAAACTACTTCTAGATCATTATCAACAGATGTAAAATTGCTTGTCCCTTATTTTGTTTATTTTTAAGTATCCATTATTATTTATCACAGCTTTCCTTTGCTTGTGTATTTAATACAAAGTTGTTTTGACTATGTTTGTATGTACAAAAGATAGGCATGTGTTTTGACAACTGATACAAAGTTTAGCTGCAACAATTGCTTATACACAAAAAGATGACAAGACAGGCACAAAAGTTGTCAGTCACATATAAATTTAAACTAAATTTTCATTCGTTACTGTGATCATCTCAAAAATAGCATGTCATGATACAGTGAAAAGAACTTTAGGATGGTAGTTATGGAACTCGTGTTCTTAGGGAGGAAACTTCTGCTTTCTTGCCACTTAAGTAGGCTTTCATTTCCAAGTCTGTAATATGAGAAAGTCAAGTTAGAGATCACTAAGGCCCTTTTCAGCTGTAATAGTTTATGATTCTAAATGTTGTTCATTAGAAGCCATATAATAGGAAAACAAATCATTAAAATATAAACCTAAGTACAGAGCATCCTTTAATTAAATCACTAATTACAATGGAAAACTATGAAGATCTGTTTTGTTTTAGCTATTCATCCAATGAATACTTATTTTGCATTTATGGAACCATGCTCTCTACTGGGCCCTAGGGATAATAAGGGTGAAAAAACAGACACTTCCTTACTTGGTGGAGCTTTAACCTGAAGAATATGTTCCAAGCCAGAGCCAGCCTTGGACAGAGGCAATGTGTTTGGCCTTAGAACATACTTGCCTTTTCTGAATCCCCGCCCCCCCCCCCCAATCCCTCTCACTATGCCATAGCACTGGCCTCTCCTTTTGCTACTCCTGAGATGGCCATTTTTCAAGTCATTTTTTCCAAATTAGACCACAAAGGTTGTATAGTGTCTGTAAATAACCACTGCTACCTTGGATATATGCTGTCTAGGTAGAGAAAAGAGCTTCCTGTTTGTCCCCTTTATTAGGCTTATTTCTTTGCTTCTTAACCCATCTCCCTAACTACCACCACTCCAAAATCTTCTGTGTACCAAGCAGAAAAAGTGTTTAGAACAAAAGGGGTTTTAGAAAGAAAACCATACCCCATACAAATAGCACATGTAGCTTCCCTAGGTCTAAAACTTATTTAATGACTGTAGGGTTTATCAATTCAATAAATTATAAATTCTGCAGAATGCACAAAATAGATATAACCGTAGCACTGAAAATATAAAAGCACAAGAGATAAATATATTAAAACTTTCTGCTTTTTACATTTGCTCCTCTCCTATTTTTTCCCCTCCTTTTTATATCTTTGCTTCTGTAGTGTGAAGCAGTGGGGGTAAGAAGGGGGAAACAGCATATGGATTGGGGGATTTGACTTTTCTCCTTTCTAGGGCAGGCACCAGAAGAGGAGCCTGGCCTGACTTGGAGAATCTTGGCCAAGTTTAAGTTGCTCTTCCTCCCTGCTCCACAAATAGCTAACATCTGCTGCTTATTATGTGCTCATCTTCTATAATTTTCCCCTCTAATTCCCACCCAAACATAGAAGACAGAAATATAGTGTCATGGAATAAAGTGGAGCTCTGAGAGATGGAGGTGGTGGGATAAAGATGACAGAGACAAAGAAACACAGAAAAAAAGACTAGAGCGGGGGATGAAGAGAGAGAAATTGCATCATGGTGGGATCTTTTGTTTAATGTATCACAATATTTCGTTCAATGAAGATTATTAAATCCACATGTAAAGATAATTTTACAGGATTTTCCTTTCTGGAGTGGATACTGAGAGAACAAATAGGATACGGTTGGAATCAGAGCATTAGGGCCTCATGATTGAGCACCTCCTCCATCATTTTGACAGTGGCCCCGCGTGTCAGTAGTTGCTCCAGATTACATTGTTATGATGCCCATCCGCAAAGTTAAATAAACTTTTAAGACATACGAGTTCCAAACAGCTTAACCTAACAAACAGTGTGAGCTTTTAGTCAGCATATCCAACTTCCAAATGTTTAAAGGAGTTTTGTTGTGGAAGTGTTTGCTTTCATAACAACTTAATTCCTTGTAATTTCTTGAGTTTTTCCTATTTTGGAACACCTGTACTACAGCAAATAGCAAAATAACATTGTCAGGGGGAAGGTGCATATACTAAATATATATTCCAGCAATTGATACAGAATATTTAGAACAAATAGTGTTTAGTGTTTACTAGAGGAACTTTAATATTAAACTGCTGTTGCAAGCTTTTCACCGTGCCACAAAACCTCAGGAAATGACGTTTCATGTTATCAAGACCAACGCCTTCATTTTACAGATGAGTGAACAGGTCTAGGAAAAGCTAAATGATCTGTCCAAACCTGACCAAGGCTGCTCAGGTCTTCCAACTTCCCAAATAGCTATTCCAGCAAATTCTGGATTGATGTGTATAGTACTCTTAATTTGTCATTAGATTATAGAAAAATGCCACCAAAATATAGTTTACCCATATTAAAACTTTCCTAGTACAATGCTGCTGGGATTTTAGAAAGCAATACGGTTTCTTCAGGTCTTTCAAAAGAATTGGGAATTCCCATATGTGCTATTCACATGCCTTGCTGGGCATGAAAATGATTCAGACAATTTCTCCAACATATACACATCTGTATCCATAATTTTTTTCCCACTTGTCTTTCTGTCTATGCTTGTTTGTATTGTCTGGCTTTAGAGTATAAATTCTTAAGATAATTATTTTTTGAAAACATCTTGTGCCCCAAAGAGAATGCAAGTATCTTGCCATTTGCAATAACGTGGATGGAACTAGAGTGTATTATGCTGAGCGAAATAAGTCAGGCAGAGAAAGACAAATAGCATACGATTTCACTCATATGTAGAATTTAAGAAACAAAACAGATGAACATAGGGAAGGGAAGGAAACGTAAGATAAAAACAGAGAGGAAGGCAAACCATAAGAGACTCTTAAATACAGAGAACAAACCGAGGGTTGCTGGAAGGCTGGTGGGTGGGAGAATGGGCTAAATGGGTGATACACATTAAGGAGGGCACTTGTTGTGATAAGCACTAGGTGTTAAACGTAAGTGATGAATCACTAAATTCTACTCCTGAAACCATTATTACACTATATATTAACTAACTTGGATGTAAGTAAAATAAAAGAAAAAGAAAAAAAAAACAACCACAAAAAAACCATCTTGTGCCCGACCCTGCCCAGAGCTGCATTCTAGAAGGCATGTGACCAGTTTTTTTTAAATCCCTTTTCTGAAAACTTTTTTTCTGATTACAAATCAAATACTTGCTTATTGTAAAAAAGATTAGAAAATACAGAAATGCATATGAAAATTATAATCCTACTTCTTTATTACCATGGTAAAATAACCATAACACTAAATGCACCATTTGAACCATTTTTAAATGTACATTCGGTGGTATTAAGTACATTCACTGTTGTACAACCATCCACCTCCAGAGCTTTTTCATCACCCCATACTGAAATTCCGTACCCATTACACAGTAAATCCTCACTCCTCGCTGTCCCACTCCTGGTAATCACTGTCCTACTTTCTGTCTCCATGGACGTGACTGTTCGAGGTATCTCAAGTAAGTGGAGTCATACAATATTTGTACTTTTGTACCTGGCTTATTTCACTTAGGATAATGTCTACAAGGTCCGTTCATGTTGTAGCGTGTATCAGAAAGAATATCATTTCTTTTTAAGGCCGAATGAAATTCCATTGTACGTGTATATCACATTTTGTTTATCTACTGCTCTGTTGGTGGACGTTTGAGTTGTTTCCACCTTTTGGCTTTAATGAATCATGAGGCTACAAAAATGGGTGCACAGATATCTGTTCAATACTAGCCATCTGAATGAGTGTGAAGTGATATCTCACTGTGATTTTGATTTGTATTTCCTAGTGATTAGTGATGTTGAGCATCTTTTAATGTGCCTATTGCCATTTATATTCTTTGGAGAAATGAATTTTCAGGTCCTTTATTCATTTTTGAATTGGGTTGTTTGGGTTTTTTGTTGTTAAGTGTAATAATACTTTTGTTAACATTTTGGACTATTTCAAATAATTTTTCTGAATGTGTAATTTTATAAAAAAAATAGACCATCTTCTACATAGTTTTTAATCTTTTAAAATTTTGAAGCGTAATACACCTATGTTAAAGTGTCTAAAATATAAAGGTATAAGTTAAATCAAATACTCAACCACTACCCAGGTCAAAAAATAAAATGTTGCCAGCTCCCAGAAATTCCCTTTATAGCCTATCACTCTACCTGTAGTAGCTACTGTGACTTTTATAATCCTTTTTAATTGTTCATAGTTTTATCACTTAAGCATGAATCCCTAAACACCATACTTTTTATTTTACCTATATTTTAAATTTGATGTAAATAGAATCATGCAAAATGTATTTTTGTGTTTTACTTCTCTCACTCTGTTATATTTGTGAGAACTATCCATATTTTTGCATGTATTTTTCTATTGTATTTTTATGCCAATATTACTTATCCATTATGTTGCCTATGGAAATTGGGGGTGTTTCCAATTTTCATCAATTGCTAATAATGGTAGTTGAACGTTCTTGTATGTTTCTTGGGGTACTCGTGCATACACCTGAATGGGCACTTCCCAAGAAATAGAACTGCTTTGAGAAAGGGATTGTTAGACAATTTTTCATGTAATTATCAGTCATTTGGTCTTATATTTAGTGACATATTTTTATGATCACTAGTCATTTTGTGGTGGTTTTCTTTTTGACCTCTAAAACTTTTTTTATACATAAAGTTGTGTTATTAACCCTTTGTATATCAAGTGTTTGCACACTGTTTTCAAGTTTGACACTTGATTTTTAAGTGTGTATGTAGATATGTGGAAGTCTTTAGATGTTGTGTGCTTATATTAGTTGTTTCCCTTTGATTCCTTCACAACACTACAATCATATAAAATATCCATGTGTATTTTGTTCTTATTTTTATAGTTTCATTTTTTGTTTTGATTTTAAAACTTTAGAATATATTTTTAAGTAAAATATGAGATAGGGGCCTGGCTTTATTCTTTCCCCAAATATTTAATTTTGTTCTTTCAATACACTGTGTTGATGAATTCCATCTTTTCCTTGCACTGACTTGAACTTGTATATTAAGTTATGCATAAACAAGCTATTTTCTGGTTACAATGATAAAGCAGCACTCTATTCTGGTGCTACTGTCATACTGTTTAAATCTCATAGGTTTAGAATACATCTTCAGTCTGAAAGGGAGATTTCACACTTAACAGTCTTCCTTTTATAAAATTTATTGTTTCAACTGTACTTTATAATCATCTTTTATGCTCTAAAATTCTATTGATTTAATTCAGAGGTAAATGGCCTCTTTTAAAGTATTTTTGTCATCCTAGGACATTTGTTCAAATCTGCTTTTACATTTCCCTATTTATTAGTTTTCTATATATAGATTTTCACATTCTTAATGATTATTTCCAGATTTTTTATCTTTCCCATTGCTATTACAAATGGGATCGTTTCTTCAATATGTTTTCAAGCTTCTTATTAAGAAAGCTATATTTTGGGTGTGCTTAGTCAGTTGAGCATCCGACTTTGGCTCAGGTCACAAGCTCACAGTTCATGAGTTCGAGCCCAGTGTCGGGCTCTGTGCTGACAGCTCAGAGCCCGGCGCGGGGCTCAAACCCACAGACCACGAGATCATGACCTGAGCCGAAGTCGGCCGCTCAACCGACTGAGCCACCCAGGCGCCCCCCAAAAATTTTTTTTTTAATTTAAAAAAGAAAGCTATATATTTTTTAAATTTGTTTTATAAATGGTCACCTCATTTCACTATAACATTATTTTGTATTTTTCATGTAGGCATTTCTATCAGATGTAAATAATGATCATTTGTTTCTTCTTTCTCACATATACACACATCATTGTCTTGTCTAAATGCCTTGGCACGCATTCTGAATCATATTCAATGACCATGCTTTTATCAGGTACCCTTCCTTACCTTATTTCTGACTTTAATGGGAATGCCTCCAGTGTTCTATAATTAAATGTGATGCTGGCTATTTGTTTGAAATTTGCATTTTTAAAGATAATAAATTATCAATAGTTATTATTAGGCCTGTCAGTGTTGTGTCTGATTCTAGCCAACATGGCAGGAGGCAGAGCAGGAGAGTGAAAAGAGGAAGGACTCTGGAGTCACAGGAAATGTGAACCCTCGTTTCTCTCCTTAGAGCATAGCCTCTCTGCGACATACCTCTCTCATAGGATTATTAGAAGAATTAAATGAGAGAGCATATTCAAGTCCCCCAGTACATTTTTCTGGCATATATTATTATGCATATGTTAACTCTTAAACTGAAACCTCATCTAAGCACTATAGTTTAGATTGTTCACATTTTCCCATAAGTTTGTGTGTAAGACTAATATTCTATTCATGTCTGCAATAACCCATTTATAAATCCATGATAGTTTGCAATGCACTGATAATTACACCATCTGTTTTTCAATGCTCAGGATAAGGATACCCTCAGTGAAAACCTTTGATGTGATACTAATTATTGCTAACACTCTCTTGTCTTTTGTGGAATAAGGTGTTGTCTCTAATGAGAAATTCAGAACCATATTCAAAGTATCAAAATGTGGATTTTATTCCTTTATGCTTTCTTTTTAAACTAGTTGACATAGTCTATTCTAATTCTTTGGCATGTTCTTTTCATCACCTCTATGGCTGGCAAGTATTCGTTCTCTGAGGATAGATTTGGGTTTCAAGGAGAGTCAAAGGTCCTCTTAGCTCACTGTAGAGCTAAGTTTGGTGTTTAAGACAGGAAATCAAGCCAATTGATAGGGATTTTGTTTCAAAGCAAAGTTGTCTATTCTGATGATTAAGTATAATAATGATTATTATAATATATAATTATATATAGACACAACATAAAGTTCTTGGATTAAGTTGATAGCCTTTAAAGTATTTTAGGTCAACACTCACTTGGATATCTAAACTCTGGTACTTTTGGTTATCAAGAAATGTATAACCCTTTAATGAAAATTTTCAAACCTATACAAAAATAAAGAAAATCATATAATGAACCCGAATGCCCATAACCTAGCTTCAATTTATGGCCAATCTTGAGTCAGCCCCCACTCATTTCCTACACCACCCAATTCCAGATTATTGTGAAGCAAATCCCTAAATTATCCAAGAATTTTATTTATAAACATTTCCATATGTATCTCTAAAAGGCAAGAACTCCCTTAAACTGTAGCCACAATGCCATCATTATTCTCCCCCAACTAACAAAAATTCCTTAATATCATCAGATATCCAGTCAGTATTCATATTTCTCTAATTGTCCTATATGATTTTATGATTGCACAGTTATGCACCAACATAGTTAACGTTTGATCGATTTATTTTGTTTTCAATTTTTAGAATTGCTTTTCAATTTAATTTTATAGTTAAGGTACTGTTCTATACCATCTCTCCAAAACAAAGTATATTCAAAGAATTCTAACTTTTATCCCCAGGCCCTCCACCCTGATCCCTGTCTCTTCCTATAATATAATTCTATTTCAAGGTTTATCTTTCCTTTATATTTGCATATATCTGTTTTTATTCATAACATAGCTTCTGGAATTTAGGAAGATCTGTGCTTTTGTTATAATGTTATCTTTATATTCATATTATTATATCATACCCTTTTCCCTCTTTTTAAAAAAATGTTTTATTTATTTTTGAGAGAGTATGTGTGTGAGTGGAGGAGGGGTAGAGAGAGAGGGAGACAGAGGATCCAAAGTGGACTCTGCACTGAAACAGCAGCAAGCCCAATACAGGGCTCGAACTCAGGAATGGTGAGATCATGACCTGAGCCCAAGTCAGACGTTCAACCGACTGAGCCACCCAGGTGCCCCTCCCTCTTTCTTATAATTGATTTTGACTACTGTCTCTTGGTTTCCCACTATAAGTGATATCAAAATTAACTAGTATGTCTTCTTCCCCCCATCCCTCCTCACAGCATCAATTTGACACAGTACCCTTTCATGGATATCATCCACCTCTGCATGGTATTTCATATCTGCCAATCTATATTACCTTAAGTTCTCTAAATGTTTCACATTGTTTCCATGCCATCAGCAAGGCTATGCTACTCATTTCTGACTTTCCTTAATTCACAAAAATGACTGACAGAATAGGACTGTGGCCAAATCCCTGGAAAGCTTCTCACCAGCTGTGACCTTGGTCAAGTTTCTCAACCACCTCGAGTTTTGTTGCTGCTGTTGTTGTTAAAATAAAAGCTTTATTTTTTTAAATAAATTTTTAAAAATATATTTTTAAAAATTTGGATTATAATACTTATTTCATGAGGTAATTGTGAGGACTAAATGAGATAATATACATAAAACACATAACCTATAGCAATCTTTCAATAAATAAATAAATAAATAAATATTAAGCATTATTTTTTAAAAGTTTTTATCTAAATTTCAGTTAGTTACCATACATGTAAAATTGGTTTCAGGTGTACAAAAGAGTGATTCAACACTTCCATACAATACCCGGTTCTCATCACAAGTGCACTCTTTAATCCCCATCACTGGTGTACATTGGTGATATAGTGGTGAGCATAGCTGCCTTCCCATCACCTATTTAACCCATCCATCTCCACCCAGCGCTCTCTGGTAACCATCAGTTTGTTCTCTATAGTTAAGGGTCCGTTTCTTGGTTTGCCTCTTTTTTTCCCCCTTTGCTAGTTTGTTTTGTTTCTTAAATTCCACATATGAGTGAAATCACAGGGTATTTCTCTTTCTCTTCCTCTGTCTCATTCATTTCGGTTAGCGTACTACTCTTTAGCTCCATCCACATCATTGCAAATGGCAAGGTATCATTCTTTTTGATGGCTGAGTAATATTCCACACATGCATCTTTATCCATTCATCAGTCGATGGGCATTTGGGCTCTTTCCATAATTGGGCTATTGTTGATAATGCTGCTATGAACATTGGGATGCATGTACCCCTTTGAATTAGCACTTTTGTATCCTTTGGATAAATACCTAGTAGTTCAATTGCTGGATCACAGAGTAGTTCTATTTTGAACTTTTTGAGGAACATTCATACTGTTTTCCACAGTGGCTGCACCAGTTTGCATTCCCACCAACTGTGCATGAGGGTTCCTTCCTCTCTGCATCCTCACCAACACCTGTTGTTTCCTGTGTTGTTAATTTTCTCCATTCTGACAGATGTGAGGTGATATCCCATTGTAATTTTGATTTTCATTTCCCTGATGATGAGTGATGTTGAGCATCTTTTCATGTGCCTGTTAGCCATCTGTATGCCTTATTTTGAAAAATGTCTATTCATGTCTTTTACCCATTTTTTAACTGGATTATTTGATTTTTGGGGTGTTAAGTTTGGTAAATTCTTTATAGATTTTGGATATTGACCCTTTATCAGATATGTCATTTACAAATATCTTCTCCCATTCCATCAATTGCCTTTTAGTTTTGTTGATTTTTTTCCTTCACTGTGCAGAAACTTTTTATGAAGCCACAATAGTTTATTTTTGCTTTTGTTTCCCAAGCATTACTTTCAATAAGAGATAAAAGAAGAATGATTAATTTGTATTTTGTGTATTAATTCACTTGGTAAATATTTATTGAATCAATTCATTTCAGGAATTGCTCATTTATTTAGTAAATATTTATTGAAAGACTACTATTTGCTAAGCAGTCACATGTGTTATTTCTTTCACTTACTCAAGTATTTGTGAGTTCCACATGGGGCAGACCTTGGAGATACAGTGATGGGAGAAATGGACCTGGTCCCTACCTTAATGGAACTTCCAGTCTTCCATCCTACCACAAGTCATAAATTATGCTATTTCTGAATAAATTCTTTTTGTCCTTATAAATCCCCTCTTAGAATCCCTAGTGTGCTGGTGCCTGACTTGCCTGGAAATAATTTTCTCATTTGACTGCATTACTGGATGTTCACTTCCTATTTGGCCCAAACTTCCACTAAAATGATAACTATTGGAGTAAGTTGTTTGGAATTTATTATCTGCACTTCCCTTACAAATTATAATTTTTTTTATCAAGTCCTAAAGTACAGGACCAAAGGGATAATTAACTGCAACGATAATATTTGTAGATTTTTTAAAAAGTCCTCTGTTAATTAAAAAGTAAATAACAACAACAACAACAACAACAACAATAATAAAAGACTTTCCTGAATAAGAAAGCAAAATCTTGGGGGAAAAAAAAGAGGCTTTGTTCTCTTTACCCTTTCTGCTGCTTCTTGACTTTCCACAGGGATAGCAGTCATTTTGTGACTATGAAGACAAGGAGGCAGGCACAGAGAAGCCTGGTTCCTCGATGAAGGTAACCTCAGCTAGCCTGAGGTAGCTGTACCAATCCTGGGTCTTATTATGAAATCAATGAATGACTGAAATAAAAAATACAAGTCCTTTATGTTAACTGAATGTTTCCTGATTTTTGGCCCCAACAAAATTTGCTGACTGATACATTTTTTCACAGTGTCTTCATAATCTTTTTAGCTTATTTTTGTCCCATGGTGTTTTATTGAAATGAAAACACATTTCAACATCCAAATAAAATATTTCATTTTAAATGAATTTTAAGTATCTCAATTAGTTAAAAAATTGTCAGATTCAAGTTTATTTGATAAAATTATCAGGAGTTGAAATGGAAAAACAGCAAAAAAAAAATCTCAAATTTTAAAGTGTTAAGTACTAAATCTCAGATAATGCAGTCAGACACCCTTGTGCTCTGGTAGTTACACAGATAGGCAAAAGAGACAGATACAACCCTAAGGAATATGACATTCCAAAAAGTTTGTGCAAGAGTTTTATAAATAGAGCCATTCTCTTAATCAATTGACTATTTTCTACCTTGAGATATAGATAGGTAGATAGATAGATAGATCTCATATAAATATATAACATAAAATATGTACAGAGTCCCAATCTCAAATGCCTATAAGGTCCATAAAAGTAACATAAATGATTGAAACAGCCTAGGTATTAGTACATGGGCCATGCATTGCATGGGTGGGGCAAACTGTTCTTTTTTAAAAAGGGCAGCCTCTTTTAGTATCTCTGAAAGTCAGCCTCTGCTAAACGCCAATTGACTGTTGCAATATTGGAATATGAATCCAGTGTCATCAAATCTAGTAATTTTTTGAGAAGCTGAAAATTCCATTTT
The DNA here is from genome assembly GCF_023721935.1 of Panthera uncia. NCBI lineage: Eukaryota > Metazoa > Chordata > Mammalia > Carnivora > Felidae > Panthera > Panthera uncia. The sequence continues at coordinate 78,244,686 of NC_064816.1, forward strand.
TATATAAAATCTACCAATTTTTAAATGTTGCCAACTAATTCTCTAATTTTATTTTTAAATTGTGCATACTAAAAACATCTGCAGAGTGTATTTATACTATTGGCTACTAGTTTGCTCTTGTGAAATATGCTGTTATGATATGGATTCAGGTCTATCTGATATATATTTAAAGAGTAGGTAGTGTCTTACCTTCTTTTCCTGATATAGAAATCTGTAGAAATGAAAAAAAAATCTGTAGAAATGGTTGCATATCCTTAAACTGTTACAAGCTATCAGAAATAATTGGAAATGTGGCATTTCCATGAAATGAGGCTATTTGTGTTTGCCAGAAGGCACATTAAAATATTTTGTAATAGTTGACTTAGTGAACTGGAAACAGCTGTGTTTGGCAAAATGTTTGTTACAATCTATTTTTCAACTTTTTTGTTTTTCATTTATTTTTACTTTTCTTTGCTTGGTATCAAAATTGGTATCAAGTGAAGAAAGTTAAAGTTATACTTGGTGGTATTATATGGTTTTCTTTCCTTTGTCCAAAACAAAGACAAGCTAACAAACTATCTCCGAATATCATAAAAACCAGATTTCTTGGAAAACTATGTTAATTTCTGAATATTCCACCCTTTTCTGAGGAAATTCCAGGATAATTTGTTATATAATTGCCATGGGTAATAGCTATCCATCTGTTACCATTCAATTACAGTATTTCAGAAAATTTCTAAGGTGACTAAGTGGTTCACATTAGTACATAAACTAAGAAGATTCTTAGGATCTAACCTTATGTTTAAATGTAACACTTTATGATATCTATTTAGTTATTAAAAAATTCTATTATCTTGCCCTTTAAAGAGTTTTTGTTAGGATTCAAATATTCATGTATTAGATTTTCTGCTTTGTTTATGCATTTGAATCTCTCTGGTACTTAAATTTGGCCCACTAATCTACTGAAGTTATTAATATCAACTATGGGCAGAGTAATCCATCCTCAGTGATAGAGCATGTTGAATTTAAGACTTGTCCTAGGTGGCAAGCTGTCAGGAGAAAATGTGTGACAAATGTTCTCTTCAAAGGTGCTCACTATTCCATTCCAACCTGTACACATGAAGGGTATGCCACATACAGTCAACCAATCCATAAATCTCCCACAGTCAATATCAGGTTTATGTCATCTTACCTTTACACACATGTGCACACATGCACAGACGCACGCACACACACACACACACACACACACACACAAACACCCTTCGGGCTGCTGGTATTCCTTCTAGACTTACTTCTTTATATTCTTGTGGTGATGCCCTTGATGATCATTTTAGCCCAATTCACACATGTATGTGGAGAGGGGAAGTTATATACTGAAATTTCCTTTTGTGGTATGTTCAACCCTTCAGGTCACACCCCCACTCTGCTAGATACTGACAGGTTCTTCAGACATGTACTATACAAGGTTCTTGGGGCACTAGAATGATCCCTGCCTTCAGAGAGCTTTTCATCTGGTGGACAGACATATGAGCAAGACTTCAACGCTGGCAAGATATGTACTCTAATTGAGGAATGTGTGAGATATAATGGCCTCACTTATTAAATATTTTTGTGCACTTCAGTGTCAGTTTATTCTAGATGCTCAGGATACATCAAGTAAACAAGGGGGTCAAAGATATTCTGCCCTAACTTAAACATTTGTACAACACATAAAAAGGCTGACACCAGAGTATCGAGGATTGGCCCCTATTTTCATGGTTAATAATTTTAGTGGACAAAATTGAATTGCTTCTGCACACTAGAAACAAACAATTTAAAATTATATTGCAAAACAATTCCATTTACAATAGAACCAAAAAGAATAAAATACTTGGGGTAAATTTAATAAACATTAAATGGTTTGTCTAAATATCCTGCTATGATTTAAAGCCCCCTACCAGTGAATCAACAAGAGCAGAACTCACCTACGAGAGACTCATTTGAGACCTAAAGACACCTGCAGACTGAAAGCAAGGGGATGGAGAAATATTTATAATGCAAATGGATGTCCAAAGAGAGCAGGACCAGCAACACTTATATCAGATGAACTAGACTTTTTTGTTCTTGTATTGTTTTTATCCTGTTTTGGTATCAGGGTAATACTGGCCTCATTGAATGATTTTTTAATGTGTTCCCTCTTTTCCATTATTTGTAAGAATTTGATTATCATTATTTTTTTTAATGTTTGATAGAAGTCACCAATAAAACCATGTGGTCTTGGGCTTTTATGTGCTGGAAGATTTTTGATTCCTAATTGAACTTTCACTCTTGTTACTGGTCTAAGAAGCTTTCCTACTTGTTGGATTCAAGACCTATGATTCAATCTTGGTAACCTGTGTGTTTTTGGAATTATCTGGGTTTTTTTTTTCTAAGTTATTTGATTTCTTAGTATATAATTGTTTACAGTGATCTATTATCACACTATGTATTTCTGTGGTATCTGTTTTTTCTTCCATTTCTCACTTTGGCTTTTGAGTCTTCTTTCTTTCCTGGTTTATGTAGTTAAAGCATTGGCAATTTTGTTTATTTTTTTGGAAAAACTGGTCATTGCTTTCAATGTTACGTTATTATTTATTCTGGTCTCTATTTCATTTATTTCTGATAGGTCTTTGTTATTTCCTTCCTCTACTAAATTTTAGCGAAGTTTTTTCTTTTTTTAGTTCCTGGTGGTATAATATTAAGTTGTTTATTTGAACTTTTTTTCTTAATACAAGCATTTATAGCATAAATTTCACTCTAACACTATGCTTTTGCTGCATCCCATAGATTTTGGAATATTGTGTTTTTCTTTTGTTTTGAGACATATTTTGATTTGCTCTTTGATTTCTTATTTGGCCCATTGCTGGTGTAGTAGTGTGTTGTTTAATATTTACATTGTAGATTTTCCAGCTTTGTTTTATTGCTAATCTTTAGTTTTGTACCATTGTGGTTGGAAAATATACCTGGTATGATTTCAGTTTTCTCAAATTTGTAATACTTGTTATATTTCTTTTTATGTGATTTAACCAGGGGATTCTTCTGTGCATACTTGAGGAGAATGTGTATTCTGTTTTTCTTGGATGAAATGTTTTATATGTATCTTTTAGCACCATGTGTTCTGAAGTATGCTTCAAGTAAAAAATGTTCTTGTTGGGAAAAAAAAAAAAAAGGAAAAAAACAAGAGTGGAACTCAAACAACCCCATATTCTGCTCCCAAGTTTCCATCTTATGGTATCAATGGGGAAATTCAAGCTGCAACTTTGGGTTTTTGTTCTTTTTTAAAGAACACTTCTGCAATCAACAGTGAAAGGCTTTATTGTCCATCACAATCTGCCCGCTAGAAGGGGAAGTGGAGGGTGCTGCTGGTGCCGGTGGCTTCCTGGATGCGTCTACACTAAATAAATTGTTACTTATGAATACTGGCAAGAGCACTGTGGGGCAGAAGTATCTTCAAAACAGGAAGGCGGGCACCAGAAGTCCCAAGTTTCTTTGTTGTGGGGAGAGGTTATGTCCCTTACCTGTAACCTTACGGTCCAGAGCTGGGGATCCCTGGCCTGCAGCCAGCTGATGGGGTGGTGCTGTCAGCAGACCAGAGAAGGTCTGAAAGGTGGGTGACCACACCTACCCAGCAGCAGAGAGAGCAGCCAGGCCTGGGATCCAACCCATATTCGCAATGACAGACCCTTACAGCAGGGTCTGAGCAGCGGCTCTGGTCTGTGAACTACACAGTGAGATGAACAATTGACCAGCTGTGGACATGACCTTCATACATTCACAAATTTTGTGTGAGAAATACCCTGGCCTTTGAGGGCCCCAGCTTTGTTTCGGGATTCTCACTACCTAAACCAACTCAAGATCTATAAAGGTGCACTAGAGGTGGGACCTCTGGATGTGAAAGACTGAAAGCTGATTGGTCAGAATCGGCCAGCAACACAATCCTTTCTGGGGTTCATGCCACCCCTGCCCCCAATGCCTACTCCTCTGGTTCCTATTTTGTGATGTTCATCATTCACTGGTTTTAACCTGGCTCTTTTTCTTGACTCCAGTTATGTTCTGCCTCTCATGTCTCTGGCCCAGTTAGGTTCTTTGCTCTCAATCATTAGTTCACCCTTTGAAGCTCTTGAAGAGGCATCTGGGTTTTAATCTGGCTCATTTCCTGCCTCCCAGGCTCACAGCCACTCCAACCTGCTATCATTTCTCCTCATGATCTTTGGAAGAGAAGCGGAAAATTTTTAAACAAGGGAAAACTGTAATCGTAGTTTCAGGGGGACAAATGTGAGTGTTTTAAAGGAATGCCACCCTTTAGCATGTATGTGTTTAGGCCTGCTTTTTATTTATTTGGCTGCACATGTTATCTTAAAACTATTATAACTTAACTTTGAAGTCTTACATATAGCTAAGCAGTTGCAGTACTCATCCACAGTGTCCACTGCACTTAATGCCTTAACTCTTGGGAGGCCCTGTTTGCCACTTGTAGCCTCCCCCTCGCATTCCTATGATGGGCCACCAGAGGAGGAACAAGACAGCTGTGGGAGAACAGTCCCTGGCCTCTTTGCTCATCCTGTGCGCCCTGCCAGCCACGCAGAAGGGAGGAGAGAAGCTGTGGGTGAGGCAGCTGGTTTTGTACAGCACATTCTCTGCTCTTTCGAGTCTATGTTCAGGCCAAGTTACCTTGCTCTGTTCCTCTTTTATGCCCACCTTCTCTAATGGGGAGGTTGGAATGGAAGGAAGCGAATGAACAAGAGTTCTTCCAACTGCATCATTTGTTTTAAGGTAAGGTGAAATCAACAACAGTTTAGTGAACACTATCGAGGACTTACAAGATACCAAGCCATGTGCTAGGGCTCGAAGATGAATAAAGGGGTAGGGATTCCATCATCAAAGAGTACACAGCCTGGTGGGAAGAAACATGTTTAATCATTATTTCGTTAATAGTGTATAATGAGTACAATAGCAAATGCATCTAAAAAGACAGAAAAAGAATTCTGCCTGGCAGTGTCTCTGGTGGTGACCACTGAGATGTTTCAAAGGTAGAGTAAGAGCTCTCCAAGTGGACAAGAGAGAGAAGAAACTGAAGATAAGGGAATATAACATGCAAGGCGTGGTATGGTTGGGAACTGTATTCTTTTTCTACTGCTCTCTTAACCACAAACGCAGTGGCCTAAACAACACACATTTATTATCTTCTAATTCTGTAGGTCGAAGTCCAACACAGACCTCAGTGGACTAAAATCAAAGTTTAGGTGGGACCACATTCTTTTTGGGAGTCTCTCCTAGAATTTCTGGTTCTTTTCCTTTTCTAGTTTCTTGAGGCTACACAGAGTCCTTGTCCTATGACCCCCTTCCTCTGGCAGGTCAAGTCCTTCTCACACTTCCAAACTTTCCTCCTCATTCCATTTCATCTCCCTAAACCAGCCAGGAAAGTTCCTCTGGTTTTAAGGACTTTTAAGGACTCCTGTGAGTAGCTGCGGCCTGGCCAGATAATCCATAATAACCTCCGTATCTCAGGGTCCACACTCTTAATCACATCTGCAAGATCCCTTTTGCCCTGTAAGGTAAAATATCTCTAGAGATGTCCCAGTGATCAGGATGTGCACATCTTTGGGGGCGAAGGGGAAAGACATCATTCTGCCATTCACAGGAGATAACCCAGAACTGAAATGGTCACAGGAGATTTAGAAAGGGAGGAGATAGGTTTGGAGAGGGTGGCAACTGCCAGATAATGAAAGCCCTTGAACAGCATGTTAATGGACCTAGAGTTAATCCTGAAGGTGATGGGATCCTTTGAAGGGTTTAAAGCAAGGTGAAAACTGTGTTTTTAAATTGTGTTTTGCTGGCAGCATGGAGGACATATTCAAGGGAGAAAAGACTTGAAGTCAGAGGAAGTGGTTATCTATTGCCACATGCTCAGCAAAGAGTTACAGATTCTGTTTATTCTATAAAACTGACAATATCTGGTTCAACAAAATCTATAGATAAAATGCCACATGATAATACATTTCTCTCTAAAAAAAAAAATGGTCACAATACCTGAATGTCGATATTGTGTTAAGGAAACAATTTCATGTATTCCAGGTGTTAGACAAAGAAGACATTTATTATTCTTTCACCATAACTCCCATAGTCTTAACAAGGCCCTTGAACAAATCAAGTTCTAACTAGACCAGTAACAGCCTGTAGACTCCCCTGTTTGGGGACCATCAGCATATAGGCGGTAGTTCACACTATGGGAATAAATAAGAGGCCCTGGGGAAAGTAAGTAATTTAAAAAGAGGAAAAGGATAAGGACCAAATCCCGGAGGACACCAACTTTGAAAGGGAGGACTGGAGAAGAAAACAGAAGAGTAAGAGAGAGAACCATGAGATGATATAGTACAGTAACTGGAAGAGGAGAGAGTTCCAGGAATGATAGGTCAATAGTAATAAATGGCATAAAATCATCAAGTAATCTAAGGACAGAGGAATATCATTTGAATATAATAATTAAGAGGTCATTGGGGCTCCATTTCCAACTAAGATGGAGTAACAGGAACCAGATATACCCTCCTACCTTAAACAACTAAGATCAAATCAAATTAGATGAAATGATGGTTTTCAGACTTTGGACAACAAATAGCACAGGACAGTAATCTCTGAGGGGAGGGGGTAGGTAAATAAATTAAGAACTATCATCGCCCCATCTCACTACTCAGTGTTTCCAAGTAATGATAGCTTAGGGAGGGGGACCCCAAGCAGAACTAAGTGATCTTGCTGATTTGTGGAGACAGAGTTTGGGATTCATGGAGGCCAAGTTGGCTAAAATACATAGGTGAGGAGAGGGCAGAGTTTCACAGAGAGGAAGCTCCAGAGAACTGCAGAGGAATATTGGTCAGTGCGTGCTTGTAAGGATACTGCTGAGGCTGGAGAAAGAACTCCCAGAGAAGAGGTGTTGAACCATACCTGGAACTCACATAGAGCCAAATCAGGACAGAAAGACCTCCTGACATATGGGCACTGATTCGGTAGTGGGGCCAAATTAGCCTTAAACAAAAGATCATTCTGAACTTCCTTAACAAAGATTACAAGTAAGCCTTGAAAGGATCAAACTGTTTCCAAGTAACTCACCTGTGACTCACAATGCCCAAAAATATTTAAAGGAATATAAAAAAAATCCATTTCCCAAAAGCGTAAAATTCACAATGTCCAGCATGCAAAGAAGCAGGAAAATATGACCTATAATGACAGGAAAAATCAAACAATGGAGTAGACACGGAAATAGAATTAATTGACAAGGCCATCAGAACAGATATTATACATATTTTAATACTGGGGAAAAGGTGGAAGGAAGCATAAACATAATGCGAGAAGAGAAAGTTATAAAAAGACTTGAATTAAACTTCTAAAGATGAAACACATAGTATCGGAGATGAAAAATTCACTGGATGGGATTAATAGCAGATTGGACACTAAAGAAAAAAAGATTGGTAGGTTTCGGTAACAATCGACACTATTCAAAATGAAACAAAGAAAAAGGAGTATAAGATAAAAAAGAGAACATCAGTGATCTGTGGACATCAAGTGGCCAAATATATGAATATTTAATCACAGAAGGAAGGAGAGGGGGACAGAAAAAATATTTGAAAAACCAACATCTAAAATTTTTCTAAATTTCATGAAAACTATAAGCTCACAGATCCAAAATTGTGAACAAATCTCAGGCCAAACAAAACCACATCAAGATATATCATAAACAAATTACTGGAAAACAGTGGTTAAGAGAAAAATATCAAAATCTGCCAGAGAAATTAGTCATCCATCCATTTATTAGTTTGGTTAAGTGCTGGCAAGCCGGTGACTACAACTCCCTGAGTGCCCGGAAGGTAAGGGGGTGGAGACACAGAACAGAGACTCCTCTCCTGAAGAAAGCTGAAGTGAGAGTGAAAGAGAGAGAGAAAGGAGCACAGCATCCAGCGTAGATTTTGTGTTGTTAGGGGTTTTGTGTGTGTGTGTGTGTGTGTGTGTGTGTGTTTTGTGGTTTTTTGGGTTTTTTTTTAGAGACAGAGAGAGCGGGGAGAGAGGCAGATGGGGAGAGGGAAGGGGAGAGAGAGAGACAAAGAGAGAATCTTAAGCAGGTTCCATGCTCGGTCCAGAGCCCTATGTGAAGCCCGATCCCAGAACCCTGGGATTCATGATCTGAGCCGAAATCAAGAGTCTGAGGCTCAACTGACTGAACTACCCTGGCACCCCTGTGTTGTTTGTTTTTTAAATGAGAAAGACATTCATAGGTTGAGGATAATGTCAATAATGATAATAATAAAATTACTGCCATTGATTAAGCCCTTGGTCCTAGATACTACACCAAATACCTCATATGTAATTATTAATGTAGTTCTTACTATGGACTTATGAAATGGGGACTACTTCTGTCTTCTTGTCTTTTACAAACTATAAAAACTGAAGCACAGCTTGATTAAATATTACTCCAAGTTACAAGGTCAAAAAGTAATAGAGCTGAACAAAACAAAGACAGAAAAAAAGAGACAAACAAAAACACAGACTCAAATAAGAGAACTGATAGTTACCAGAGGGAACCAGGGGAATGGGGGAAATAAATGACAGAATAAGAACACTAATGATGAGCACTGAGTAATATTTAGGATTGCTGAGTCGCCATATTGTACACCTGAATATAATAGAACTTATACTGGAATTTAATTATACTGGAATTAAAAAAAAGTGGTAGAGCTGGAATTCAAATCAAAGTCCACTTGTGATGTACTTGACTACAATACTACGCTGAGCCAGTTAAGTGGGAGAAATAGAGATTATAAAGGAGAGGGAGGTATAACTGTTGCTTTAATGCCTAGGAAGAAATAGGAGAGTATATATTTGAAAACACAGATGGATAGGCTTGCCTTAACCAAGAGGAAAAGAAGACTTCATTTTTGAAATTTGGGGGAAGAAGTTAAGGGTGGCTGCGGCTATAAATAAATAGATCTTTTGATGTAGATGAGTTCAGGTGGCCTAATTTTGTTTGGTGAATGAGTTACCTATAAGGGAAAGCTGACGCTTGATATAACAACCAAGGCGGAAAGTCAAACAAAAGGAGTAAGGAAGCATTGTTGAGAGTTCAACTGCATTTGGAAACTGCTTCAAATGGCTAGATTGTTTATTTCTAGTAGAGAAAGGGAGCAGGTGAGTGGCAGATAAGGATCCTAAGGATATTTATGCTTTCAAGTTTATGCTACCCTGACAAAGCCAACTATTCATGAGGATAAGATCAAACCAATAAATAGGTAATGTCAAAGAGGCAACAAGAATATAGTAGGTTAAAAACCATGGTCACTGTGGTTGCCCTGTAGACGCCCACACAAACACCTAATTGTTTCCTCATGCTGACCCCCTTCCAGATCAGTTCACTTGGTGAAAGTTCTTACTTTCCTTGGAATGTCTTAGAATTTCCATTTTTGAAATTTTTTCCATATCATTACATGCTATCCATGAATCATGAACTCTTGTTAAACTTTCAGCTCTAGAGTAAATGTTTCCTTCCAGTCTCAATTACCAACAAGGCAATTCAGTAACACAAGTACCTATTGTGCAATCATATTTATGAACTTAATGACATACTATCTAACCTTTCCTTATGTATACTCTTTGACAATTTGAATTGGGTCTTATGCACTATTTCTTAGATCCTGCATTTTTAAAACATGACAAACTTGTTTTCTGTGCCCATTTGTATCATGCAGTGTGAAAATGCAACTATTTTTTCCATGTTTATAAGTGAAACATTTCATCTATTAGAATTAAGTCTCAAGTTTCCAACCAGAGATAGACCTGCTTAAGGAGACAGCTTACAATTTCACAGAAAGTCACTGTTTGATGAGTATTACATCTAGATTATGAATTTTATTTTTAAGGAGGCTAAAATCCATTCTTTACAGTTTGGTCTTTTTCTTTTGAAGACAGATTTGTTTTTAGGAGAGTAGACCAAATAAAAGATAGCTTATCAATCCTCTTTCTAAATGTCTGTGACTTAACTTTTTCCAATTTATATAGAAACTATAAAAACATATCATATGTTTTGCCCTGCCAGCTTTCTTGACAGATTTGTAGGCATCAAAGGCAGTATGGCTTCTGGAGTGTTGGAAACAAGTAGGAAAGGAAACCTCTCTAGCCGTCCTGCTTTTTCTGTGGCCATAAAACCCACCAACACGCACCCTTGGCCACCTACCACCAGGCTTCCATTAACTGGTATTTTAGAAGAGACTTAACTTAGGGAAAACACAGCTGAGTTTTCACTACCTTTGACCTAGAATCTGTCTGTATATGCCAGTTGGATCTGATCACGGCACACTTTAGTTTGAAATTTTGCTCTGAATCTCTATTGTTTACAGCAATAGTTTTCAAGCATGTTTTAATAACCTCTTATTATTAAAAGCAATACATATGTGTTGGAGAAAATTAGAAGATACAGATAAGCAAACATAAAAAGACAAAAACCATACATTCTTACTGACCAAAGAACATCATTTAACATATTAGTTCTTATTCTTCTACCTTATTGATATTCGCTATTTGATGAACTATCATTACAGTCTCCTTTAATTCTTTAAATGTGGTTTCCTTTCATTGTTGGGACATATTTATAATAGCTGCTTTGAAGTCTTGGTTAAGTCCAACACCTGCTACCCACCAAAAGAGTTTTTGCCGTTTTCCCCCCTATTTCTTTGAAGGGATCATAGTTTTTTGTTGATAATTGGACATTTTAGATAATATATTGTAACAACTCTGGTTTCTGAATCTTCCCAGGCTTCTTGTTGTTGCTGTTACGTTTTTGTTAGCATTGTTCATTTGTTTATTTGTTTAGTGACTTGGCTGGACTAATTCTGTGAAGTGTATCTCCCCCGAAGTGTGCAGTCTCTGATGTCTCTGATGTGGATATTCTTGCCTTTCTATTTTTAACCTTGCCCCACCCACCTGAATAGGTCTTTAACAATAGGAAGGTGGGGGAGATGGGCTCTTTACTGGCTGCCAAGCCTGTCTGGAATAGTTCTTCCACAACATGGACCTCAGGGCAATGGAGGCAGTTCATGGTTCATGTGCCACAGTCTCCCACCGTTCTTACTGAGTTTCAGATTTTATTAAATACATACATCTAAAGTTTTTGCATGCCCTTAGGTCAGTTTCCAGGGACTTTAAATGGCTGTGTTAGATAATTCTGGTGAGTTTAATTAATGTTTCTTTGAGGTAGAAGATTCATCAAGCTCTTCAAGTGACCATTCTGGAAGTTCCATCCCCTGGAAGTGGTCTGTAATTTGTAATTTTACTTATTTGCTTTAACTTACAATGTCAAGGAAATGATCGCAAAATACCAAATGCAGTTATTTACTAACAATAAAACTACTGAGCATAGTGTAAGTGTTAGATGGTTTCTTTTGTGTCTATCTTCTCAAACTGTGAGCTACTTTAGGACAGGACCCCTGTCATATTTACTTCTGCTTCCATCATGCAGGACCATGGGTGAGACAAAAAATCTTTTCAGCTTGAAAACAAAACTATAAATACTCTATTTGTTTCTAAACAAAGGAGTCCATAATTACCAATGGCTTACCTAGTTGACTAATTACAAGACTGGTCCCCACATGGTCTTCATATCACACACATACACATGCAAACACACATTCACACACTTAACCTTTTCATAACTTTTTTCCCAGTAATTTTTCTCTTTTAAGAGTGTCCTGATGTGAAGTTGTTTTTTTTTTTTTTTAACATATTAGACCTTGAAGGCACAGTACCTATGTCCTATACTGTTTTTAGGAACCAATGAAAATGCTTGCGATCTGAAGTAAATTACATATTAGCTCAAAAGTACAGAAAGAAAACTGAAAAACCAGAATGTGTTTAATTAAATATCTATAAAATGTAACATTAGGTCAACCTACCAACAGCAACTCAACATTTAAAAAGTTACATGTAAATTATATTTAAGGCGGCATATGAATACATTTTAAGATATTTGATATAGCGAGAAGTAGAACCTTCTCACAGGGCTTAAAAATCTTGTTTACCCAGGATGGAGCTTCCTCAGAAAGTTAAAAATGGAACCACCCTGGATCCAGCAGTTGCACTATTAGGTATTTACCTAAAGGATACAAAATTACAAATTCAAAGAGACACATGCACCCCGATGTTTACAGCAGCCCTATTGACAATAGCCAAATTATGCAAAGAGCCTAAATGTCCATCAACTGGTGAATGGATAAAGGAGACATGATGTATATATACACACGTACATACCGTGGAATGTTACTCAGCCATAAAAAATGAAATCTTACCATTTGCACCAATGTGGAAGGAGCTAGAAAGTATTATGCTAAGCAAAATAAGTCAGTCAGAGAAAGACAAATACCATATGATTTCATTCATATGTGGAATTTAAGAAACAAAGCAAATGAACAAAGGGAAAAGAGAGATAGGAAAACCAAGAAACAGACTCTCAACTACAGAGAACAAACTGATGGTCACCAGAGGGGGATAAGTTTGAAAGGTGATGGGGATTAAGAAGGGCACTTGTGTTGAGCACAGGGTGTTGTATGGAAGTGTTGAATCACTAAATTGTACACCTGAAATTAATATTACACTGTATGTTAACTAACTAGAATTTAAATAAAAACTTTAAAAAATCTTGTTTACATATCTACCCATATACAGAAAATGAGGGTTGTGAGGATTGGAACCCAGGTCTGGTACCAGCTTGTAGGTGACTCTCAAAAGATCCCAAACACTTTCACAAAAGGGTTTCGTAGTGGATTTAACACTGTTTTTTTCTACCCTGATTTGGGTAGAGAGACCATGAAACCTTACTGTGGAGACTCAGACCATCACATTTTATCAGCCACACTCATTCACTCATGCAGCACATGTTTGCCAAGTACCTGCACCAGGTCTGGGGTTCTGCTGGCTTGAGGATACGGTGAAGAACAGAGTAGCCCAGACCCTTTCTTCATGGTGCTTATACATGAGTTGGGGAGTAACATTTCTTTAGTCACATTTCTTTATTACTGCAGATTGTAATATGGCATCTGTTATTAAGTACAGCATTCTTTTGGGGTGAGTGGTGTGTGTATCTATCTTAATTTAGAAGTCAGAGAATGCCTGATTACAGATTGATATTTAAGCTGAGGTATGAAGAAAGAATAGGGGTGAAGTCAAGGAAAAGTGAGGAATGACCAGCACAGAGACTCTGGGGAAGGAAAGAGACTCGTGCATTTACAGAAATAAAAGGCAGGCAGTGTGGCTGGAGCACTAAGAGCTTGAGAAGCAGGTTGGAAAAGAAGACTGGAAAGCAGCAGGGTCACGCAGCACCTCAGGGGTCACACCCAGGGTCTTGAATTCTATTCCACTTGAGTTCTGAACACCCAGCATAGCAAAACCTCGTTTGATTTTTTAAAAGCTCTCCCTGAAAGTAGACAGACAAGGGCCTTGAGTGGACACAGGGAAGGCTAGGGGGACAGTGGAGGTTTCGTTATTGTGGGATGTCATTTAGACTAGCCAGGGATGTCACAGAGAAAGGAGAGGGAAACAGATGGATTCAGGAGATATTTTGGAGGTAAGAACCACAGGGCATTGATAAACACAAATCTTTCCTTTAGCTCCATTTTTTGATACTGTGTCAGTAGCAGCTCAGGTAAAGTCAAACCTAACACAAATGCTCACTGCATTATGGTAAAACTTCAGTGTTTTGTGTTGCACTGTGATGTCTATTACTACTTATCATCTAGTTCTGAGAGTAAAAGTTCTTTTACCCAAAATGAAAAAGAAACAAATAATAGCACTTTACATACCAAACAAACTCTCATGTTTCTTCGACAGTAGAGGCAGAGAGATTGTGGTATAGGGGAGTGGTCGTGGATTTTTAGAGCTGGACTACTTGGGTTTACATCCTGACACACCACCTTTAACTAGCTCTGTAACTTTGCCACAAATCACTTAACTTTCCAAACCTTAGTTTAAAATGGCGATTCATCCCTACTTCACAAAATATCTTTGAAATAACTGAAATATAACACTTGCTTGTAATAGACGCTCAGCTATTACTAATAAATAAGTAATTTATTAGTTCTCTCAACTTACAAATTGTTGTAAGTTTTTAACTTAACATCTATACTATTCAGGCTGTTTGCTAAAACTAGAAATATGTTTTCTTAGAATTGGAAGAACTTAACTCAATTCCTTCCCTCAATTTACAGATGGAGAAATCATAGTCTAGAGAGGTAAGAGCCTTGCTCAGGAATGTAGAGCTTACTGGAGGCAGAATAGAACTAGAATTATTTTCTCCAAACACCCAGCATTTTTGTAATATACCATCCTGTCTGGTGTGTTTCCTCTCTAATGTCGACTGGAAAGATCTTATAAGATATCCATATATCCATTTTATCTCTGCTTTAAGCATAAGGAGTGTGATGGCTAATGGCTAATCGTGGTCTTGTGTTCTCTTTGTTAGTTACATGCTATGGGAAAACTTCCTGGAACCAGAATGGCAGAGTTAAAAGCGAAGTACACCTTGCTACATGATACCGTGATAAGGTATGCTATTTGCGGACGTGGAGACATCTTTTATCATATTTATATTTCTTTTTTTGTGATGGGATCTATCTTGTTTTTTATTCTCCCAAAAGCAGGCCTTGAGGCAAAGATTTGAGTTCAAGTAGTTTGAGAAGTGATACCGGAAATTATCGTGGGAGAATGGGGAAGTGAGATGGGGAAGAGAGGAATCCGGCCAGGGTGTGTTAATGTGCAGGTTAACACTGTGGCCAACTGGTGCTCAGTCTCACTGAGGACCCTCTGAGTGTGTAGAACACACCTCGGAACTCTCCCACCGAAGGGTAAGGAAACTGGGATATTTGTCCACTAATTTCCATCCATCGTTGATCAAAGATTACTCCTAGGGAGAGGAGCCCCCCGCACTTCTAGCATGCCTTTTGAGAAGCCAAGTAAGTTGCTATGGCTAGACAAAGCTCTCAGGCAGAGGCACACAGGTCTGTCGGGATGTACGGTAACTGTCCACCAAAGCTACAGGTGACCCCAGAGTGGGCCAAGGGGATTTGGTGGGGCACTGACATTATCTACTACAGGACACTCCTACAGTGTTCCGTGCTCCCCACCTCCTTTCACGCACTAGCACAACCCCAGGCTACATTTGCTGAGGCTTCAGTTTTCTCACCTCTTCCTTCTACCCTAGGCTACTCTCCTAATCTTAGTCACAATCAACAGCATGTAAGAATATGCTTCCACAGGACAATTCCACAAAGTTTCCTAAGCACCTGCTATCAGCCAGTGGGAATCAAGAGGGAAGGAGAGTGAAGAAAGAAGGGAAATCCTGTTCTGCTGCTACTCCTTACTACTCCCCAGCCTCGTTCTTCCTTTTCTCCATAACCTCCTGCCTCATAACCTGGCATAGGGTCTTCATCAAAAGCCAAGGAGAGGCAGCAATGGATAGAAACTCCCTCTTGTCATTCCCCATCCATCCTGTCCCCCAATCTGCAAACATTAGCTCTACTTCTTTTCCTGCCCAAAGTCATTTGACTACTTTCAGGAAGGGAGCATGAGGGAAAAGTGAAGCAGCAGGAGAAGAGCAGAGCTCCATCTCTATGCACCCTTCACTTTCACTCCATCCAGGTTCCTAACAACCCCCCAGCTCTGGCTTCTCCTCCTCCTCCTCCTCCTCTGTGCCAGCCTCAAGCTAACTCTTCACCCTTATCCTGTCATTTCCCACAATTGGCCCCGACTGGCAGTGTAGACACATAATTCTCAAGATACACGAACTTGGAGGATTTAGATGGAAAGTCTGGGTAATCTTTTTCAACATACTTCACACTGCTTAAGTGGGGGGGAAAAATCCATGCAGTTCTTAGAACATCCCTTCAAGACTCTTTGCCAATACGAGTCCTACAGCAACACTTCTCACCCTCCAGATAGCTCTAGTCTAGAGCCCAGCCCAGAGAGCCTTGTGGGGTGCTGATTCAGCTTCCTCCTTGCCCGGGCCCCAGTGACAGACGGCCATGTAGGACCAAGACTATGGCCTTGGTTATTTCTTCCTAGTTCCAGGTTGTGTTGCAAAACCATTACTTCCCTTCTGCTACCCACATTTTACCTCCTCTTGACCCTTTAGTTCCCTCTCTTGTGATTACAAACACCCACCACCCTCTCCCACTCCTCCTGCCTGGGGGGCGAGAAAAGCACAAAGACACCAACTCTCCACTCTTGCTGCTGGGGCTGTGACAGGGCATATAGAGCCTGGAAATGCTGAACTGAAGCTGAATGAATTTTGCATAGGAACCACGTTATAAAAGTTGTTCAGTTCTCTTATGCTGGCGCATAGTCTAAGTCCATGTAGGCGAATTACCATTTGTGTTCTGGCTGGAACCCTAACCACCTTGTCCACTTTCTTTCTGGGGGAAATCAGGCACCGTGGCACAAGCCAACAACCATTCACAATTCCACAGTTGAAGATCAGGCCACTTTGGATTTACCAAGTATATTAACATGCAAGGAAACCAAATTGTAAGAAAAAACTCCAACTTCTGTTAACAGAAATCATATGTGTTATCACCATAGCTGTGTTGGTATTTGGTACCTAACATAGTGCCTGGGGCATAGTATGTCCCAGTAAATGTCTCACTGGATGTTATTGAGCAAATGACGTATTAACACTAGGGGAAATGGGTGGAGCAGACAACTTCAGTTGAGACAGCCTTTGTCAAGTCATTGGGCATCTCTGCAAATGAGGAGAAACCTGAAGATTTCTCCCGGCAAGGGTCCTTGCTGGGGTGTGCACCAAAGAGGCGTGCTGACTTTAAAACCGGAAATGGCACCAGCCCTGTCTTGCTTCCAAACAGGAGAGGTAGCTAATGTGAGGCAGTTGGGTTTTTGGGAAACGTGAATCAAGTCTGCTGGTAAGGCTACAGCTGGGGCTAGCTTGCAGCACAGATGAATGAGTTTTAGAAGCTTTCACCAAGCCCAATTTCTGTGTCCATTCAAATCTGCTTCTTGCCAGATATTTAACCTTTTTTCCTATATAGCAACAAGACCTAGATAGGGGATCCCCCTCAACTGTGACATTTAAATCTGGCTCTAGCCAGACATTGAAGATAGGATCAGAAACCTGTAAGGGAGTTTATGTCCATAATTTTATAGGAAAATTTTTCTTCCCAGTTTCTTAGTAAAGTGTCATTAGAAAACTTTATTGTTTCTTAGTTCATTAAGGAGGAAAAAATTTCCCTACAGTCAGGTCAGGAGAATTCAAGAATTAGAGCCAGCATTGCTGAGGCAGTTAAAAGGAGGACCCACTCTCTTATTATCAACCCCACCCCCACCCCCTGCCAGTCCGGGAAGTCATGATTGTTCTTCAAAGCCCAATAAAAATACCATATTCCCATCCAACTCAGTGCTTTCTCTGTCTCTCCCACCATTTTGATCTACACGATAGTGGTAGTACTTGTCAGCTGGTACTCCAGCTTCCTATTCCATCTGTTCCCCTTCCTAGATTGTAAGTTCCATTCACCTCTAGTACCTACTGTAATACTTGGCACAAACTTATCACTGAATTGAATTGTACTGAGGAACGGAAGGAACCAGGAGCTGTGTGGACACGCTCCCTCCTCTCCTTGCTAGATCTCTACAGAAGTTCCTATGGATGTTAAAAGTACACCTTTCTCATTATTTCAATCTCTGTTTCATGGCTCCCAGCACACAGGAGTCAGAGGTCCAGCTGCTCCAAGATGCCAAACGTTTCACCAAGCAAATACAACAGCAGCAATTTCACCTGCAGCAAGCTGATAATTTTCCTGAGGCATTCACCACTGAGGTCTCTAAAATGAGAGAACAACTTCTCAAGTATCAAAATGAATATAATGCAGTGAAGGAAAGAGAGTTCCATAATCAGTACAGATTAAATAGGTAAGTGTACAATTCTCTCAAGCACACTGAAGATACGCTTGAGGAAAGCTCTTTCCACATAAATAAAATGATAAAAATTAAACTAAATTAGGAAGGAACTTTAGGCACACTGAGTGTAAGATGGCAATGTTAAGATGACTACAAGCCTAGCTCTTTCCTTGATTGCCTAGAACGGGCCATCCCTGAACAAGAAAGTAACACAACTTATAGAGAAAGGCTCAAGTGACAGGGAGACGTGTTCATGGAGGAGATCTCTACTGTGTTTTCTTGTGTCCGGAAAGTCATAAGCTTTGGAAGTTGCAGCCAAAGAGCACACTACATGGAACAAAGACCTGGCACACACTCTCGCCCTCTCTGGCCCTGATGGTAGCCCAGTATCATTTCGGCAGGACCAGACCACACGGCTGCACAGCGGACGCCCCACATGTACTTTGCAGACAAACCTGTGTGAGCTGAGGGTCACATCTAGCTCACTATATTTTACTAATACACGAACACAGACCACTTGTTCAACCTTGTTCTCCTGAACTATCCCTCAGGATCAAGAAAGACAGTAATATCCTTTTGGAAGACACATTTACCTATCCAGATCTAGAGTATGTCATTCAGTGAACTAACGTAGAAAGGTACTGCTAGAAAGGCAAATAGTATTTCCAAAATCTCTAATGTTCTTCCTGTGGAGGGAGTAGCAAGTCAGTGGAAGAGTTTGTTCAGCAAATCACACTATTTAGATTGAATTTCAAAATGAGTACAGTCCACGCTTTGTGCTGTGGTATGCTGGATGCTGTGCCTGGGCACTGAAGAGAAAGCCAAATAATCGCTCCTAGGATTTGTTACCTTTTAAGGTGGCAGAACTTTCCTCTGGCTAATTTTAAGAATCTCAGTAGATCTCCGACAGAGCGAATATAATTCATTGCTACCGAGAGTTAAGCAAATTATTTAAGTGACTTTCTGAGGACTCTGTAAGCCCTGGGTTTTGAAATCTTCTCTTTGGGTCCTATCTTTTCAACTGGGGGGCTGAAGAAGGCTAGTTTCATCAGGAGAATTACATTCAGGGCAAAAAAAAAAAAATCTGAGTTCTCTTTTGTCTTTCAATCTAAACTTGTTTCAGGCTCACACTGAGATCTATAAAAAGAAAGGCTAGCTATTTCTGTGCTCTGTAAGCACTCTTTCAGTTGAGAAAATAATGAAATTAAAACAATTGGTGGTTGTTCATTAGTATTGAAGATAAGAATGCTTGACATTTCCATGAAAGGGTAAAGGGAACATAAGTCAGTTGATATTTAAATTGTTTAAAATTTCCAAGTATTCCTGCCAAGGAAAAAACCCAGCAACAACCAGAACTCTTGCCTTTTAGGTATAGACAGGCAAATTGTTCACTGAGTTGCCTGGGATAGGGAGGGAACTGTGCATAGTGACCTACAGTGAACAAGAATATTCAGGACTCACATTTGCAGAAATGTTTAGCGTGTATTGTTTTCGGATTTGCAACGCATAATACTTTGAGCTCGAGCAGACTTCCTCACATCTCAAGTATTAACAAACTTATTTTCATAAAAATAATGGTGATTCCCAAAGGAATACCAGGAAAGAATTATATAGGCTGCGTATTTCCTTGGCTTTAACATATTTCATATCACACTGTATAGAAACAAATTCACTCAACACTCTCTCCCCAGGAAAAAAGTAGATATTTTCATCCCCACCTAAAAATAAAGAAACTAAGCCAGTGAGAGAAAACCATTCATTCAAATACACAGATGATATTTTTCAGATCAGTACAACAAACTCATTTTATTCAGGGTCTAAATAATAGAAGCTCTAGTAAGTAACACCCCTCCACCCCAATATCTTTAGGAACTTCTGAATCACTGGCAGCTATGAAGAATAATTTATTGTTCAAATGCTCTAGAGAATAAAATTTTACTCTATAATTTGGTTGACTTTTCTTATGCTGTCACATAATATAAACTCTATTTAATAAATGCTAATGGTAAGTTACAATTAAATCTATTACCATAGTTTCAGTTATGAGATTAATACTCATTGACCTCTTGAATATGCAGTTTAGGAAAGAATTTGCAACCCCTGGAGCACCTGGGTGGCTCGGTCGGTTGAGCATCCGACTTCAGTTCAGGTCATGATCTCACAATTCGTGGGTTTGAGCCCCATGTCGGGCTCTGTGCTGACAGGATGGAGCCTGGAGCCTGCTTCTGATTCTGTGTCTCCCTCTCTTCTGCCCCTCCCCCACTTGTGTTCTCTCAAAAATAAATAAATATTTTTTTTAAAAAAGGATATGTAACCTTAAGTAAGCTCAATTAATATTATAAATAATGAGGTTTTTAAATACTATTGAGAACTCAAAAATTTTTTTAAATATATATTTATTTATTTTGAGAGAGAGAGAGAGTGTACACATGTAGGGGAGGGGCAGAGAGACTGGGATTGAGAATCCCAAACAGGCTCCAGGCTGCCTGCAATGCAATGCTGAGCCAGGCTCAGGGTTCAATCCCACCAACTGTGAGATCATGAACGTGAAAGTCAGACTGATGCTTAACTGACTGAGCCACCCAGGCACCCTGAGAACTTATGTTGAAACAAAGTAGAAGTCATTATCTTTCTAAAAACAGCCTCTGAAAAGATTTTCCAATATCCTTTTCAACCATTTCCTTGCCTTCACTTTGTTACCTTTTGGGGCTTCCCTGCTTTCTAATAACTCCTCAGATTTGGACAGCAAGTAAATTGTGTCTCTGATACTAAATCTGATGCATTCTGACAAGTCTTGGCCAGGTGGGGAAACAAGGCCATGGCAAGTTATTGCTATCTGTCACAGGTAGGGACATGGAGAGTGGGAGCACTCATGCTGTTCACATGCAGGGCTATCCCAACGTGACCCTGGCCTTAGTGACTGCTCATTATTCCAAGCTGGTCCCTGCCATCCCTGTGGTGTAATCCGGGCTTGGTAGCCATTTGCCATTCTTAGTCCAGTAGTAACAGCAAAGTTGGAACCAAGAAACAAACAGATGCAGCAAGAAAGGAACAGAGGGATTATTTTAGCAAAGCATCTGGAATTCTGGAATGTTAGCTACGACACAGGGGCACACAGGTCATTAGGATTAGTAGTAAGGAAAAATTCACTGCTGGAATAGATTTCACTTCCTAAACACTTTTTAAATCTTTCCTGCTCTCCTTGTGGCAACCAAGAGCAGAATAAGCTTAGAACAGGTTTTGCAGGGTGTGGTCTTCATATCTAAAAGAGAGCCAAAGCATAAGAGACTGTTAAAAACTGAGAACAAACTGAGGGTTGATGGGGGGTGGGAGGGAGGGCAGGGTGGGTGATGGGTATTGAGGAGGGCACCTTTTGGGATGAGCACTGGGTGTTGTATGGAAACCAATTTGACAGTAAATTTCATATATTAAAAAATAAAAAAAAAATGCAAAAAAAAAAAAAAAAAATAAATAAATAAAAATAAAAGAGAAGGACCTGAGAAACTTGATTGAAAGGCAGATCCAACCTTAAAACTAATGGTTCCAAGCCTTCTCACCCAAGGCAGCATTTGCAGTTTTTACAAGATCCCAGCATACTTCTGAGAAATGTCAGAGTTTTAAGAACTGTTGGCTCCGAAAGCAGTTCTCAGCCCTGACTACAAGGTTAGAATCCACCCGAGTCTTCTGTCAGTGATCACCAGTCTGTGCTTAAACACCTTCTGACGGGAGCACACAGCCTCCCACAGCAGCCCGTTCCAGCTTTGGACAGCCTGATTTTTAGATGTTTATGGTTTGTATTGGTTCAAAAATCTACCTCTTGCAACTTCCACTAATTCAGACTGGTTCTACTACTGATAGTGAAAAATATCTCTTGCACATGGCCACACACAGGGTTTCCTGCATTGTCTCTTCACTCCCAAGTCCTTAAAATTAAAAACCTTTGAGGACATGGTTTCAGTTAGGACTCTCTTGCTGCAGAAAAGAAATAAATCCTGAGTAGCTTTGACACTGAAGCACCCCTTAGTCAGGAAAGCTGAAAATGTCAGACAGATTTAAAGTTTGATGTCAATTTAAAAGGTTAGAAGTTGATATATATCAAGAGGCACAAAAGTATTTTTTCTTTATCTCAGTAATGCCATGCAAAAAGGAGAATCCAGAGGAGGGGGAAAAAAGACATTAATGCACGAGAATATGTATTAAATGATTACTTTTAAGAGTAAAAAACTGAAAGCAATCTAAATTCTAAAAACAGTGGAATATTTAAATAATAATGTGTTCCACAGGCAGGCAGCTTGATACTGAAAAGCACCGTGGAGTCAGAGCTCAATTTCTAGGTTTGAATGTCAGTTTAGTTTTGATTGTGTGACTTTGGAAAAGGCGCTTAACTCCTCAGTTTTCTTCATTTGTACAATGAAGATAATACCTATGTAGTAAGTTCTGAAGTTTAGAAATGCATGTAAATTACCTGATATAAGTTCAGTAAAAGATGGACAATGTTTGGGATTGTTTTATTATGCTACACTCACCCACTAGGAAACCTTGAAACTAACTATTAAATTACTAATTACAAAGACTGTTTTGCAGTTGGGAAGCTACTTTAATTACATGTTAGGTAAAAATGGATTCAATCATATATACACATTTTATATAATTTAATTAAAAGATACAAAGAAAATGAAAATGATCAACTGTGATGGGATGGGATTATGAATGATAGACTTCTTTATAAATAGAAAAATATGCATCTCTTAAAGGGAAAGTCAATTTTTCTTAATAAAAAACACATGATAGAGATGTAATTAGTTTAAAATGTCCTAAAGAATTAGCCATCTTATGTTTCTTTAAAAAATATATTATTTTATATTTACTTAAAGGAAAGACTGTGAGTCTTATCTTGTGGGAGAGCTTCAAGTCACCATTTTTCCAACTCAGGGACGCTAAGGTGGCCTTTACAATCAAAATATGACAGCACACTACCACCCCCTAGTGGCAGCCTGCATGAGGTGTAGGATCAATAGGTTGGAAGTTAAATATTGTCAATGTGTATGCAAGCTCTAACAGCAAAGGCCTAAGTATTCAAAACTCTGAAAGTTCAACTTCAACTTGTGTCCCAGCTAACCTACATTAAATTCCATGTGGTACGTACTTATTATACTAACCTTAATTTACATTATTGCAAATAAAAATTCATAAAAATAAAAGCTGGTGTGCATGTTTTGCTCCAACTTCCCAGATCTACTGGCTCATGAGATCTGCTTATTTGATGGAGCTTGTGGAAGTTTTTGCAGTAATCCAGGCAGGCATTGGTTCATTGCAAGTAGTATTAAAAAAAAAAAAAAAAAAGAAAAGAAAAGACCCAGAGCCTGCCTGGAAGGAGTCAGAGTCTAGTGGGGAAGGGCCTGCTACCAAGTAGCTATAATGCGATAAGATAACTGTTCTAATGGGTTGGTATACGCAGTGAGTGTTGTGGGAGGACTGGGGAGGAAGCACCTAACCGGGAGTCACTGAAGCCATCGTAAAGAATGGACACCAGGTTCCCTGGCAAACAAACACAGGAAGTGCGTTCTAAGAGAAAATAGAAAGTTATTACTGCAGAAATAGCTTACTCTTTTGTACTTTGTCAAATTTGTTTTTTTTTTTTTTAACAGCTTAACAGAAGAAAAAAACCTCATAATAAAGGAATTTGAGAAGATACCTAAGCCAGGAGTAAGTCTTAGATGGTCTACAGTTTGTTAATACAACTGGATTCAAATATCCCTTTTGATAAATATTAATGTTTATCACAACAACCATACCCTGAGACATTTGAAAGATCCAAAAGTCTTAACTATAGACAATGCTGAAAGGAATAACTTCTGGAATAAACATAGTGATGCCTATTACAGGCTTAGCTATTTGGCATCTAATATAGGCTGTGTTTAGTTGGACAATATCTGCTTTGTTTTTAGAAAAAAAAGGGGGGGGTGTCTGTGGTTAGCACTTAAAAACATTATTTTTGCATAGTTATTACCCTCAGAGCTTCTTGAACATCTCAAGCTTACTATAAGACATTTTTATAAAGGAGATGTACCACTTATCCATTCCTGCATAACAAACTGCCCCAAAACTTAGTGGCCTAAAACAGCCAACATTTCTTATTTTACACAGAGGTTTCCTGGTCTGAGCTGGTTCAGCTGGGGCTGGGTGGTCCAAGATGGCTTCATTCATCTGTCAGCCAGTTGGCAGGCTAGCTGGTCTAAGATCACATGTCACCAGTCGTCACATAGTAGTGGAAGGGTTTCCGGCCTCAAAAAAAACAGCCTCAAGTGATGGCAGACCCCCAAAGCATA
Source organism: Panthera uncia (assembly GCF_023721935.1). Taxonomy (NCBI): domain Eukaryota; kingdom Metazoa; phylum Chordata; class Mammalia; order Carnivora; family Felidae; genus Panthera; species Panthera uncia. The sequence goes on from NC_064816.1 coordinate 78,268,949, forward strand.
AAACCTTTCAAGCCTCTGCTTTTGTAATCCGTCATTGGTCAAAGCAAGTCACATGGCTAAGTCTAGAATCAAGGGATAGAGAAACGGGCTCTACTTTTTTTTTTTAATGTTTATTTATTTTTGAGAGAAAGACAGTAAGAGCCAGAGACAGAGAGAGAAAGGAAGAATCCTAAACAGGCTCCGGGCCCTGAGCTGTCAGCACACAGCCTGATGCAGGGCTCCAACTCACTAACCATGAGATCATGACCTGAGCTGAAGTTGGATGCTTATATGACTGAGCCACCCAGGCTCCTCTGAGCTCTACTTCTTAATGAGAAGAATGACAAATATCTATAGGAACAGGAGGAATTGGGAATCCATTTTTGTGAGATCACATTTTTTGTGATCTATCACACAAAGTAAAGAGAAATGTCACTACATTCTGCACTGTTACCCCCTTCTGAATGGTTATATTTCAGAAGCATGCTGTTGGTGTTTTCATTCCAAGGCAAAAAAACCTGTTTGTCATAGAGTAAAATACTACTTTTTTATATGTGTGTGTATGTGTATGAGTATAGATATGTACATATACATATATAGCATATAAAATATACATTATTATATAAGTACCTACCTACCATTTACCACACAGATTTTATGGGAAAAAGAATTTTGGATTTTAGTTCCAGACCATAGGATCACCAATTTTACCCGCTCTCATCAGCATTGGAGGGTGGAGATATGTAGAAAACCCAGAGCAGGCTAAATGGATCCATTCGCTCAGTCATTAATAATGTGTAGATTTTCTGAGTACAAGGCTTCTCTCCCATAAGTCAAACACTCCCCAAATAATCAGGCAAGGGAACAAAGATGTGTTGAGTCTGGAGTGGAGGGCCTTTGGGGAGAATATGAATGGGTTACAAAGAGGGGGATTAAGGAGCACAAAGGGTTGGGTTTTCCAAATATGAACTCCTCAGTCTTTAATTCTCATGTGGGATTCAGGTGAACCAGAAGCCCAATAGTCAAAGATGGTTTGCATCTGATGTCAAATCACAAAGCTACTAGAAAATGGGCTGGAAATTTTCACTCATGCTTTTTTGGTATGAAATAAAAATTAACTCAGAAAAAGGACACATTGAAAATATAGGACAGAGGGGCACCAGACTAGCTCAGCTGGGAAGAGCATGTGACTCTTTTTATCTGGGGGTTGTGAGTTTGAGTCCCATGTTGGGTGTAGAGATTAAAATAAAATCTTAAAAAAAATAAATAAAATAAAATACAGGATAGAAAGGAGCCACTAGTAAAAAAAAAAAAAGAGTTTGAATCTGATGTAAAGTGTTTAATACATGAAGTACAACTGTCATGCCTTGATTGAAGATGTCAGAAGTCATTTTTGTATTTAACTTTAGAAGAAGTCATTTGTGAAACTCAAAACAAATATAATCAAAATGGTGAGTAAAATTATTTTTAATTTGATTTTTAGGTAGACAGATACTTGCTCAGGCTCTATATAACCTGATAATTTTCCTGACTTTTAAGGAAATGGAGAAGAAGATGAGAATATTGAGAGAAAGCACTGAAGAATTACGTAAGGAAACAATGCAGAAGAAATTAGAAATCAAAAATTTACGGGAAGATTTGGCATCTAAGCAAAAGCAATTACTGAAGGAGCAGAAGGAACTAGAAGAACTGTTGGAATATCAGGTCAACCTAAAGGTGTGTTACTTACATAAATATTTAAACATTGTTCCTCTGTGGACATAAAAATGCATGGTTATCAAGATTAACTACACAGGTTTGACAAAGAGGGGTAGCATCACACAAACTGAAATATTCAGCATTGTGACTGATCTAATCAAACTAAACCTGGGCCCTGGGAATTCACAAAAAATTTTAAGAGTGTTTGACAGGATCTCTCCAACTTGGAGCCCTGGCCCAGGGAAAAGACCTCACTAAGAATTTTCTTCTACATTAGAATTGGATGTCACAAACACAGTGACTTCTTTGAAGAGCAACCAAATGTCCTAACCTCTTGCATATATTTGTATAACTTTACCCTTATCTGTGTGATTTCACTTTACTTTCTCTTCCCCATGAAAGTGACTAAGACTTTGTTTATGCATTTATGTTTTAGGAAATAATTAAAATTCATTTTATTTTGAAAAATATATAACTCTCAAAACAATTTAAATAACCTAGAATTATTTTACCTTTTTAACAGTTTATTTATTTTTGAGAGAGAGAGCATGCGTGAGTGGGGGAGGGGCAGAAAGAGAGGGAAGGAGAGAGAATCCCAAGCAGGCTTGGCGCTGTCAGTGCAAAGCCCAATGTGGGGCTTGATCCCATGAATGGTGAGATCATGACCTGAGTCAAAATCAAGAGTGAGACACTTAACCTACTGAGACACCCAGACACCCCTAGAGTTGGTTTAGAAACAACATCTGAAACTCACTGGCTTTAATGACAATTATGATTCACTTTGACCACTTTTTCCTCGAGGGTCTTAGAGCAGTCAAACACGACGTGCCCAGCTGCTACCTGGAACATAGTACCTCAGCAGAGACAGATTTACGAGGAGCCTAACAAAGCTAAAGCTTCAGGCCCCTCACTTGCATGAACCTCTTCCAAGGCCCTGTACCTATTTAGCATTTATAATTCTTTACTCTTTATCTTAGAGAGGCCCCCTGACAAATCATAAGAGTCTTAGCCTTACAAAATTTGGACCTGCCCCTGGACTGAGCAAGATCCCGGGATAAATCCACTTCACTGCCATGATGTGTTCAACCTCCATGCATGTATTACCCCAGGCACCAAAGTCCAGTGTGATCCTTGGGCAGGAAGGGCTGTTTCATAATGCCTGCCCTGTACATAAGTGGCTTGAGGCTAAAATAGAACCTTCTGTGAATCCACAGGGCATAGTGAAAAGTGGTACTAGCCAAAATTAGCTTTTGATCTCGGCCTTACCACTTCCTAGCTGCGTGACTTTGGGGAAATTATTTAAGCTTTCTTAGCACAAGTCTTAGGGTTCCCTAGAAGCAGAGTTTCTAGTATTCAGACAAATACTCATTGAGGGAGGTCTCTAAGGGGAATCTGATAGGAATGTCAGGAAAGTTGGGGGAAGAAACTAGGCCAAAATGTGTTTTCAGGAAAATACTGGTCTCAACCTGATCCTGTGGGAATCTCTAGACCATGAATTCCACCCAGAGGCAGGGGGGATGGGCCGTGGTATCACCACATCAATTAGTCATTGGTCACAGAGAGCTGCCCCCTTCCCTGCATTCCCTATCCCTTGAGAAGACAGGTCTGCTGAGCCAGTGGTGATCCTATGGAGAGGAAAACAGGCATGAGCCAACCCCCGCAAACCCGGAAAGATGGGTGGACATCCATAGAGGGAACAGACAGTATTCGTTACACTCAGCTACCTCCTCTTTAAACTGGTTACAAACCATGTCTTGTAAGGTCACTGTGAGTATTAAATGAAATAATTAAAGCACCCTAGACAGTAGGGGGAAGATAAGAATTCTACACATTGTACTTCTTTTCTATTTAACTCTGGTCTAAAATTACATAATGTAACATTCCTTTTCTTTACTAGGATGAAGTGGTCCACCATCAAGCTGTTCCTGTACAAATTGGAAAAGAGATAGAAAAAACAACACGCAAAAAAGTGTATGACTTAATATTATGTTTTAAGCCCTGCCAGCCCTAAGTTAGTGTATGCTCACTAAAACGAGAATATTAGCCATTGAACACATCAAATTACTATTACAACCTTTGAAATATCTGCATTTAGCCTTGCCTCAGTTGTGTGTATCAAGTTCATTAAAAGAAAGTAAGGCAGCATATTACTAACATTCATAACATTTATTTATGTCTCTTTCCAATTTATAAATTGAATCTGTATGGAGTGTCCCTACAGATGTTAACAGAGCTGTGCAAAAGATAAATTATTGGAATTTTAATGTGTAGAATTTTATGGTGTGTCAGCCAGCCAGAAGCCTAAAGCCCAGATGACAGTAACTCTACTTTGTCATCTAATCACCTGGGGAACACCCCCAAACATTCAGAGCAATTTTGGAGGCAGAAATCATGGAGGAAGTTCTTAAGGTTTAGAGGAGCTCAAAAAAATAAAGATAAATGAAGAAACAAAAATTCTGGAGAAACCATTTGATTGCTCTGGTAAGGAGAAAGAAGAAAGCAGGCATTAGTAACAGTTCTAAAAGCCACCTTGTCACGACCACCAAAGTTGAGAGATTCAGGTCAGTTCAAGAAGGCTGGTCAGGGAGAGGGTAGATCCCAGAAGGTGGTGCAGTGGGGAGCCAAGGAGGAAGTGAGGAGGCTGGACAAATCACTGCCCTCACTGGCACTCAGTGGAGACACCCCTAAGTCCCGCTCATCTGTGATCTTCATCCCACTTCTGAGTTCACCACTAGCTCTTCTATCGCCTCTTCAGGTAGTAAAAATAGGCAGAGACAGCATGAGCTCGAAATAAGGCAAACGTGTGTGTGTGTGTGTGTGTGTGTGTGTGTGTATACACACATATGCATGTATGTATGTAACTGTATCTGTATGTATGTTTCCACAGAGAAATGGAAAAGAAAAAGATTGTCTTAGAATATGAACTCGAAGAGCTAAATGACTTCCTAAAGAAAGTTGAAACCAAAATTAATTCCATAATGGAAGAGAAGGAGGATGTAATAAAGGAAGTTGAAGGCAAACGAGCCTTACTTGAAATAAAAGAACGAGAATATAACCAATTGGTCAAGCTGTTGGAATTGACCAGAGAGAATGAAGCAACTTCACTGACTGAAAGGTTACATTTATGTGTGTCTGTCATCTAAACTTGTCTTCAGTTTCTACTTAAGGATTCAAAACATAATCTCAAACACATTTATGTTGATTCAATAAATAGTTTATAGAATTTTGAATAGATTTTTACCTTTATTAAAAAATAAAGTATTTCCCAGTATTTTTCCCCATTGTTTACTCATCATTTTCCTCAATTTCTTGTGACCAAATCTCAAGGACACAATGTTTATATTATTGTAAGTTTTTGAAATGTGCCTCTGAAAAGTATATCACTGGAGTATGCTATAGTTGTGGGATCTTTCCTACATATGAACGGTATTCCTCAGGTAATCATGACTTTTTCCTAATGGGAATAATTTTGTGGTCCACGCAATTCCTTGGGAAGGTGTTAATTCCTATTTGTAAATAAAATTTTAGGGAAACTGGGAACCTCTGTCTCTGCTGAGCTGCTATTTTTAAAAATATTTTTATGTTTATTTATTTTTGAGAGAGAGTGAGCGGGGCAGGGGCAGAGAGAGAGGGAGACAGAATCCGAAGCAGGCTCCAGTCTCTGAGCTGTCGGCACAGAGCCCAAAGCTGTCGGGGCTCGAACTCCCGAACCATGAGATCATGACCTGAGTTGAAGTCAGACGCTTAGTGGGATGCCACCCGGGTTCCCTCCATTTGGGTTTTTTCTAATTAGCCTGGGACTCTAAATGATACCAACTTACAAATAAAGTGGCTTTTAGCATGATTTAACATTGGTTTCTCATACGAGGATAGTTCTGTATGAATATGCTGAGCATGCTGTCTTGAGAAGCATGAAGGGCAGTTGATGACAAATCACTTTCATTTTCTCTCTTTTCCTGGAACAGAGGAATCTTGGATCTCAATTTACGAAACTGTCTCATTGACAAGCAGAACTACCATGATGAACTTTCTCGTAAGCAAAGAGAAAAAGAACGAGATTTTCGAAATTTAAGAAAGATGGAGCTACTCTTGAAAGTGTCCTGCGATGCACTCACTCAAACTCAAGCGCTACATCAAAGGCTTCTATTAGAGGTGGGTGCTGTGCACCACTTTTTGATTTTTCAAGATCCGTGCCATCTTTTTGAAGTAAAGATATCTTAAAAAGTTGTTTTTGCTACCAGTAAAGAAATGGAAAACAGAGAATGCTAATTTTAAACTGCATCAGATCTATCATAGAGGCTCTGTCTTAACATTTTTCGATCTCTTTTTGCTAACCCAAGGTTAGAGACGTGTCTTACTTGAATCAGGCATCAGCTTGGCCAGGGGAAGCAGTGAGGCCATCCAGGTCTGGAAGAGCTCAAGGCTTCACTACAGAGTAGGACCAAGTGGACCACTGTCTTTACCAGTTGAAAGAGTCAGATCCAGCGTGGTGTCACTGCAGACTGCAATAGTCAGGGACTAGATCAAAGCTTGTCAGTCAGCCTGCACCTCCAACTAGCCGTACTCCAGTCAGAGGATGCTCAGGATAGCTGGTATCTTCTATCTCTGTGCTCCCAAGTGAGGGTTTTTGGTCTTGTTGCCTCTGCACTCTCCTCCATCAGCAGCCTCTACTAATTGAACAAGCACTTCTGAAAGGCAGTAGGTCCTTGAGCAGGATGCATCCTTTGGTGGAAAAGAGAGCAGTCTCTGAGGTGAAGCAGCCGGGTGTATAAAAACCATACCCATTCTTTTCAGTATTGTCATGCTCTGTGACCATAAGGAGGTTCATGACCTCAGAAATTTAAACAGGAGTTTCCAACTCTGCTAGACACTACTGATCCTAAGCTATACCTAATTCTCCTCTCCTTCTGGGCATGTGGGAAGTGTATACTTCCCTGCAGTCGAACAGAGTCACATGACTAGTTCTGGCCAACAGATTGTGGATGGAAGGGACACATGTCACTTCCAGCCCGGAATATCTGATTGCCCGTGTGAGACCCTCTAGCTTTTTTCCTCTCCTACAGCAGTTGTGGAAGTACATGATGATACATAGGTGCTGTAAAATGGAAGCAGTCCAAAGGCTCAGCCAATAGTGGTCTTGGACTCAGGTGCCTGGGTGGCTCAGTCAGTTAAGCGTCCGACTTCAGCTCAGGTCATGATCTTGCAGTTCGTGGGTTTGAGCCCCACGTTGGGCTCTGTGCTGGCAGCTCGGAGCCTGGAGCCTCCTTTGGGTTCTGTGACTCTCTCTCTCTCTCTCTCTCTCTCTCTCTGCCCCTTCCCTGCTCATGCTCTCTCTCTCAAAAATAAACATTAAATTTTTTTTTTAAACTGTGGTCTTGAACAATCATCTTGACTGTCCATAGGCTTTGTCAGAGCAAAAAATAAGACTTCATGGTTTGGAGCCATGATAGTTGGGGGTTGTTTATTTCTGTAGCATAACCTAACTTATTCTGACTGAAACGCTAATCTTTAGCAAGGTGTGGACAAAACTGGTTAGGGTTAGGAGTGTTACAAATGGCATTCACAAACCTTTTTTTTTTTTTTTTCCCCTATCTCAGTGGGGCAAAATATGCTTTTTACACTTTTGCAAAACAAAGAGAACAGTTATTTATGTTTCTCATACTTTTTTTTAAAATTGTTTATTTTTTTTGTTTCTCATATACTTCTAATATTTTTATTACAGTTCTAGCAAGTAGATTAATTCTTTTTATCACTGTGAAATCTCTTTAGAAATGCTTTTTGCCTTTGATATTAGGACATTATAAGTTATACTAGCTTTTTTTGGTTAGATTTTGCCTATTATTTCCTTTTCCATCCATTTACTCTTACTCTTTCTGTGTCCTTACTTAGATGTGTCCTTTATATGCAGCACATACTTTTTAATATCTGGTCTGAAAATTTTTACCTTTTAGTTCTTGTATTCAGTCCAAAAACATTTCATGTAAGTATGGATCTACTTGGGTTTTTGCCCACCATATTACTATTGCTTTCTCTTTGTCCCATTTCTTTTATGTTCCATTTTCCCTCCTATATATCTTTCTTTTGGATGAATCAAAAAAAAAAAAAATGAGCTGTTCCACTTCTACTTTCAATTGTCCTATTTCCCCCATTTTAGATATGCTTTAGTTAGTTCTGTATTCTCTTCCCACCCATTAGCCTAAAGATTACAACATTCATCCTTGATTTTAATTAGAGTCCATATAAAGTAATAATTTGCTACTTTCCAGACAGTGCTAGGTAGAACCTTTGAAGACTTTAACTCTGTTTGCCTTTGCAACTCTTACACCTTCAAACATATTTTTTTAATCCAACTTTTCAAGTTATTCTTGTTAGGAGCATTGGTCTACTACAAGCTATTCCATCTTAGCCCAGGTCCTAGCACATTATGACGGCTAAGTTGGAACTTTGGGCAAACACAGACCCTGTGCTATCTCCTTATATTTAAGAGTAAGGCACAATAAAGCTAGTTGGGAGCTATTTCTGATGATAAGGCTTGCCACTACAGGTTAATCTGGCTGGACACAAATATATATAAGGAATGGCCTTGACCAAATGGGAGATTGCAATAGAATGCTCACACATTGTTCACATTTTAATAAATAAAAGCTTTTTATAGTAGGACACCTCTAGCTATTAAATTCACAAAATAGCACCCACTGAATATAAAATGAACAGAAATGAAAACGTATTTTAAAATCCTCTTGGGGCGCCTGGGTGGCTCAGTAGGTTAAGTGTCCGACTTTGGCTCAGTACACAATCTCATGGTCCATGAGTTCGAGCCCCACTTTGGGCTCTGTGCTGACAGCTCAGAGCCTGGAGCATGCTTTGGATTCTGTGTCTTCCTCTCTCTCTGCCCCTCTGTTGCTCTCACTTGGTCTCTCTCTTTCTCTCTTAAAAATAAATAAACATTAAAAAATAAAATAAAATCTTCTTCCTTCGTTGGTTTTGAGAAAAATCTGGTTTTGCCCTAGTGCAGTTTGTTTCCATGAGAGACTATGTTCCTCTTTGACCTCATGACTTATAATTAGCCTGGCCACAGTCCTACGCTGGCTGGCAGCACTTGAAAATAGTCACTCCCAGACTGAGTGAACATTTCAGCCTTGCACACAGTCCAAAAAGGAAGGAGATAAAAGGTAAGTATGAAGAGTTCCCGCTACTCTTCAGACTTCATTTTCCCCCTAGAGAGAGTTGTTTGATTCTCCTATTGCTTTGACTGTAGAGACTCTAGAAAGTCAAGCCACAAACCTCGTGAAAGTTTGAAATATTTTAGGAAAATATCAAAGCTTTAAAGAAACTGAGGTTCTTTTGATATCAAATAATTGGGATGTTTACTGCAACAGGATCATGTCTAACTTCTTAACTTTTATGAAGGTTACTGATGTTTGTTCATGCACTGAAAATGTCTGGAAGAACAGACACTAAACTATTAACCATGACTTGTGGGGAGTAGTATTTGAAGGAAAGGTAGGGAGCAGGTGTTTAATTTCTTACTTTAAACACTTTGTTTTGTTTGGTTACAATGAACACATTTTTTTTCTAAGTGTGAAATGCTACTCTATAAAAACCCAAACATAGAACTAAAATAAATAAGCTTACAAAACCTGCTGATATATGCAATCTGAGGCTCAAATGTAGTGGTAAATATCTCAAGTCACCCCAGTATTAGTACATAACTAGAATATAGCTAGAATCAATTTGGCTGCCAGAAGTAACAGAAACTCAATTATAGTGACTTAACTAAATAAGGGACTGTTTTATTCACATAATAAAAAGTCCAGAGGTAGGCCCAAGATCCTCTTAGCTCTTTTTTCTGTCACCCTTAATGTGTATATTTTGTTTTGAAGGTCAAAAGACAGCCATTCCACCTTTAGGCATAAGATCAAACAAACATGGGGAAGGGCAAAGAATAAAAGGCATATGGCAGCTCCCTTGGTTGAGGTGGTGTTTTTAGCAGGAAAACAATCACTGTCCCAGGGGTCCCATCCAGCAGACTTCCATTTACATTTCACTGACATATCCTGGTCACCCCCAGCTACAAAAGAGTCTAAGGAATCCAGGATACATTGCAGCTATGAACACTGGGGTTTTATTAGTAAGGTCAAAGAAGAGGGTGGATATTGGCTAAGCTACCAATGGCCCACCTTGATACTTCTCCCACAAACCAAGCATCCTTAATTCCTGTCTCAAACTTGAGGGTTAGGTTTATGGAGACTTAAGAAAAGTATCAGAGAAGCAGCTAGCCAGAATCCAAAAATAAATACAATTCATTGCAGTATTGTTTGTAATTCAAAACACTCAGACATTTGTAACCTAAATGTCTGAGACCTGAAACCAGGAAAGTTCATTAGGGGCTTTAATTGACAAGAGAAGCTAGTGAGTGTGCCCTCATCATATCTTCTGAAAAGACCTTGTAAGGTTTCTTCATCCCAGCTAGCATTCATACACAGATTTGTCTACACTTGGGAGCCAAGCATTTGGAGTAGCCTGCTTCTGGGCACCTGTGGCAGAGAAGTACACAGGAACTGGGACACTTGCTGGCCTTCCTCTGAAAGAAAGAACTCTACTTTCCAGAAGGAGAAATCAAACTCTTTCCATCTGACTTCTTAACTCGTCCATAAAATCTTCCCTGATTATTCAAGTCTACTTTGAGCTGTCCCTTTCCTGACCTGATATAGCATTTACCTGCTCCTCAAAATCACAAATTCTGTGTATTGTTATATGGATTTCACAAGACCATGTCTCGTCTTTCTAATCCAGGGTGTGCTCCTCAGTAGCTAGCTCTCCATGGTAAGATGGAAGCAGGAATCTTGGGCATTGGGGGGGGTACAGAAGGTGCTACTGAAGATACACAAGTTCATGGATTTGGGGACATCCAAAGACTTAGTTATTTTAAGAGAGCAACACAAATCTCAGAAAGACACTGTTAAATCACTAAACAGCATGATCTTTCCCTCTTGGTACAGATTTTAGCCAATATTCCACCTTAGTTCCTAGAAGTGTGAGCTGTTACATAGGAAATAAACTATCAAGTTGGAGTCATGTGCTTTTGGTATAAAAGTCTGACTCTAAACCTGCTCTAACTCAAGTATGCTGTCAGCACCTGAAGATAACCCTTCCTGTCTTTGGATGGTGTTTCCCCAGAAGCTGTTGTGTGTCCCCCTCCTCCTCTCTGCTTTCTTCTCCATCATAAAGAATCTGACAATATCATTCCTAAAAGGCAGCAAAAACTGATAGAATGAAATGTTACTTTCTCCTGAAATTCTTTAGCAGAGGACAAAAGCACAAGCCAATACAATAGAAATGTAATGGTGGAATTTCAGGTATCAACAAAAAAAATGTAAGAGGCTTTTCTTTTGGGTAAGAACTTTTTTCCAGCTACTCATCAAATTACTACATATTGAGTAGCCAAGTATTCTTACTAGATTAATAAATGGTTCCTATTTTCTTTTAGGTTTATTTATTTAGAGAGAGAGTGCATGTGCACGAGCAGGGGAGGAACAGAAAGAGAGGGAGAGAGAAAATCCCAAGCAGGCTCCACACTGTCAGCACAGAGCCTAACATGGGGCTCGATCCCACAAACCACAAGATTGGGACATGAGCTAAAATCAAAAGTCGTACACTTAACCGACTGAGACACCCAGGTGCCCCTAAATGGCTCCAATTTTTTTAATCTATAAGATTTCATAAACATTTATATTTTATAAGTATGATAAATATCACTTGAACATGCCTGTTTCCAAAGTGCTGAGTTATGAGTTAGTGAAGCAGTAAAATACAGTGTTAGATTCATGGACTCTGAGTCTATCCTCCTGGGTTTGCACCTGTATCACTGAGGCAAGTTGCTTAAATGTCTTTGTTCCTCCTTCTCTTCATCTGTACAATTAGAGAGAATAATATTATCTACCTCATAGGGTTTATTGTGAGGATTAAATATGACCATACACATAAGCACTTAGAACCTCTCCTGACACATTATCAATGCTCTATAATTGTTAGCAGCTATTATTAGCAAGATTTATTTCCAAATGAAGGAGAAATATTTGCAATTTGTGAATTATAGATTTTTGGCAGGTTTTCATATTTTAGTTTACCATGACTTCATAAAGAATATTCAGCATAATAATTTGCCCACCATTTGCAAAAGGTACACAGTGGAGTTGACTACATGACATTGAAGATTTCTTTCTTGTGTAAATAGTGGTTTTACATTTTTATTTCCAGATGGAAGCTATCCCTAAAGATGATTCTACATTATCTGAGAGAAGGAGAGAACTCCACAAGGAAGTTGAAGTGGCTAAGAGGAATTTGGCTCAACAGGTCAATATCGACTCTTATCTAAGCTTCTATCTAAGGGTGATTAATACGAAGTTGTGGTGTTTTTAACTGTGCTCCACAAAACTTCATCAATAGGAGAGTCATCAAATATAGTATGATCCTATTTAATGTGGGTCTGTTTCTTCATCTCAGGGTCTACTTGAACCCCACGTTAAACAGGAGAAAAAGGATGTGTTTGAACAAACAAAATTATACAAATGCATGAGATTTTAAAATAAAAGGGCTACTGATTATATAATCGGATTAAAAATAAGCAATAAATGTTTTATTTCACCAATGTCTAATTTTAAATTTTCAAATTTTGTTTATTCAAGCTACTGTTAAAGTATTTTAAAACATGATTTTATGTCTCTTCTTTTTCTTCAAGTTACTTGAAAACAAAGTCTGGTTAAGAAAAACTTCTATCACATTAAAATGCTAGTACTTGCGCATTCTTTCCTAAGATAAAATACTTGGAGCTAAAGCAGTCGAGTTACTTTGTTTTATGTTCTAGCAAACTAACTTCTACATAGGAAATTAAAAAAATGTTAAGATACTGGCCCTAGTGTGTTTCTTCAAACAAATCAGTTATAATATATGGTGTTTTTCAAAAGAAAATCCTATCAGAAGCTGAGTCCAAGTTAGTGGAACAGCAACTTGCAGAAGAAAACAAGCTTTTAAAGGAGCAGGAAAACATGCGAGAACTTGCCTTCAACCTTGTCCGTATGACTCAAATCAAAATTGATGAGAAGGAGCAAAAATCCAAGGATTTCCTGAAAGCTCAGGTAATTGCATTTTTGTAACCATCCATTAATTACTATACAAGTTCAGGATAACCTCAATTTCACATACTGTTCATTAGAAAGCTGTAATTGTCTCCTTGAGTTTGACTATACAGTTTCCCCAAACAAGACTCAATCACGTACTGAAAAATAGTTTCAGGATTTAATAAGCAGTAGTCAGCAATCTAGAGGAAAAATGAACTGCGTCAGTGGCAATCAGCAGAGGATTCGAGCACATGACGATTTCAGTAAGAAAAAGGTGGGTGCCTCCCGGGGACAGGCCTGACATAGTGGGCAGATCTCTGTGATTCCCCACCATCTCACATGGTGAGATGTGTCCAAGAACAAGTCAACAGCGGTAGCATTAAACTGCTCCCCACCCCCCCACCCGTGCCTCCCAGGTTCACCAAGCCAGCGTTGTTTAAACCAATGCGAGAACTCCCTTAGTTACTACTCCACCCCATGACTTTCCTGGGCTCCCAACAAACTAGCAGAGCTGACCCAGTGCAACATCGCCAACAAAAGAGCAATGAAACCAATGACAAAAACAACTCTCCTGTCATGCTAGCTAACACTCTAACATGACAATCATTGTATTCCGCAAAGGGATTATGTTCACAGGTTCCCTGTTAAAAACGAATATGATATGACACATTACAAAAAGAGAATACCTGAATTTACCCTGTGACCCAGATGTTGGCTGTTTCTGAGGGCAACCTTCATTCTGAGCAAGCATTGACACGGGATGGCATTCTCCTCGGAAAAGCGCTTGAAAATCATGGCTTCTGTTTCTCACAAAATACCACAGGGGGTTCCATTTCTAACATGTGTCAAAACTGACTACAAATCATCTTCCTTCAACTATCTTTCACAAACTCTTCACTTACCAGCCCGGCTGTGATGTCCATACTCACTCCTGCGCTCTCTTAAAAGCTTCCCAAACTTTTCCTCAAAGACAACTCATATAGGCTTTTTTCTTGCTCTATTCTCTCCTTCTTTCTTGTCCTTAATTAATTCAGTTCAGCTGGCCAGGCAATTTTCAGATCTCTCCCTTACAGTTCCCCTACCCCCACCCCAAACTGCACAACCCAGCTGGCTAAGATATAATTCTCCTTAATGGCCAGGAATGAGATCAGGTGCAGCTGGGAGTATTCATGTTAGTGGTGCTGAGCTTTTTTTTTTTCTTAATTTCACACATAATTTTCATATTTCAGCAAAAATATAGCAATATTGTTAAGGAGATCAAAGCAAAGGATCTTGAAATCAGGATACACAAGAAGAAAAAACGTGAAATTCATCGGAGGTAAAAGAATTACATGACGATTTATCTTGTTAGATGGGCAAAAAATGAATTTTATTTCATGAGTTTCAAAAACACTTGTGTTTCCACAGACTCAGAGAGTTTGCTAAACTGTATGACACTGTTCGAAATGAGAGAAACAAATTTGTTAACTTACTTCACAAAGCTCACCAGAAAGTAAATGAAATAAAAGAAAGGCATAAAATGTCATTAAATGAACTGGAAATTTTAAGAAATAGTGCAGTTACTCAAGAAAGGTAAGTGTAATAATAACTATTGTCTTTTCAAAAGTTTCTCTTCTGATTCATTGAACTCTAAAATACCCTGTGGATAATAAAGTAGATAATAAAGTAGAATAAAGTAAAAAGTAGAAGATAATAGTCTTACAAAGCTGTAAGAGCCCTTGCTCAAAGATGCTTTACAGATGACAGACTAAGCATCTGAATGTGATTCGTTATGCTTCTACTGTCTGATAGCCATATTTTTAAGTGAATAAAACACTATGTTTACACTATTTATTTTCATTTACCAAATTAGAAAGAAAAACACAAATTTGATCATTTGCATTCAAATTTGGAAGACAATCAAATGCTCATCAACCAGCTTTCCCTGGTTATAGATTTGAAGCATCTAATGTGCTTGGAGAAGGCAGTATAGTGGAGTGATTAAGACAGATAGCTTTCTCCATAATTTAGCTTTTGCAGCAACGTGGATGGAACTGGAGAGTGTTATGCTAAGTGAAGTAAGTCATACAGAGAAAGACAGATACCATATTTTTTCACTCTTACATGGATCCTGAGAAACTTAACAGAAGACTGTGGGGGAGGGGAAGGAAAAAAAAAAAGGCTAGAGAGGGAGGGAGCCAAACCATAAGAGACTCTTAAAAACTGAGAATAAACTGAGGGTTGATGGGGGGGTGGGTGATGGGTACTGAGGAGGGCACCTGTTGGAATGAGCACTGGGTGTTGTATGGAAACCAATTTGACAATAAATTTCATATTAAAAAATAAAAAAGACAGCTTTCTAGACTCAACAGAGCATTAAATGAATTCCTTTAGTCTTTTGATTTGGCAAAGTGGGGCAGCAGAGGCTTGGGGCACAAAAGAAAAGGTGTCCTAATCCAAGGTGGGAGGGAGGAACTATAGAAACTCCTGAAGAGTATCATATAATGAATATCATTATTACTACAGTAATAATAATTATAGTAGTAAACATTATTACTACCAGAGTAGTTCCCCCTTATCCTTGAAGGATACATTCCAAACCCCCAGTGGAGGTCTGAAACTACAGATAGTACTGAACCCTATATATTTTGTGTTTTTTTCCTATATTTACATGCCTTTGATAAAGTTTAACTTATAAATTAGGCACAGTAAGAGATGAGTATAATTACTAATAAAATAGAACAATTGTAGCAATATACAGTTGACCCTTGAACAACACAGGTTGGGGCGGGGGGCACCCCCTGCACAGTTGAAAATCTGCATATAACTTTTAACTCCCCCCCCAAACTTAACTACTAAGAGCCTACTGTTGACTGGACACCTTACCAGTAACATTTGATTAACAAATATTATGTATGGTACATGTATTATATACCGTATTCTTACAATAAGGTAAGCTGGAGAAAAGAAAATGTTAAGAAAATCATAAAAAAGGGGCACCTGGGTGGCTCAGTCGGTTAAGCGTCTGACTTCGGCTCAGGTCATGATTTGGGGGAGAGGGTGTTTCCAGCCCCCTTCAGGCCCTGTGCTGACAGCTCGAGCCTGGAGCCTGCTTCGGATTCTGCGTCTCCTTCTCTCTCTGCCCTCCCCCACTCATGCTCTCTGTCTCTCAAAAAGAAACGTTAAAAAAAAATTGTTTTTTAAATCATAAAAAAGAGAAAATACATTTACAGTATTGTACTGTATTTATTTATTTTTTTAAATCACATATAAGTGGACCCATGCAGTTCAAACCTGTTTTGTTCAAGCGTCGGCTGTACTGTAATCAATTATGTAAATGTGGTCTCTCTCCCTCTGCCTCAAAATATGTTATTGTACTGTACTCACCCTTCTCGTGAGGACGTGAGGTGACAAAACGCCTGTCTGATGACGTGACGCGAGGCGAATGACGCAGACGTTGCGACGTAGCGTTAGGCCGCTATTGACCTTCTGAAGAGTCAGAAGGAGGATCATTTACTTCCGGACCACGGATGACCGCGGGTAAATGAAGCTGCAGAAAGCCAGACGGTGGATGGGGGGACTACGGTACCACTATTGTCGTTTCAATGGACATACTGAAAGCAAGAGCTATGTTGCTAGTTTCAGAAGTCTTCATTGTTTTTAAAGTAAAGAAAATTATGATCTCACCCATTTTCCCATTGTTTTTAAAGAAAGTTACAAAATTCCATGCTGAAACTTGCCAACAATGTTACCATCAGAGAAAGCATGCAAAATGACGTGTGCAAAATCGTAGCAAAACTTCAGGCAATGAAGGAGAAGAAGGAAGTCCAGTTAAATAACATCGACAGACTTGCCAACATGATCACAGTGATTGAAGAGGAGATGGTGCAACTTCGCAAGAGATACGAAAAAGCCGTTCAGCATCGAAATGAAAGGTAAAAACTAGCAACCTAGTGTGAAAAACGAAACACCCAGAGATCCTACTTAGAAATGTTGCCCCTTTTGGGGGCACCTGGGTGGTTCAGTCGGTTGACTGGCTTGAGCTTGGGTCATGATTTCACGGTTCTGGTTTGTGAGTTCGAGCCCCACACAGGGCTCGCGTCTGTCAGCACTGAGCCCACTACAGACCCTCTGTCCCTACTCCCTCTACCCCTTCCCCACTTGCGCTCTCTCTCTCAAAAATAAAAACAAACATTAAAAAATGCTTAAAAAAAACAAATATTGCCCCTTTTTCTATCTGGATTTGACAGTGGGTAGTGAGGGGCATGTGACATTCAGGTTTCATTAGCCTTTTGTGGGGGCAGGGTAGGGGGTCAGCTGTGTGTTTTGCCTGAAAATAAGAAACTCTGTTCTTGTAAGTGAGACAGGCAAGACTAGGGTTTGAGAAGTTGCCCGCTTAAAGATCAAAGTTCTTTCCCAGGCTACCATTCAGGATACCATCAAGTTATTTCAGTATAATTGACATAAGTAAGTCTTTGGATCTCGTATCCACTTTTGTGACAGGCTTGGTCTTAGTAGGAAATTTATTAAGCCATTTTCCCAGCTCATTTTCTCAGCAAGTAAGATGTTTCAGAACAGCATTATTTCTTCCAGACTACAATTATGTCATTAATCAATTGCTACTGTAACTGTGCTTGTGCTAGAGAAATGTGGTATGTGAGATTGTAGAGCCCTGTAGTAATTACATCTGGTATCAGATCTTCTGTTCATTGTGGCTTGATTGTGGGCTGCTCCATGTGAAGTTATGTGCTAAGTGCTGGACCCTGAAAGTACAAACAGGTGGTATGGCATTGCTCCTGGCTTCTTGTGTCAAGAAAAGTAAGAGGATCCTGAGGAGCCAATGAATGGCAAATGAGACAAAACAAAGAGCTAAGATTAAGCAAGTACAACGATGTGTATACATGTTTTAAGGGAGGGGAGAGAGACAGAGATAAAGGCAATTAAAGATGAACTCTGGGATAATGGATATACAGAGTGTGGGAAGAACTTCAGGGTGTGTAGAACACTACTTTTTCAAAACAGCTGGCAGGTGTTTTCTCTGGGAAAAAAGAAAGAAAAAAAAAGTCCTCTTATTTGGCTCCTGGCACAAAACAAGTAGTTAAGCAGTGTGTTCCCAGGCCCTGATCAGACCTGTAGGGCTGGAATTAGAAAATTCTTACTTTGTTTCTTTCCCACATTCTCCTCACATGGAGGGGTCTTTCCCCTGGCATGATTACAAAGGACAGGACTTTGCCTATTTATGGGGCAATTTGCATCAGAAATATTCAACTTTCAAAGAACCTAATAGGCCTGGCAAGTTACACAGAATTGCTGCAGAAACACATTCGCTGGCCCCCTGCCTGGGTACTTCTGGCCCAGAGCTCAGTTGGCAAGTCTGGCCCAAGAAAAGGGTCTGCAGAAAATCAGATTATGAGATTACTTTGTTCATGCATGGGGAATGACATTTTTTTCCCACCCCAGGAAAACCTTTGGGATTTGCAGAGATACCGTGACCAGCCAACTGCACGGTTAGCTCAGAGTCAAGATGCTAAACAGTCCTCCCTTTCCCATCCCCAGGAAAATTAAAAGTGTGGAGTTTAACTAGAAAGCCAACAGTGAATATCTTTTGCCTTCTGGAATTATATAATGTCGATGTGTATTTGGTGCCCAAATCCAGGGGGAACCACCATGACTAAGTGACCTCAACATCCTCTTAGCCTGCTCTGCCTCTCCTTTTGGCCATAGTGGCGTTCAGCTGATAGAGCGGGAAGAGGAAGTGTGCATCTTCTATGAAAAAATAAATATCCAAGAAAAGATGAAGCTAAATGGAGAAATTGAAATACATGTCCTGGAAGAAAAGATCCGATTCCTGAAACTGAAGATTGCCGAGAAGCAAAGACAGATTCATGTGACCCAGAAATTACTGCCAACCAAGAAGGCCCTGGATGCTGACTTAGCAGTGCTCCAGATTCAGGTGGGGAAAATATTCATCAGACATTTCCAGGGCCATTTGCTTCCCCTCCCCCGCCTCTTCTTTAGAGGTTTGTAGATCATATTGAGCTCTCACATGTAAATTAAGCTATGCCCTTCCTAGTATCTGTACGAACCCATAAGTTATAAGTCTTCTTTAAAAATGCCCCTGCTTCAGGGTGGAATCAGCCATCCACGCTACAGATTGTCTTTTTTTCCCCGTGAAACATTTTCTGCCTTCCATGGAATTTAGATCCTCCCAAATCTCAACTCTTGCTCAGCTTCCTCATAGCTCAAAATTTAAGTAAGCCAGGTTTTCACTGCCACCAGCATAACTATGTTTTTGATGCTTGCTGGAAAGATCCTGAAGACCATCTTGCTCTCATTTTTAGAACTCCTGTCCTCCAAAGCCGAGATTTTTGTTTGTTAATTGGCAATCACATATAAATGGACTCCTTATTAATCCCTGTAGTTTCCCTGTAATATAATAGCCTGATCTCTGACATAGTCTTTTTAAAAATGGAATAAAGCCACAAACGTTAAACATGAAATACCTACATATATACATAAATAATGAATATAAAGCTACTTTCTTCACATGTAATAACTGTACTTTTTCTTCTATTTTTAAAGAATAGAGATCTTTTTTCCATTTACTCAATGCAGCAGGAACAAATTTTAACTTATAATAGGACGCCTGGGTGGCTCAATTCTGAGTTTCGGCTCACATCATAACCTTGTGGCTTCCGTGGGTTTGAGCCCTGGTTGGGTCTCCAAGAGATTTTTCTCTCTCTCCCTCTCTCTCTCTCTGCCCCTCCCTGACTTGTGCTGTCTCTATTCCTCTCAAAATAAACAAACGTAAAAAAAATTTTTTAACCTATAATATGGTTTCTAAAATGTCAGGTTTATTTTCTGGTTTTTTCTGATTATAAAATTAAAACATGTTCAGTTAATGAAGTTTTGAAAAAATACAAAAATTAAAAAAAAAATCCAGGGGCACCTGGGTGGCTCAGTTGGTTAAGCTTCTGACTTCAGCTCAAGTCATGATCCCACAGTTCATGGGTTTGAGCCCCGCATCGGGCTCTGTGCTAACAGCTCAGAGCCCAGAGCCTGCTTCTGTCTCCCTCACTCTCTGCCCTCTCCTGCTTCTGCTTGCTCTCTCTCAAAAATAAAAATAAACATTAAAAAAAATTTAAAAAATAAAATTCCATCCCCAATATATAATCACTATTAAAATTATCAAAAATCTGGAAGAGATCCTTCTGGTCTTCTTCAAGATGTACAAGTAAAAAGTTTTCATTAGCTCATGCTATAGACAGTTGTGGATCCTGGGTTTGTGTTTTGTTTTGTTTTGTTTTCATTTAATCATGTCATGGCGATTCACGTGACTTTGTGGAACTAGATGATGGGTCCACTTCCATGTTTTATGCCATTTGAATGAATGAATGCTATATCAATGATAGGATTCCAGTGTTTATTTTTTGAGCCATAAATTCTCCTATTGATTTCCTCCATAAGTGTAGCCCAATTTAGATGGATTGGTTGAAACACCCCTAGGCATCTCTCAGGTCTCCAAGGTAGCCTCCCCAGGATTCCTATGGCTCTGACTCCTGCTACCAATGAGTGGTTCATTTGGGGGATCCCCTCGTCAGCTCACACACAACAGTGCCTGGTTCACTTCCGTGCCCTGTCAGTGCAAAACTCAGGAGTCACTCCTTCTTCAGCTTACTGACACAAAATCATTCATGCAAGATCTTTGTCTATGAACTGATTGGAGATTTGGGGCAACAGTATGATGGGATACCTTACAGAAATGTAAAGAACTTATAAATTCCTTATCAGCTATCCATGCCCTACAGAGCTCTGTGGGGCACCCCATCACTGGTAACAGTCCCCAGGTATGTTAGCCCATGCAGCACCCTGGCCTAGCTCCATTTCACTGGCTTGTCTTTCCATCTTTCATCCCCTTTGCCTCTCCACATCACCCCCACCCCAGATTGCCCTCCAGGCACTCCATACTTGTCCCACTTGATTTTACAGAATAATTTGCCTTTCTCTAGCTCCTTCCCAAAACACAGCTTCCCATCTTTGTCCATACCAAACTATCAAGATGCCCAGCAGAACAAAAGGACTTTAAATTCAGTAAGATCCACAACAGAAAAGTTCTCTCTCTATTGTGTAAGCATTTTATTTGTGTTAATTGCAAATCAATACTTCTAGTCAATGGATAAAATTCATTGTTCTTAAAATATACACACTTGGCATTTCATTATACAGTTATCTGGTGTAAAATACGAATTCAGTTTACCCAAGAGGAAAATATTTATGCATTTATGCCTGACATGAGCCTTTTGCATTCTGACTGCAAATGAATTGAGACAATATGGACTATGTATTACCATCGGTTACCTGTTTTGCCAGGTTATTCTAGCCTTGAGATGGGCACCAGTCTGGGCATGGAGACCGCTTGACATTCTCTCACTCTCCTTCTGCCCCTCCCACCCCTGCTCACGCTCCATCTCTAAAACAAAACAAAACAAAACAAAACAAAACAAAACAAAACAAAACTGTTGAATAGAAAGTTTCCCATTAGTCTTCCAACTGCACTTAATTATTTGTCTACTTAGCACTAATCACGTGGGTCCTTTGAAGGCCATGATATGAAATTTAAAGCTTTAGGCAAGTCATTTTTGTACTCTGCCTTGCTGTGCCAGATCCCTGTCACATCCTGTTACTTGTTACAGCTGCAATGTTTTTGGGTTTTTTTTGTAAAGTCTTCCCATTTTTGCATCATTTCCAGAATTCTCTTAAGGTTTTCATTTTCTCAGTTGTTTGAAACATTTTTTAATTGTCCAACAGTCTAATCCAAGGATTATCATGAGTCATATTTTCCCGGTGCTTATAATAATGGCTCCTTTTCAGGGATCTTGGAAATCATGTGAACTATTTTAGAGCACAACACTATTTTATATCAATAAAGTAAACATGGGGATTAAGGAGGGCACTTGCTGTGATGAGTCTAGGGTGTTGTATTGAAGTGTTGCATCACCAGATTCTACACCTAAAACTAACACTGCGTTGTATGTTAACTAACTGGAATTTATATAAAAACTTAAAAAAAAAAGTAAACAGTTTTTCCTCAAAGACCCATGGGGAAACCAGAGCAATCAAGGTACTGCTTTGATAAACAAACACCATATTTTTGTTCCTTATTTAATTTCTTAATTAAGAAACAGAAATATCAATTGTTAATAATACATACAATAATTGGGAATGCAAGCTGGTGCAGCCACTCTGAAAAACAGTATGGCGGTTCCTCAAAAAACTAAAAATAGAACTACCCGACGACCCAGCAATTGCACTACTAGGCATTTATCCAAGGGATACAGGTGTGCTGTTTCAAAGGGACACATGCATCCCCATGTTTATAACAGCACTATCAACAATAACCAAAGTATGGAAAGAGCCCAAATGTCCATCGATGGATGAATGGATAAAGAAGAGGTGGTATATATACAATGGAGTATTACTCAGCAATCAAAAAGAATGAAATCTTGACATTTGCAACTACGTGGATGGAACTGGAGGGTATTATGCTAAGTGAAATGAGTCAGTCAGAGAGAGACAAAAATGACTTCACTCATATGAGGACTTTAAGAGACAAAACAGATGAACATAAGGGAAGGGAAACAAAAATAATATAAAAACAGGGAGGGGGACAAAAACAGACTCATAAATATGGAGAACAAACTGAGGGTTACTGGAGGAGTTGAGGGAGGGGGGATGGGCTAAATGGGTAAGGGGCACTAAGGAATCTACTCCTGAAATCATTGTTTCACTATATGCTAGTTAATTTGGATGTAAATTTACAAAAATAAAAAATAAGTTAAAATAAAAAAAATACAATAATGTATTTATGCTTAATTATGTGTAGATGTATACTTTAACTCCATATTAAGGGCAATTAAGGAGTGTGGAGAGAGAGGAAGAAAAAGGAAAAAAAATAAATTATTTATGTCACCACTTAGAATTCTTTTTGTCAGGAGGAGAAGCATACATAAATTAAAAATTAAATACTACCTATATCACTCTGGGACACATTGTAAAGTGTGTAAAGTATAAATACCACTTGGAATGTGGTATCTCATTTAAGTAATCAACCCCATTAGGTTGGGCCTTATCTTCCCATTTGACTGTTGAGGAAACTAAAGTTTAGAGAAGATAAATGATTTGCCCAAGATTCTACAGGTTTTCAGTAGGTTTAAAATGATAACTCTTGGTTTTCAATGTGTTCCACATCTCTCCATATAAAAACTATGTGTGAACTGCTATTTTCTTCACCTCCAAAGTCTCCTTGACTCGATAAATATAGTTGATATATAAAGCATTATATTAGGTGGTTAACAAAAAAGATATAAATGGTTCAGGCTATACCTCACAGACTGTACATTGTATTGACCTAGTTAAGAACTTCATTCTTTGCAACACCATTAAACCTATTGCCAACAAAGGGTTTTAAACTGGAGTCCAGGATGTTGTCTGCTTTGTATGTTGTCTACTTTGGCCTCTAGAACAATCTTCCATAAAAAGCTCTGCTCTGCGACCATGCAGCATCCCATGGGTATAACACAAAATGGTAAATAGTCAAAGGTCTGGTTGTAAGATCAGGTTTTTCTTTAATGGCTCTGAACTCGCAGACTTACTTCAGAGGGTCAGTTACAGGCATCATCCTCATGGCACCATGGGTGGGCAGACACATTGTTCAACCTCAGGTCCCAGCTGATGGGATGTTAAGAGTCCTCTGGGGGCACCTGGGTGGCTCAGTCAGTTGAGCGACTGACTTCGGCTCAGGTCATGATCTCATGGTTTGTGAGTTCGAGCCCCACATTGGACTCTGTGCTGACAGCTCAGAGCCTGGAGCCTTCTTCTGATTCTGTGTCTCCCTCTCTCTCTGCCCCTCCCCCACTCATGCTCTGTCTCTCTCTGTCTCAGAAATAAACATTAAAAAAATTAAAAAAAAAAAAAGTTCTCTTGCCCCTTTCCCTGGGTTGATCCCACTGGAAGACTTTAAAGACCATGGGCCATGTGATTTTAAAATTTATGGAGCAAGAGGGTTAGTTTTGAAGTTAATGTTTCTTTCTTATTTAATAGTTTTCACAGTGCACAGACAGAATAAGAGACCTGGAGAAACAGCTTATAAATCCTGAGGGTGAGAACAGAACCCGCTTCATTCCAGGGAAAGATATGACCCAAGAAGAAATGATCAAAAAATTAGATTCGGTAAGCATTCCTCTGACAGTAGTACCTACTAGCCCCTTGTTGATCAGTGTCACAGATATCGGTGGTGCTATTTCCATCTTATGCAGACAGATTTATCCCTCACAATTCTAGCCACTAACAATTGTGTCATTGTAATCCCTTAACAAAACCTAAGCTTGTTTCAAATGCTTGCCAAAAAGAAGTAAAACCTGTGTGGTTTCTAGATGCCCACTTTTGTCTCATAGCCCAAAGGAACAATTTTGGCATCTTTAGTGGATTAATTTGTCTTCCTGAAGGGAGAGTATCAGAGGAATGACAACAGGAAGCTAAATGGAGCTGAGAGGGCTGCCCCCTACCTTGGGAAGGAAGAACTCCCAGAGCTGCCTGCAGGGGGCTGGGAACAAGGAGAGTCTTGACTTAGACCAGTGCTAAAGACTTTTCCAGAGATATCTTGGCAACTATATAAAAGCAATCTGTTTTCATTAAGGGGAAAAAAATAGGGCTCTAATTAAGAAAGAATATTTTTGGGTGCCTGGGTGGCTCAGTAAGTTAAGTGGCCCACTTCGGCTCAGGTCATGATTTCACAGTTCATGAGTTCAAGCCCTGCATCAGGCTCAGAGCCTGGAGCCTGCTTCTGATTCTGTGTCTCCCTCTCCCTCTGCCCCTCCCCAGCTTGTGCTCTGTCTCTGGGTCTCTCAAAAATAAACAAACATTTAAAAAATTTTTTTTTTATTTTTTTTTTATTTTTATTTTTTTTAAATTTTTTTTTCAACGTTTTTTATTTATTTTTGGGACAGAGAGAGACAGAGCATGAACGGGGGAGGGGCAGAGAGAGAGGGAGACACAGAATCGGAAACAGGCTCCAGGCTCCGAGCCATCAGCCCAGAGCCTGACGCGGGGCTCGAACTCACAGACCGTGAGATCGTGACCCGGCTGAAGTCGGACGCTTAACCGACTGCGCCACCCAGGCGCCCCCAAAAAAATTTTTTTTTAAAAGAAAGAAGAATTTGAGTTACATGACTTTGGTTTTTCCTTTTTACTGAAATTGTTTTCAACCATAGCTGGAACTACAGCTGGCCAAGAAGGAGGAGAAGTTACTGGAGAAGGACTTCATCTATGAACAGGTCTCCCGGCTCACAGACAGACTCTGCAGCAAAACTCAGGCCTGCAAACAGGACACTCTGCTCTTAGCCAAGAAGGTCTGCCTGAGACTCTGCCTTCTCCCTCCTGCCCTTACTCCTTTATTACCTGTCATTTTGCACAGTCTGCTTTATTTATCGAGAGTAGCACTGAAGAGATTTGGCTTTATGACTAGAGAAACATAAAGATGTAAAATTAAAAAGGTAAAGAGGACTCTTAGAGAATTGTCCAAAATGGGTTTCAATCTTGTCCCCTGAATGAATTGTTTTGTACTGGGAAAACTTAAGCTTTTTGATGACAGTTTACAAGTTTCCCTGAACAGGCCACCTACTCCAACTACGACAATTATACCTTTATATTTCATGTGCCAACTTAAATCCTTTCTAGTTCCTTGTGATTAGAGGGCCTCACTTACCCAGCGGTCTGCACGAAAACAGCCCTAATCCAGAACCCAGCCAGAACCCAGAAATGGACGGGACCATTAAAGAGAACAGCAGTCAGTCACACAACACCCATGCCTGTTAGTCCTTGGGATGAAGCCACTACAGGGCCACACTAGTGAGGAAAGACCAGTCATGTGGAGCTTCCCGATTTCTTAAGTTTCAAATATGAGGACTGCTGATTCAAAGCTCCAGGGTCAGGCTGGGACTGCTAGAGCTGCGCTGAAAGGGGCCACCAGCAGGAAGGAGGCTGGTGATTTAGGTGAGGCAGGACCTGGCACCGTAGGACACTCAGAGGAGCTGCTGCTCACCTGACCTCTGGGCCCCTTGGAGCATCTGCTGTGACAGCCCAGGGATTTTAGTTACTGAACCTGCTGCGTGCTCCCTTGATGCCAGGTGTGAGGGCAGGAACAAAGAGGAATGGACACACTGTCCACACCTAGTGCTGGCAGACAGGTAAACAGCCCATGATGGTGGGCTCCTGAGCACAGTGGCTGTTCCTCATCCTTAATTTCCCCAATGGCCAGCGTGTACTAAACTCGAGAGAAAAAAATTATTGAATAAGTGAAGTCAGTCCCATTCTAGAAAGTTCTCGCTCACCAAAGAAACAGAAAATCACTGTAAACCTCGAGCCTCCTTTGCCATTTTTATTTGGCATTTACACACCTGCTCTGATGACTTTCACTAATAGACTTCCACATCAGATCCATGGCTCATGGGCAATTCACGACTTTACCTCATCAAATAAGAAATGCTAAGACTCTTTTAGGCTCATGAACTTTGCCTGAATTAGCATGCCCGATGTTTCTTTAAATGTTGCCTTCCTTCCTTTTGCAAAATGAATTTCCCTTTCTTTAGGGGAAGTCCAGTCGTCACTGAGGGCTGGCTTGTCAAATCTGTTGGCAGTCCGGAAGTCAGCTGTAATGCTAGAGAAATGCAAATGGTGACAACTGCTACCCGGGATCCAGCAAGCGGAGTCTAGCCTACTGCTTTATCTTCCCGTACCTTTCCCCACCTTCAGTGCTATCTACTTGGCTTTTTCTCTTTTTATTTAAAATTAGGATTTCCTTATAGTAGGCAGAACTAGAAGGTAGAAAGGTTCAGACCCCAGATCTGTGATTTGCCAATACTAGGGAGTGACCCTGAGAAAGATACATAAATGATCTTAAAATGAAGTTTCTTGATCTGTGAAATGGGTGTTGATATCAGCTTAAGTTGTTGCAAGCATTGAGTAGTTGAGAAGTGGTCTAGCTCCTTGCAGGAACTCAACGAGAATGCACATCTCAAATCTCTCACCTTTCCCAGGTAGCTTATGGCTCCACTTGCAAATTTCCCAAATGAACAGAAAATGGGAAATCCCAAAGAAAGACTTAGAGCAACCCGGAATAATACCATCCTTTTTTGGAGGAGATAAGGAGGTTGGCTAGCTTTACACACATACACACAACATTCAAGTGTACCATAACTGATTAATGAAATTTAAGATAATGACTCACCATTGAAGCTTTAAAAAGTAGTTGCTTTTATTCACTGTATGCTTCTTAAAATATAGAACAGTTTTTAAAATGTATATTCCCTCTTCCTTTAAAGAGACAAAATGTGTATATAACAATTAGACATATTTTCAGAGGAAGGTAAATCACAAACAGCAATATTTCTCTAAGCAAATATACAGATAGATCAGTGTCCACTCTATTAGGAGAATAAAGTATTTCAAGGCCCATTGTAGATTTTGGAAGCTCATATTCAGGTCCCAGTGTACCTTTATTCAAAGGACTGAAGGATTAAAATAGAATAGAATAGAATTTATTAATTCCTTCATTCAGCAAAATTTCAGTTTTAATTTTGTTGGGTGCCTATGTTCCACTTAGTCCTATCTTTTAATTCTTTGATGATAACTAGCTGATGTGAAATGGTAAACATACCCATAGAACAAGAAACATTTCATTTCAAATTATTGACCAGATTTTCCCCAGTTCAACTCATGCTTGCTTATGACCTAATAATGATGCATCCCAGGAATTATGATCAATAATGCAACCACATTGAGGTATGATATTTTCCATTAAAAATCATTTCAGAATACAGGACCTCTGCTGATTATCTCGTATAATTAAAGAGTAATTTTTAAATGTAGTTTTTTTTTTCTACCAGATTTTTTTCCACTGGATAGGTGACAAATTAAAGACATGGCAAAATTAGGCCAGAACTTACACATCAAGAATACCCTTTCCCTTCTCCTTATCACCTCTTAAAAATAAAGGGACTATTTCCCTCCATGCTATCCACTTGGAACTCCAGTAAGTAGATGAACAGATTGGTTTCTTTTCCCTCCTGTCTTTATTTACCCAGGGCCAGGCTCTCTCCAGGTGTGGAGGTGAGTGTGTGTGCCTGTGAGAGGAGGGCCTTATTTACACAGCCAGGGAATTGGGCTCAATCTCTAAGATCTCTTCCAATTCTTATTTCCTCTGAATTCCCACTTAAACTCTCTGTCCTCCAGCCAAGACTGCCCCCCACCATTCTAGACAGCCAGCAGCCTGCCATTTTCTTAATGTATACATAGTCTAAACCTTGGGCTCTTTCATTCTAGATGAACGGCTACCGGAAAAAGATCAAAGATGCCACGGAAAAAATGATGGCTCTTGTTGCTGAGCTTTCCATGAAACAGGCTCTGGCCATTGAACTCCAAAAGGAAGTCATGGATAAAGAAGATTTCATCTTCTCCTGCAATTCCAGGATAGAAAAGGGTCTGCCACTCAATAAAGACATTGAAAGAGAATGGCTGAAGGTACTTCGAGATGAAGAAATGTATGCTTTGGCCATCGCTGAAAAATCTCAGGTAAGCTTTGTCTTCTATATTGCATTTGTCCAGTGTGGCAGGAAGGGCTATTTTCAGGGATTTCAGTCTTCCCAAAATATATAAAAAACCTCCCACTCTAGCACACACCTAGTTCCAACAAGCAGTAGAAAGGAGTTTTGTTTTTATTAAGATATGATGTAGGGGACAAGTCAAAATAACATCCCAAGTGCGGTAATATTTTCCAGAAAACATTCATCAAGCACCAACCACCCCCCTCCCCCAGACTTACATCCTGGGCTAGAGTGGCTGAACACCATAGACTCCCACCGGCAGGACAGTGGCCAGGCTGGCACTGGTTTTATCCATAGGGCTTTATGTCCTTGCACCCCTGCTCAGGCTACACCTTACTTTCCCATGTCTGGCCACTGGGACCACCAAGGTAGATTGGGAAGGTTGTCACGGCCTTCTGCAGACTATGCACTTGGTGGCATCAAAGGCCTCAAGGCCACAGCTTTCTTCTCCAACCACTGACCTAAATCTAGGTCTATCACTGGACCTACACATCGGGTGCCGAGTTCTGCCTACTCCCATGACCTTCTAGTATTCTTAAAATGGCATTAAGGATCTCTTTTTAAGAAAACTACATTCTGGGGACCTACAGCTCACTCTCAGACTGGCAAGTAGATATCCCCCAAAGGATCACTATTCACTCCCTATCCCAAGAAGACATGCCTTCCAAACACACACTAGAAATGCCTGAAAATAGGGTCAGATTTGTAATTTCCACACTGCCTGGGACTCTATTTTTTAGGGCATTCATTTTTACCTATGACGTCCCAGCTGTCATTTACCTGTCTCCATTATTTAGAGTTCTTTTTTAATGCTGTAAAAAATTCCTCTATTCTCCAGAAGCACAGGCAGAATCTTGAGGACCCTGAGGTTCAAAGCAAGGTGCTGACCACTTCTGTCCTCTGGTTCTACTTCACTCCTTATTTCCCTCTTTGTTAACATTTGCTCACCAATGACTTACTCCAGCCTTTTTCAAAATCATGGAAATAGTGTGTAATGAAAGCTATTAAAGCTGGAATATAGTGAATTTAAAACCCACTAACCAGTTTATGATAAACCCTAAACCCCAGCAACAGAGTGATACTTGGGTAACATGGGTCATTCCAATTAGATGCTGTGTGTGTGTGTGTGTGTGTGTGTGTGTGTGTGTGTGTGTGTGTTTAGCAACTCCACCCTCATACCCATCTGTCCCTTTGGGGGAATATCAGTCAACACAGCCTAAGACTGCTCAGACCCAGCTGTGTCTGCTGGGCCCTGAGGATGAATTGGCTTCACTATAGTTTTCAGGAAACTCAAAAGGAAAAATCATTCTTTGCAGGAGTTCTTGGCGGCAGATATTCGCCAGCTACCCAACGGTGTTTACACAACTGCAGAGCCACGTCCAAATGCCTATATCCCAGAGGCAGAGGCCGCTCTTCCCTTGCCAAAACCATATGGCGCTTTGGCTCCTTTTAAGCCCAGTGAACCTGGGGCCAATATGAGGCACATAAGAAAACCTGTTATAAAGCCAATTGAAATCTGAGTATGTGAACCAATCCAGGCTTCTCAACGAGAGACACTTCAATCAGGTTTCCTCATATCCACAGCTGGAAAATATCAGCATAAGAGTTCTAACATACAAATTATTGCAAAATATTGCAATTGACCACCAGTGGAGAACAACATGGCTTCCTTTTACACTCATCAACTACTATATTTTACATGATGTTAAGTAGGACACAGAATTGTCCTACAGTTATGGCAAGGCATATATCTGTAGTGTTTATTTTTTTTTCTTTTTCACTCTATATATTGACTACCTTTCAGAAATGTATAGTCCAGGGGCTATAAAAATGCAAGAAAAATAAATCAAATTTCAGTGATGTACAGAAATTGGCAGAGTGGTCTCTGTTTATTAAAGAAGAAGAAAATGGGGTGCCAGCGTGGCTCAGTAGGTTAAGCATCTGACTTTCGGTTCAAGTCATGATCTTGCAGTTCATGGGTTCGAGCCCCGTGTTGGCTCTGTGCTGATAGCTCAGAGCCTGGAGCCTGCTTCAGATTCTGTGACTCCCTTGCTCTCTACCCCTCCCCTACATGTACTCTGTCTCTGTCTCTCTCTCTCAAAAACAGACATTTAAAAAAATTTAAAGAAGAAAAAACACAAATACTATTGAATATATTCACTTGAAAGGGAAAGACAGAATGATTGTTTAAAAAGGAAAACATCCCAAGTAACACAGGGGTATAATTCACTTTGTTAAATAGTTGTATTTGAAATTATTGTTGGTAAATGTAAATCAAATAAAAAGCAGTAAGGAGGCTTGTCCTTTTTAAAGTATATTGTGGTAATTCTTTTTACAAATAAAGAATCCTTTTGCTATAAAAATTTATCTTATAAATCTAGATTTTTTACAATGTTATATGTAAATAAACCTGTGATTATTTTAAGTTCTGACTCCAGATTTTTAAAAATTCCAATGAAAACATTTGTAGCTTTGCATGTGACAGAATTGGAAATGAGGCCAATTCCACTTATTTCATTACTCTAATTTTATTGCATTTCACCCACGTATATTTTCCTAATTCCGTTTTTATATTTTCTCATGTATGAAAATACACAAGTAAATTTGAAAACTGATTTTACTTCATATATTCAAGCTGTATTTCATATTGGTATCAGGTATGGATTTTGTGTCATAATTCTGGGAGTAAGAAATACCACTTTTTCCTCTCCTCTCCTCTCCCCACCTCTCCCCTCCTCTCCCCACCTCTCCCCACCTCTCCCCTCCCCTCCCCTTCCTTCCTTCTTCTTCCTTTCTCTCTCTACCCCCCTCCCTCCCTCCTTCCATCCCTCCTTCCTTCATTTGATTTTTGCTAAATCAAACAAAATATTTTGCAAACCCACATCCTGCCAGACCGGAAGGAAATTTAATCTCATTCTCAGCCTACAAGTCAGTCCTGAATCTAACTGGATGGTTTGGAAAGCTATTAAGAAGTAAAGTGTCTATGATAAGTAACACTGTGTGGTTAACACAAAGAAATACTGTATACTTAAACACAAATCCTGTGTTGTAGGAATTAGTAATTGCATTAGGGATCCAAAAAATATACATGTAGGAACAATATAAGAATGGAAACATAATTTGTAACACAAAGGGATGGATGTTTAAATATTACAGGTGTGCTACTGGTTAAGAGGGGGAGGGTGCCACTGTGTGTTGGAATGGCCAGGGATCACAGTCAGATGGAACTTTTTATCTGGCCCTTAAACATAATTAAGATTTTAATAAGTGAGGAGGGGATTCCAAGTGGGGGGAAAAGCCTAAGCAAAGTTTGGAAGTAAGAAGACAAAAGCTGAATTCAAGGCCCAGCAAACTGGCCCGGCTAGAACAGCATGTTCACGTTGGGGAATTGTGTAAGAGCCACAAGGAGTTTGGATCCTATCCTGTAATGAATGGCAAATCATTGAAAGGCTATGAGCAGGACCAGTTTCAGCGTAAGTCTGAGGAATCAGACTTTAGAAAGACACCAAAACGCAAGTGTGAAAAAGAAAAGGGTAGGGAGTGAAAACCAATGACCTTCTCAAGAGAAAAAAAAGTCTAACATGCTGACAAGGCCCCCAGATTTGCAGCCTCTGTGATGATTAAATATGTGACCAAAAAGGGAAATTCTGTAGTGGAGGACAATATTTGGAACACAACTATGATTTCAGAAAAGAAGTTGAATTATGACACCAGCTAGTGATAATTATAATCGTTAAAATTTTACAAGATCACTGCAGGAAACAGGGTGAAGAGAAAAAAAGCAAAGGGTAGACTGACCCCGGGCAAGCAACTACCATTATAGATCAGAATGTAGTCACTGTAAGAGAGAGAGGGAAGAAAAAAGAAAAATAGGAGAACTAGTTAGGTGTCATGGGGGCCTCGAGGGAACATACTCACAGACTCATGATTCCTGGCTGGGATAAAAAGGCCATGTTGAGAAAATGAAAGAGGCCAAAACCTTCAGTGTTTCTTATTTTAATGGCAAGATATTACTAAATCAAACTTTTATAAATACAAAAAAAAAAAAGAACTTTAACATATACATACAGTTCCATCTGAACCATTATAAAAACAAATCCTACTCTAAATACTGGATGTACACACTGCCGTATGTTACAAATTATTCTATTCTAGAAATAGCAGATTTGACCTGGTCCAAATTCAGCTCTTTAAAAAGTATCCTCTTTCCAAATACAGTTCTTATGTAACATTTAATTTTTCTGCTTGTCCTATGTTGTT
Source organism: Panthera uncia (assembly GCF_023721935.1). Classification (NCBI taxonomy): domain Eukaryota; kingdom Metazoa; phylum Chordata; class Mammalia; order Carnivora; family Felidae; genus Panthera; species Panthera uncia. The sequence goes on from NC_064816.1 coordinate 78,301,644, forward strand.
TTCAACGACACATCTAGTTTCTGTTTTTCTACACACTGTTCCCTACATTTTTTTAAAGCATATTTTATTTCAGAGTGCAACAGAAACTAGCTTTTGACCTAGGAAGCCATTAGGAAGGTAAGCCACTAGGGAAGAGCATCACTGATGACACTGCGTGCCTCCTGGGACTGTCGGTCACTGACCTCTTGTCTGCTGTCCAAAACTGGGAGGAGGCACAGCGGTTTGATTCTGTCTCAACAAGTACCAGACTGAAAGTCAGACGGCTTGACAATGCATTCTGACTTTGGTTACCAATTTTAAATATTGGTCAAGGATTCCTGACAGACGTCAAGCTAATGAGCAAGATTAAACTATTGGAGGCGGGTATAATTGCATTTTCTCTTTTACAAGCCTAAAAGCATCATGGTGTGTTTCAGAGCTGCTTCCTCTACAAATTTTGCATCCACATTGTCATGTCCTTCAAAAGCATATAGGGCTGGGAAAAAAACAAAAAGAGAGAGAGAGAAAGAGAGAGGAGAAAAGAGTTACTATGAAGCCATGGAACTTCTATAACATTGTGCTCGCAGCTCGTTGAAATTGTAATTCTTTTATATTTTGGTAATACACATTATTCTGAAAATGTGTGGTTAAAATTTATCAAACCTCAGCCCTAAGGAAGGTCATTTGCAGCAACCAAATGGGTTTTGAATCTCTTAAATCCTTTTAAAACCTCAAAGGTGATTATCCCTTTGGTAATTTACTCTAAGAACTAAATTGTACATTACAAACCAAGACCAATTGCAGAAAGGACTAAGTTGTAAGTAAGGGGTATTCTGGAAAGAAAAGGCTACACAGAAATGAATAGGGACTGATGTGTCAAGAGAACAGCAGGGAAATGCTAAGAGTGGAGGAGTGAAATTACCTTGATTGGAGCATTCTATGTCTGTCAGTATTTCAACGAAGTAGTTCAGAGGCAGAAATTCCACACTGAATGACGACTTGTGAATCACGGAACTTGGGGGCTAAAAGAGAAACCACTTCTGGTATCAGTTGAATCTCCCCAACAAGCACAAACTTACAAAAAGGGCACAGAATGACAATTGCTGCCTATACGGATACATTGAAGTGGGCAGACAGGCTCCAAAGAACATTTAGTGGGGCTGTGCTTTCCCACGGACTCACCTTTTTCTTATAGTTCTGCAGCAGTCTCTTCACGTGGTTCCGGGAAATAATGTTAGAGCTCATAGGATGATCCCAAAGTCGACAGATCTTCTGACCAATAAGCTTTTAGGCAAATTGAAAAATATGTAGAGGGGGAGTTTTAGGGCAGTGGAAACACTGTATGATACTATAATGATGGACCCATTGCATCATACACTTGTCCAAACTCACAGAATGAACAACACCAAGAGTGAACCCTAATGTTAACCATGGACTTTGGGTGATTGTGATGTGTCAGTGTAGGTTCATCAGTTGTAACAAATGGACCCCTCTGGTGGGGGATGTTGATAATGAGGGAGGCTATGCGCATGTAGGGGCAGGGGGCATATGGGGAATCTCTGCACCTTCCACTCAATTTTCCTGTGAACCTAAAACTACTCTAAAAAAATTAAGTCAATAATAACAATAAAAGAATGGAAAAAATATAGAGAGGAGAATATAGCTTACAGTGCATTAAGTAAATGTACCTTGTATCTGTTTATAATTTAAAAAGAATGGGGGCGCCTGGGTGGCTCAGTCGGTTAAGCAGCCGACTTCGGCTCAGGTCATGATCTCGCGGTCCGTGAGTTCGAGCCCCGCGTCGGGCTCTGTGCTGACAGCTCAGAGCCTGGAGCCTGTTTCAGATTCTGTGTCTCCCTCTCTCTGACCCTCCCCCATTCATGCTTTGTCTCTCTCTGTCTCAAAAATAAATAAACGTTAAAAAAATTTTTTAAAAATAATAATTTAAAAAGAATTATTCAAAAGTAGCTAGTCTCGGGTGCCTGGGTGGCTTAGTTGGTTAAGCATCCAACTTCAGCTCAGGTCATGATCTTGCAGTATGTGGGTTCTAGCCCCACATAAGGCTCTGTGCTGACAGCTCAGAGCCTGGAGCCTGCTTCGGATTCTGTGTCTCCCTCTCTCTCTGCCCCTTCCCCACTCACACTCTGTCTCTCTCTCTCTCTCTCAAAAATAAACATTAAAAAAATGAAAAAAATTTAAAAACAAGTAACTAGGCTAAAAGAGAGGCCCTTTACACTGATGTTGCCAAATTCTTTTTCTAAAATGGAGTTCATCTGCTACTCTTCAAAATCGGGTACCTGCAACTCTAAGTGATACCTTGATAGGAAACAAAAGTCTGTAGCCATGTTTCTCTGCCAATGTCTTGCCCAGAAAATTATAATTCCCTAAGAGTTTGAGGCAAAAAAAAAAAAAAAAAAAATTAGAGACCAAACTAAATGTTCAGAGACCTTCCCCAGAGAGATATAGCCATGGAAAGTATGCTTTGTTTTCTACCCTCGCCTTTGCTTCACTAAGCTGTGAGGAGGAGAGGGTGTTACAAAGGAAGATGATTAGGTCCAGAAAGGCAACGGACATCCCTTTGTGGGAGGACTGTGCCAGAGATACGAGTGTTCAAGGTATGCAAACAGAGCAGAGAGCTGGCCGAGGCTCTCAGGGTCAGGAAGTTTGTGGAGTCCGAGGCTCTGAAGACCTTGCTGTGGAATTTCATATTTTCTTAGTATTTCTGACTCAGAGAGCTAATAGCCTCCATAAAAATAAGGAGTGTCTGGATAACCCTTTCTCTCACGTTCCTCATTCTTCCTTCGACCTGGGAATGTTTTCCTGCTGTGGTGGAAATGACAGTGGGAGGAAATGCAGTTCCAGAACCTTCTGACCTCACCTGTATTTAAATTTCTTATCAGTTTAAATGCCAAAAGCACATGTTTCCCCTGTCCCTCCCCTCAGACTCACAGACGTAAATATTAGCGTGGTTTCCTAAGAGGGGAAAATGGCTCAGTGCTTCAGGCAGGCTGTGCCAGGCTGTACAAAGCCAGAGGAACAAGCCCTTTGTGGGCGCAGCAGGGAACGGCCGACGGGTGGGGATGGATGGGATTTCTTGGAAAGGACTGAAAAGTGAAACAATTCAGTTGACTTTAGCCCAAAACAAGTAAATGCTCCCTTTACAAGAAGAAACTGAAGGACGTTCATATCAAGGCTTATGGAGAGAATAAAATATAATTCAGGATTACCGGGGGAAGCCGCACAATGATGCTGAATTTTAGTTTTTCATTTTTCTCTGTATTGTCCAGATCTACAAGAAAGGTAGATTGGCAAATAAAACAAACCTCCACTTTAATATCTGAGCAAGCCAAATACTACTTCAGTGGTTCATTCTGATAACACACATCCCAACCTTGTATTCTCATGTTAAGTCTAACAATACCTTGAAAATTTTAGTTTGTGTCTCTGAATAAAAGGGCTTTGTTTTTATTGAAGCTGTTTCTATATGGCGTGGAACATGGCTGCCAGCCACAGAACAATTTTACTAACTTAAAACAGAAGGCACCTTGAGGAATGGCAAATACTTTAACACACATTAACAAAACTCATCTATAAAATACCACAATGAGTAATTTCAGCAAGTGATTATACTAGGGGCTGTCGAATGCAAATTCATGTAAGCCCTGCATCTCTTAACTTTTCTTGCATTTCAAGCCTAAGTCTGAGATGACAGAGTTAATCAGCTGAAAGTAAGCCATTTCATGACATTTTCTCGAGAAACAAGCCTTCAGAGTCTCCTATCCTCAAGTGCCCCCGTGTACAGAGAAGGAATGTAATAGCTGTGTGTGGACTGAGAAGCCCCTTTGGGGCCTCTTGAAGGTCTAAGGCACTTCAAATGAGCCCAAAGGCTGGTTACAGGAAATGAACAGGACCAACTGCATATTACGTGGAATCCATTGCAAAAGGCCAATGAGGATCCCCTTGTTCCGCTACTAAGAATTTCAAGATTTAACGCAGAGCATTCAACAGGGCACAGGGCACTCCTGAGTGCCTGGTAATCCCCCTGCACTCCTGAGTGCAGCGGGGCCCTGTGTGACCCCACAGGCTCACACCCGCGAAGCCAGCCTGAGGTGCTCAGCCTGGAGCTGGCACTCTGGCAGACTCAGAGCCTCGTACCTTTCATGAGCCTTGTGACAGCTGTTTCGGTGAGAAGCAACACTCCGCTATCAATGTAATGCAGCAGGTTGTGCAAAGGGAGACAGTGGACACCCAGGATCGTGTGCAGAGTGTGAAAACCTAGTAGAGAGATCAGGAGGGTAAACACAGTCGGCCAGCATCCCAGCCTTCCAGAGGAAAGGAATTGGGTAATGTAGATAAAGCACTTAGCTTGGTCCCTTGGCACCTAGAGTCAAATAAACGCTGCTAGAAGACAAGGTCCAAGTTTCCTTCTTTGTGTTATCACGACCAAGTAGTGCTCTGGGTACATAGTAAGTTCCCAACAAGAATGTACTGCCTTCACCTCATGTCCCTTCCTAGGCAAACAGACAAAATGCAAGGCCTGCCCAATGAAAAATAGTTTTACAGTTTAATAGGTTTGCGATTCTACAGTAAGATGGCAAAAGAGAACAATTAACAGAAGAACTTCAAACCCCATATGGCCAGGCCAAAAGGCTGATAGATGGGGACCACATTGTTGAAGAGGAAACATTTTGGACCAGAAGAGGACAGTCTATATGCCTGATCTCTGGGTATGCCCTAAAGAAAGGCTTTGGGGGTCTACTTGAAGTAAATTATAAAAAAGAAAAATGTAAATAATATGGTCAGATAGCATATCTATAGGAATTCAACAGAGAGGATGGCCCACCCTCATACCTAAGTCCTGTGGGGAGGGTTACTCAAACACTCAGAAACCTAGAGTTCTAAGTACACTGTTAACAACACACAATAAAAATAGGGGCGCCGGATGGCTCAGTCGATTAAGCGTCTGACTCTTGGTTTCAGCTCAGGTCATGATCTCACGGTTTGTGAGTTCGAGCCCCGCATGGGGCTCTGCGCTGACAGCACTGGAGCCTTTTCGGGATCCTCTCTCTTTCCTGTCTCTGCCTCTCTCAAAATAAATAAATAAACTTTAATAATAATAATAATAATAATAATAATAATAAATAAATAAAAACAACATCCATGGGAGAAGAAGATAGCACTCCAGCAGATAATCAGAAAAGCCCTCTTGGAAAAGACAGCATAGAAGGGGACCTTTGAAGGGTAAATGTGATTCCTGTGTGTGGAAATGAGGCCAGAGAACATACAGAGTGGAGACAGTTAAAAAAAAAAAAAAAAAGCCAGGCTTGTCATGAGCAGACCAAAGCTAGAATCCTGCCGTGTTGCTTACTCACCATAGGTAACTAAGCCCCTATGAGCCTGTTTCTTCATCCCTAAAATGGAGCCACCAGTACGGTTCCCACAGTGTGGCTTTGAGAACTAGAGCAAAGTCTATGAAGCGCAGAGCACGTGGTAGAACAACAGTGACAAATAACAAACACGTATTGAGGCCTTCAGTCTAGGCACCGGCCAACTTGATCCTCATACAACACTATTAGGTGGGAACTACCTGATTCCCATTTTATAAATGGGGAAACCAAGATCCATAGGCACTAAGAAGGTTGCCTAGAATCATACCATTAGTAAGTGGCAGAGCTAAATTTGAAGGCGGGCTACGGAATTTTAGCCTATAACATTACCCTGCACCAATAGCTGGCAGCTGGATTAACGGGACAACAGGAACAGAGGCCCAAAAGTGAGAAAGTACAGGGCATGTTCAGAAAGCATTAAATGACCCAGCTGAGTTGGAATCAGGTGTATGAGAGGAATGGTAGGAGGTAAGGCTGGAATGGTTAGTTTATTTAACAAATCAGATGCCTTCCAGACACCAGGCAAGGAGCTGGGTGCACGATAATGAGCAAAACAGACGTCACTGCTGCTCCCATCCACCTTCCGGTCTGATGGGAAGACAATCAGATAGTCACAAAACATACATTCTTAAAAATGTGACCAGTTCCATGAAGGAAAAGTGCAGGGTGCCCTGAGTATTGGCAGGGACTGAATGCTGAATGACGGCAAGGAATATCTTATTTATTAGACTCTGGAGAGGGATACTGAAAGTTTCTGAGCAAGATGGAAAAAGGATTTCAGTTTTACTCTTGGAATATTAAAACGGCAACAGGCAAAGAATGGACTGGAGTACCAACACTTTGCTACAAGAGGTATGGAGACTTACAGGAGGCTACTTCATGAACCTGCAGCAGAGGTGATGAGGGCATTGACCCTGAAAGAGGAAGGGAGGGATTGGGGGAGACACGTGGCAACAGGTAGAGAATTGGAAACTGAGGGGGTGTGGATAGGGAATAACAAAGGATCACAGCCTAATCTTAGGAATTTACATGACAAGGAAATGATGCCCAAAGAGCAGGAACTTGAATTCAGAGCCGTCATGGAGTTTTCTGTCTCTGAGCACATGAATCATGAGCAATGAGGGACTGAGTCCGAAGTTCTGGCCACATCAAGGGTCAGATAAAGTGCGGACTCTGCCCACAAACAGATGTTAATGGGCTGACAGCTGGAGGAGTCCACTGGCTTCTCTGAATCCAAAAAAAAAAAAAAAAAAAGTGACTTTTACTAACTAATCAACAACATGAGATTTTTCACATGGAATTGGACATTCTTCCTAAGATTAAAAACTGTTGTGAAATTAGTTCTGAAGAAAAGTTTACATAAGCGTCCTATAGGTTTCCTGGATTCAAAATCCCTTCTCCAGCCCTGTGTCTGTGTCCTGGAAACCCCTGATGACGCTTCATTCTCTATCCCTAGGGCACAGCCCCACATCCAACAGTCCTTTCTTGGCTCCCTCCACACATCAGCTCCAAGTAACACAGCCAACTGGCTCCAAGTAGGCATCAGTTCCAAGGCAGAGCTTTTGCAGCCCCGGTCCGCATCCTCCGAGGCTCCTGGCCTCAGGTAGCCAGTGAGGGGAACCCAGGCTCCCTTCAAACTGCAAATGCTCCAGCTATGGTTAAACCATGACTTCCTTTTCGGGGTCCTTGTTGCCTTTTCCTCTTTAACCAAATGGATTACAAGTTTCTGACCCTTGGAACTCAAACAGTTCTCACTAATCCAGGAGGCTTGGAAAGCAAGCACACAAACACAGGGACATGGGAAAACACCGGTGTTTACACACACATGCACACCCACGTGATCCAACCTCACTTCACCTCTATTTCCACGTCAAATGAGGGAAACAAAGATTTAAAAGAAGAGGAGAGAGGGATACTGCTCTTACTTGACCCATGGACACAAACCATTAAGTGTACTCCTAATTATTCTCAGCCACTATGGATAACACTTTTCTACCATGTTTCCCCTCCTTACACATGCCTGTGGAAGAATGTGATGTTCCACAGAAGGTAAAGTCTTCTGATCTCCCAAGTATAATGTTTTCCCCATGAGTCACGTTCATTTATTTACAAAAGAGGCTTGAACATCCACGGTGAACAAATCTGAAAGTGTCAATCATTCCTCTAACAAGTCTTTTGTGTTCATGACAAATAATTAAGAGCTTAAGGCAGAGAGCTATAATATAGTTTTCATGAAATCCCTTCAGTCTTTCTAGAGGGCATCTTGCAATTCAGATTCCATCAGGATCATTTAAAGCCAGCTATAATGTTCATGAATGGTCACTTTCAGATCCCTACAAAATCAAAAGAAACTCTTTTTGTACCTCCACTACAAGCAGCTCTTATAAGATAAGGTGTATGGATAAAGAAAGCATGAAGGATTCCAAAGCATGAAGGATGTATCACAAATGCTGACAAGCCAAGACTGCTGTGGGGATTCCTGGGCCCATAAATAGTCAATGTTTCAGCATCAACTAATTCAAATGGAATATAAAATTCAAGAGACAGCACAGAATAGTAGCTAAAAGCACAGATTCTGGAGCCAGACTGCCTGGCTTTGAATACTGGCTCTGTTGCTTAATAGCTGTGTGACTTTTAGGCAAGTTGCTTAGCCTTTCTGTGCTTCAATTTCATCATCATAAAAGGGGAAGAATCATAAGTGGAACCCTATGAAAGTGCCATTTTTGTTGGTCAAAAACTGGTTGGATATTGACAATTTAATGTGGTTCAATTTAAGTTCCTACTATTTAGGACTGTTATGAAGATTAAATGTGCTTATTTATATAAAGTACTTAGAACAGTAACGGGCATAAAATGGGCACCATACTCATACTGGTTTAAATTTTTTTGAATGTTTATTTTTTTTGAAAGAGAGACAGAATGTGAGCGGGGGAGGAGCAGAGTCAGAGAGGGAGACACAGAATCTGAAGCAGCCTCCAGGCTCTGAGCAGTCAGCACAGAACCTGATTCAGGGCTCAAACCCCTGGACTGTGAGATCATGACCTGAGCCAAAGTCAGACACTTAACCTACTGAGCCACCTAGGCTCCCCGATCCTGGTTTAAAATGAATAAATAAAAGAATGAATTACTGGTATATTATTGGATAGATGTATGTGTATAAATAAACAAAACTGGCTGATAAACATTATGTAGTGATAGTTATCATAAAGCTTAACACTTGTCAGAACTTAGATGTAATGAACACAAAGCCGATGGGAGCTTATTTGTTTTGTATAAAGGATACTGATTTATATACACCTGTTCCCAACTGGACTTCTGTTAATTTTTGTAACTGCTCTAATTTCTAGCACAGTACATGGAATGGAATTTAAAAAATCAACAAATTGTTTACTGAATGAACAAATGACCAATTAAATGAATGACTGCATACGCACATGCCAAGGTTGTTTTGAGGCCTGACTTGCTCCTGTTTCAAAGGCCTAAGGGCAATTTTTAGCTTCCAAGCACATAAGAATCAGCTCAAGTTCTGACACCCAGCCAGACCCACTTCCTTCTGAGTGTTAACTTTCTCAATCAGATAAACTAAGCCTGGAGACATCAGAGAAAGATCTCCATGAATCATCTTCACTGGTTCAAAGTATCTTAGCAAGCTGCATGGGGACCAGCCTAGGCTCCCTAAAGTTAGTGACAAGGCATAGCATAGTTTAATAATTGGAGAGATCTGGTCTGCAGAGAACCAATGTCAGGCCCATCTCTCACGGTGACGCCAGATACCCAATTTCTCAGACACAGGAGATCACATCCTTAAACTCATAATGTGCCAAGACTGGGACCACATGAAGAAGAAAAAACAAATTTCTTACAACAAAAGACAAAAGAGCCAAGACTTACCGGGAGGCAGCGGTAAAAACAAACTCTTGGTAGCTTCCAGAATCCTGGTCATGATGTGAAAGACTTTAAATTCAGCTGCACTGGCCCTCCCACTGCTGGGTAAAACAACACAGCCACAGTCAGCCAAGGGTTAATCTCTAAAACCCTGTTTGTAGGGGCACCTGCGTGACTCAGTCAGTTAAGCCTCTGACGCTTGATTTTGGCTCAGGTCATGATCTCACGGTTCGTGAGATCGAGCCCCGTGGGGCTCTGTGCTGACAGTGTGGAGCCTGCTTGGGATTCTATCCTTCCCTCTCTCTCTGCCCTTGCTCCACTCATGTGCACTCTCGCTCTCTCAAAATAAACAAACATACATTAAAAAAAAATCTGTTTTTCTAAGCAGTGGCTCTGAGTACCTAACAGAGATGGAATTCATGCTAATAGTGAAAGGCTAGGCCCTGCTGAAAGCCTCATAAGTATGATGGCGACCATCAGTCTAAAGCCTAGAATCTAACCAGACAGAAGGCACATAAATGATAAATGGTATTAATTGAAATTCCCCTTCCTAGCAGTCCTGAGCTCACACGTCCCTCCCTCCTCATCAACCACGTGTCAGGGAAAGAGGATGGGTGAAGTAACAGGGCGATTCCCTAAATGCTGAGTATAGAATTAAGATAGACAGTGTCAGGGCTGGTGACAACTGCTGTCAACTGTTAACTTCCAAAAAAGCTTTGCCCAAACAGGCAGCAATTAGGGTTGTTTTAACTCTTTGCACACCTTGATAAGAGAGAGCAAGAGATACTTGCGTACAAGTGGGGAACACAGGGGTGAAGACTGTGTTTTCTCCAACTGGTTTCCATTATCTGGCAGACGAGATCCAGCTGGAGGATAAAGACAGCCTGTTAGCCTTTGCCCATACCCTCTCCCTCAGGGGTCCCTATAGCTAGCCCTCTGCAGGCCTGATGGGCACGTTCAGGGCAGCTGGCATGTGGCCTGTGCCCAGACACAGAACCACCCTTTCTGCAGTCCGTTCTGAGGCACTGGAATCCAAAATGGAAAGACTGAAAATGCACACCCGAGTCTAACAGAGACCCTTCTGTCTATGCAGGCAGTGCCCCAACTGAGCTTCCCCAGCCTGGTTAACAGGCCCTCAATCATAGGCCCTCTGCCACCAGCGAAGGTCAAGTCCAACTGGATTTGTTCTAGGCCTGGTACATGACAAAGGTCAGTGGCTGACAGTGAGAAGAAAGGAGACACAGAAGAGAATGGAGGTCCTGAGTGTCAACTGTGGAGTAAGACTGCTTTCAAGTCCAGGTCATACATTTGACTAGTTTGTCAGCAACAGAGCAGTCTCCATGGGGCTGTTGCCAGCCATGAGTCCATGCACTACACGTGTAGGCTTAAGGACGGGGGGCACAGGGGGCAAATCAGAAAGGATCTCCATACAGGCACAGGCATAAGAGTTTATTCTCAGTGACAGAGATTCTCAGTTTCTCTTTGGCTGAAATCAGGTAAGATAACTCATAAGCAATATAGTCTGGTTCTGCAGCAACTTCCTCCATTTGTTTTAGAAAGCCTGTTCAGCCACCCTCCTGAGAGGATTAGGAGACAAGGCTGTTTGCTGCTGGGCAGGAGCAGGTGGATTTGGCCTCCCTCAGTGGCAGCCAAGTCAGAAAGTCACGGGTATTGAGTTTTCTGAGGCTACAGCTCTACCACTTCTGGTCCTATTAGTTCTGGTGGTTGTTAACACAAACTGCTGTTAAAAGTTTTATGTGGGGGCGCCTGGGTGGCTCAGTCGGTTGAGTGTCCGACTGCAGCTCAGGTCACGATCTCACGATCTGTGGGTTCGAGCCCCATGTCGGGCTCTATGCTGACGGCTCAGAGCCTGGAGCCTTTCCGATCCTGTGTCTCCCTCTTCTCTGCCCCTCCTCCACTCTCACTTTGTCTCACCCTGTCTCTCAAAAATAAATAAATGTAAAAAAAAATTTAAAAAAAAGTTGTATGTGATTAACTGCAAGGAAGCATGACGCCTGAACAAAAATCCTTTAACACATTGGAAGGTGAAATTTAAAGTCAACAGAAGGAATGATGACAGATGGACATGTTAAATAATTGTGTTATTAAAGGACAAAGAAAGCAAGTTAATGTCAGCATGGGAAGATCAAGAACACGTTCATAAATTGAGTTCCTGGGTATAGTTTTACTACAAAGAATTATTATTTAAGAAAGTTTCAGTGCCGGAGAACCAGAGCTACTCAGTTGGTTAAGCGTCTGATTCTTGATTTCAGCTCAGGTCATGACCTCACGGTTCATGAGTTTGAGCCCTGCATTGGGCTTTGTGCTGACTGTGTGGAGCCTGCTTGGGATTCTCTCTCTCTCTCTCTCTCTCTCTCTCTCTCTCCCCCCCCCCCCCCCCCCCCCCACCGGCCACACACACACACTGCTTGTGCTCTCTTTCAAAATAAACAAACAAATTTGGGGGAAAAAAAAGACGAAGAAAGTTTCAATGCCCTGCTTGTAAATATCAATATATGAGGATTCCAACCTCACCTAATGTATTAAAAACTGTGAAATTCAAAGATACTATTTAAAAAGACACTGGTGAGGGGCGCCTGGGTGGCTCAGTCAGTTGAGCATCCGACTTCTGCTCAGGTCATGATCTCGTGGTCTGTGAGTTCAAGCCCCGCATCAGGCTCTGTGTTGACAGCTCAGAGCCTGGAGCCTGTTTCGGATTCTGTGTCTCCCTCTCTCTCTCTGCCCCTCCCCTGTTCATGCTCTGTCTCTCTCTGTCTCAAAAATAAATAAAACATTTAAAAAAATTAAAAAAAAATAAAAAGACACTGGTGATTGTAATAAAGGCAGAAAACTATAAAAGGTAATAAAATTAAACAAGAAATTCAATCAGGGCTATATCTAATACATATATGCAAACATATATGTTCACACACTGGTCATTTGCATACTGTTCTTACCCAAACTTGGAGAAATGGAGTGTTCTTTCTCTTTATGTGAATTTAAATACTTCAAGAAACTGGTCTACCACACTATTTCTAGGTTCTTAGTAGGGTCACGCCTGAACTCCATACACTTTCTGAGAGACTCAAGATTGCCTCAAAATTCAAACTGGTCACACCACTTCTATTTACACATGGACTGGTGTTATTAATTTGGATCACACAACTTCAGTGAGTGACTACTGGCTACTAAGTAGATAAGCTACCAATCCCACCAGCAGATTCTAATGTGGGAGTATTTATACAACTGAGCTAGAATCTGGACTAATTGAGCTGTTAGGCACTCATTAAGAATTTAAATTCAAGTTCTCTCATGTCTTCATAAACCTCCATGTACAGAAATCATTACCTATGGTTTAATAAGGAGCTAGAAGATGCCAAGATGACATATGACGTATGAACATTTGGCAACCATGCCAAGTTCATTACTGTTCTATCCTTCCATGAACATAAAAATCACCATTTGAAGGAACTGCAATAAACTACTTTCATAACATTGCTTTTTTGGTTCTTTTTTCCCTTTATTCAATCTCCAGTGCCAAATATACTGGTTTGAGGACAGGAAATCTGTAAAAAACCTAATCTGAAAAACTGAACCATATACTGGGAGCTACATACTGGGAGACCAGGGTGGAAGGAGCATGATAGAGAACAAAAAAGCAAAACTAACCAGTTTTGAAACATAGTCCAGAACCATCTGTTCAATTTTCTTCTTTTCTACACCCTGTAGGTGTCTCAGAAGATGGTCTTTTAGCTCAGACACCATCTGAAAACAGGATACAGATTAGATAAGTCACAACCTGCCCACTCACACCTGCTACTGGTTTAAATTAGATCCATTTATTAACACTCTTTACCAATATGAAAAATACTGGGTCTGAAGGTCCCACCAGCAGGAATGTACAAACCCATAGTGTTACTTCAACAGGCATAAGTCAACGGCACCAACGTTCTCCTCAAGAGGAACTACTGATGATTCCCTCAGTGAGCAGCCAAGAATCAGATTCCCAGCCTTAATTAGAATTCTCCAGAGAAGCTGGGCAAAACCATTAACTTAGAAGTCTTTGGGATGTACCAGATGGTTGAAGTCTAGTGCTCCCATCCCTGGAGAACTAAAAGGAACTACTCTAATCATAGAACAACTGGGAGTTGGAGGGGGGGAGGTATGGTGTGGGACCTTTGGAAGGACACAGGCAGGAGTAAAAAGGAAATGCATCAGGTACCTTCCTCTGCGCAGTGGTTACAGACACTGAATAAAGCCCCTACATGGAAAAGTAATGAACTTATTGATTCTATTGCCTCCAAACAGGCTTGTATACCTACTCTGTTCTTGGAGCTTACCAATCAGTGTGGCATCCCAGCCCTCCCCACCTTTTGTTTTTCTGTCTCCTTCCTTTCTTTTCCCCTCCCTTTTGCCTAGATGCCCTACTCAGCTAGATGCCCTCCTGGCTAGAGAGATTTTTGCATTAATAAACACCATGAGAATCGTACAATTGACATTATATGTGTACATATCTTCTATTTTAGCAGATTTGCATGTATAACATCCTAAGCAAAACTTAGCCTGTGGCATTCTGGGCCATGTGTTCATCAATTAGGCTTAAAATTTTTTGATTCATGACTACTGCATGCTTTTTTGCGCTTTTCAATTTTTCTATAATAGCCATAAACATGAAAATTTAAGTCACCCATAATCCTATCATCTATGTTAACATTTTGAATTTTTTATTTTCCTTTTCTCTAGTGTGCACATTCATTCTAATGTTTCCTAATTTGTTTTTTCTTCATATAATAGTTTATGTCACTAAATATTCTTAACCACACAGGTTGTGATGGCTGCACAGTATTCAATTTTAGGAAAGTACTAGAATTATTTATTCCCTTCTTACACATTATGAGATGCTTCTTATGCAAGTGTTAATAGTACTGAAAAAAATCCTTATACAATATTTGTTTGCCATATCCCCAATTATTTTCTCAGGCTAAATTACTAGAAATGGAATTTGTTGGGTCACATACTTAAGGTTTGTAGAGACACTGCCGAAAGACACAGAGACACTGTGGTTATACTAATTTTTAGCCACATCACATGAGACTGCCCAATTTCCCGTATGCTGAACTTTGTAATTTTTAAATTTTTGACAATTTGATACACACATACATAAATTTTTTATATTAGATTCTTTAATCTATCTAATATTTTTGTTGGTTTATGCTATAAAGTAGTGGTATTTGGGATAGGGAGACTTCAATGGTCTTTTCCAAATAGCCAGTCATTGATTGAAAATTCTTTCTTTCCATGGTGATTTTTAAATGCCTCATTTATCATACACTGAACATTCAGATTAAAACTAGAGTCTCCTGATGGTCTATTTTGTACAAGCACCACATTGTTTCAATTATCGTAGCTCAACAACATACTTAGCTATCTGGCAATGCTAGTTCCAGTCCTCTTTGTCAAGTGAGTCACTTGGTCAACTGTCAGAGAAATTTCATTGGCTTGTTAGTTGTAATTTTATTAAACCTAGAAGCTAAGGATTTGGAAATGGAATAATGTTTTTCATTTACTTTTCTAACTGGTTAATCCTAATAAAAAAGAAAATAAATTTAGAATCACCAGCTTATTAACTTTTTCCTTATTATTCCCCATTTCCCCACTTGATTATTTTATTTGTTTGTTGCACTGGACAATCATAGCATCTTCTTTTACTTTTGTTTCTTATTGCACTGTATAGAATTTCTAGAACAATATAAAATTTTAGTGAAAATAGCAAGGATCCTTAACTTCCTTCTGATTTTAACAGGAATGCCCCCAACATTCCATTAAGAAGGGTGTTAACCATTAGTATTAGAATATTTTTTTGCCTAATTGATGTATTACAGGAGTGGGATTTTACTTTTATCAATTTTAAGCACCTATAAAGATGATCTTTTTTTCCCCTCTTTGAACTAGTGATATGATGAATTACATTAATGTATTTGCTAATATTAAGCCTTCCTAGAAAAAAGCCCACCTGACCATGCCATATTTTTCAAATGGACAACTGGAAAATATTTTAATTAAGCTTGTGGTATCTATGTTTATAAGTAAAAGTGGTCACTGTTAGATTTTGGTTTTAAGGTTATGCTAGCTTTCTAAAGTGACTGAGAAGCTTCCCATTTTTTTTCCCCCCAAAAATAATTTACATAGCATGGGGATGATCTAGATCCTTAAGCCAGTTTGAAAGAACGGACTCATTAAATAATTTGGTGACTTTTTTGGAGATAAGTTTTGACAATTTTTTCAAATTATTTATGGTTATTGTGCTTTCAAGGACTTCTATTTCTTCTTGGCTCAAGTTTGGTATTTCTCTTTATTAAGGAAAATTTAACTGGAATTTTCAAATGTGTTTTTCTCATATTTTAAAATTTTCCGTAGTTTAACGTGATGGATTACCCCATTCCTAAGCCTGTACAGTATTAAAAATATTTTATTAAACTTTTCAGATGTCTCTTTAATCATTTTTTAAAACATATTTTGGATTTATTTACCAATTCCGCTCTTACAGTAATTTATATAACTCTCTTTGGTCTTCCTACAGTAGGACTTCTTGAGAAAGAATACTTTATTCTGTTGTGTTTTAAAACCCCAAATACAAATGCCACAGAGACATTGTTCTTCCCTTTTTTCAAAAACTCAGTGGAGTACATTTCCTTATGATGTTCCGTAATTATATATTTTGGGGGTGACTGATTTATGTATGTCTCTCCCACTAAACTATAAATTCTAAAAGTGCAGGGGTGCCTAGGTGGCTCAGTTGGTTAAACGTCTGACTCCAGATTTCAGCTTCAGGACCTCATGGTTCATGAGCCCAGAGTTAGGCTCTGTGCTGACAGTGTGGATCCTGCTTGGAATTCTCTCTCTCTCTCTCTCTCTCTCTCTCTCTCTCTCTCTACCCCCCGCCACTTGCACGTGCTCTCTCTCTCTCAAAATAAATAATTAAACCTTAAAAAAAATTCTGAAAGTGCAGAAATCTTATCTGTGTTGCTTAACCACTGACCACACAGGGCCTACAGGGCTGATAACACCAAATGTTAAAAGAATGAATGAATGAATGAATGAATGAAAAGAATGAATGAAAGATAAGGTTAGCATGAGAAGTACAATCTAGCCCTTTCCCCTTTTCTTGAAGCCTATCATTTCCCAGCACCCAAATGGCCCACAGACCGCTTACCAGACCCATAAGCAGTCTCTGGTGGTTGTCCTCCTCCTGGAAGAGGGGTGTTAATCTTGGCTCTGAAATTAAACAGAGCACGAGTCAAGCAGAGTGGTTTTCAGAAAATGGGCTAGAAGAAGAGAAATCAGCCTGGGTTTCCCTTCTCTGACTTTTTGGGAAAACTGAACACTTTGTTGATAGGATGAAATTTTTCATTACATGTGTGACCTATTCCTACAAGCTGAACTTATCACTCAGGTGATACGCAGCTCTATTCTAACAGAGGTAGAGACTAGGAAAGAAAGAAAATGAGGAACACATTTCCCAACACCAATAGGATCTGGCTTTGATTCCTCTTCAACATGAAAACTCACCACTAAGAACCTCTGCTTCACTGGTGTCAGGGAGACTTGCGTCCTCTCTTACTGCCAAGGAGGGCACAACTCAGGGACAGGGACTTGGTGAAAGGATCGCATGACTCCCTTCTTTGTGACCCCCTGTAGTTTAATGACCTTGAGAGTCACAGAACTGAGGGGACCTGTTAATTCCTGTATCAAATAATACTAACTGAAACAAGTTATCCAACTAAAAGGTAACTAGATCAAGATGGGAAAGTGACAGGGAAGGGGCAGGCAAGCACAGTCTCACTAGATGTGCCCTCACACTCCTCTAACAGCACCTGGGTGCCCTGCTCCTCCTCTCCTGCAGCACCTGAGCCACAGCACCTGTCAAGAGAGCAGAACTTCCCCGCTCAGCAGGCTGGTGACCCTATGTGGGATGGCACAGAGGCCTCTTGACCCCTTTGGATAAATTCTACTGGATCCTACACAATCTTCCTGATTTAGATGAAGTCATTCCAAACTTGACTCCAGCAGTCCTGAATTTCACACAGATTGTTCTGTTTCTGTTAGCAATGACGTTCTTCCTAGGAAACTAGTACAAACTAAGCACGTGAGAGGAAGGGACAAGTCCCTAATGTGCTCTCAAAAAGGATACTGGTCACAGGATGCAAACTGGCCAAAAGTACAGGGGCAGGAGTGACGGACACGACAAAATCCTGGACAACCAGCAACACTTCCCAGATTGCAACATTCCCAGCAGTACGTGGAGGGTGAGCATGAATCAGACACATTCACACCCTGGCCGCTGGGCAGGACTCTGGCTAGTGGCAGAACCCCCTGGCTTCAGGCACGGATGGCCTGGTAACACAGGCTGAGGATGGTTCCCTTGGGGCTGTTCAGTGAGCACAGGCTCTGTCGGCCTGGGCTGGATGACAAGTTCACTATCATGGTTCACATGGGCTGTGCACACAGCTGCAGGATGTACCCCAACACACTATATAAAATATTTTCTGTTAGCGCCACCCAATATGTACCTAAACACCCGAGCCTATAAAACAACAGTGGGATGTAAAAATAACAGCTTTTCAAATGGAGGCTGGCCTCTATGAGGCATGAAAGAGTTCCAGGGGCAAAACCACAGAAAACTTGTACCTGGGTATGCTTAACATTCTCTTCCCCCAGTTTCACCTGGACAAACACCTGTTCATCAAGACTTACCTCAGACATTGCTCCCTCTGGGAAGGCTTTTCTAACCTCGCTCTCTTCCGCAATCACCCCCACTCCTGACCCACTCCCTCCCCCACTATGGTTCTATAACACCTGTCACCTGGTTTAGAAACCATGTGTTAGCACCTCTTCCTCACACATTCATGACAAAGCAGCCACCTCAGGTATCCCCTGCACCAAGCACTGTGTTGTATGAGGCACTATAAACACCAGCCCATTCACTCTCATTTTCTCCTCACCTTGCCCTGAAAAGGATAGCGCACAAAATGAATAGACGGCTTGCCCAGGAGCACACTGAGAGCGCTGTGGACAAACTGGAAGTCAAGCCAAGTTCTGTCCAGGTCCAAGCCTGTGCTCTTCCCCCATAACCACACAGCTCACCCAGAGACTCCTCATCTTTGTACCCCTATGGCCTAGCCTAGTGAGTGCCCAAGTGTTAACCAAGTCACAGACTCTCGCATGATCAGCCTGCTGGAAAGAAATCAGCTCTAGGCCAGGGGAACTGCCCAAGTGCATCCTGTGGGTACAGCCACAGGGAATGGTAATTAGATCAAGTCCATGAAGAAAAATAATGAAAACCACAAGGCTAACAGTGAAGGACTGGCCCAGCTAAAGTACATTCAGCAGCTGCCCCTGCAGGTCCTGGTGCCAAGACAGACAGGGAAGGAGCTGGGTGGTCCCTCTAACAGGAAGATATTCAAGGGTACTGCCTTCATTACACTATTGGGTGTGATTTTCTTGCCAACTCACAGTGGTACGAAAGACAGTGTTACAAACCAAACACTGACATCCAGAAGGCTTTATTATAGGTCTTTTCTTACCCAAATTCCTTGCTTCTAGGTTAGAAATCACCCTACAAAGAAATTAGCCAATGTTATTCACATATAAAGATTAAAAAAAAAAAAAGCCACAATACCATACAAAGACATCCTCCATAAAAACCACTGCAGAAACTGTTCTCAGGTCGCTGAAAACCTCAAACACTTTAATCAACTTGGCAAAAGCCACATTAGGCAATTATAAGATCTCAAAACCCTTTAGTGCAAACAATGACAATAATTCAGAACAATCGCAGCTCTCAGTTATTGGAAATAATGAGAACAGAAAATAGAACAGGGCTGGAATGGGGCCTACACTTGTAGCACTCTGAGATGACTCATCTATCCAGAAAATGTGCTTTCAAAATAAGAGCCAGTTCGTCAGTCCACTGACACTTTTTAAATGAACCTACTGTCTCTACCCACCTTAAAGTGCTCAGTTAGTAAGAGCTTTATCACTTATAATTCATCCATCCTCTTGATGAAAGTCTACAAGGTTTAACACATACAATTTTCCCACTAGAAACTCCAGCACTGAACTCAAGAATAGGGCCCAGGTGGCTGCATTCATTTAAGTTGACAGCATCATCTGAGGGTACTCAACAAAAGTAAGCTACTTCCATGAAAGTTACCCAAAAAAGGAATCGCAAAAGATAGCCATCTTATAGGAACACCAATCCCTAATTTTACTTACTTCGTTGCATTATCAAGAATATTCTTCACATACACCATGGACCTTCTTCTTCCTGTTTTCTAGAAGGGAGAACATGTCAGAAGTGTGGAAGGTAGAGGTTTTGTGGGTGACATTTTTCACACTAAGGACATAATGCAATATAGGAAAGAAGTATAATTTTAGCAAAAAAGAAATATACTTTCCAAGTAACCAAAATACCTAGGTTCTTAAAAATTAGTTTAGAAAACATTGTAGTCTGAAATTATTAGATTTATAGGAAGGTGCAAGTCAACTATACACTGTTGTGTTATATACAACAAAACTACAATTATATACAATGCTAAAGAGAGATTTCATGTACTCTCCACCCGGTCTCCCCCAGCGTCTCCATCTTCTATAAACAGCTATAGTACAATATCAAAATCGGGAAACGGATGTTGGTAAGATGAGGGTATAGTTCGATGTCATTTCATCATATATGCAGATTCATGTACCATAGTGCACCACCTCAATCAAGCTACGTAACTGTTCCATCTTTCCAAAGATCTCCCTTGTGCTGCCCGCTTTGTAGTCAGTCCCAGCCACTCTTGTTTCAACTATCCCTAATCCCTAGCAACCACTAATTTGGGAACACCTAGATTTTTAAATCAAATTTTAACTATACATGTACTGCAAGAACCCGTGTTAAGACCTGGAGGTTAATCCCATTTCTACTATGAATATGCTGTGTGTGTCCCTTAACCTCTGTGCACTTGATTTTCCTCCTCAAGAGAATAGAGAGCAGAGAAGCACTTTGGTCTTCCTGCAACAATGCAAAAGGACCTGGCAACTGGAGAGACCTGCAAATTTAAGCCAGCCTCAAGACTTAAGGGCATCACCTCATCAAATGTACTATGCTTTTGCTTTTTGCTTTATTCTTATGAATCCACACAAACCTCTTCTGAGATCAGGCTGTGCCATTCTTTCCTGACCATGCTGTTGTTATAGTGCAAGTGTGGCTTGGAGTACTTAACATATTCCAGGTTGGAGTTCAGTTTTTCCCAGTAGCCCTTAAAACTATGCACCTGTAGGAGACAAAAACATTGGTGAGCTTGAGAAGCAGGGCCTGTGGCCCAAACTACCCGGTAAGGATCGCTGGAGCCTTGCTGCAAAGCTGGGCTTGCTTTACTTCCTCAGCTCTCATAGGGTAGCATTTATGAGTGAATTCTTCCCACGAAAGATGGCATTTCCCTCCTGAAAGAAATTCTAAACTGGAGAGACTTGGGGTGCCTGGGTGGCTCAGTCGATTAAGCATCTGACTCTTGATTTCGGCTCAGGTAATAGTAATACATTTTTTTAATGTTGAAGGATATATTGACACAAATTGCTTTTAAAGTTTTAAATTTTAAATTTAAGTATAATTAACATACAGTGCTATATTAGCTTCGGGAGTGCAACACAATGATTCAAGACTTCTATATATGAATCAGTGCTCACCATGGTAAGTGTAGTCACCATCTGTCATCAAACAACATTATTACAATCTTATTGACTAGATTCCCTATGCTTTCTTGGTGTTGAGCTGTAGAAGTTCTTTATATATTTTGAATATTAACCTCTTATTGGACATATTCAGTAGATCGCCTTTTTGTTTTGTTGGTTTCTTTTGCTGTGCAAAAGCTTTTTATTTTTATATTGTTCTAATAGTTTATTTTTGCTTTTGTTTCCCTTGCCTAAGGAGACATATCTGGAAAAATGTTTCTGTGGCTGAGGTCAAAGTATATACTGACACAAACTGTTTTCTTAAATCAATGAAGATAGATTTATGATACACTTTCTTGCCAAAATATACGTGTTTATAAAAGATAGGACTGGAGCCAAAGGTGCAATGTGTAGCCATAAAACAAAGTGAGCTAATGCCTAGTGTGGTGACAGACTTGGCTGCATTGCAAGAAAAAAAAAGAGAATTTATACAAAATATGTCTCAACCAAGAAAAATGCCCTTACGTTAAATAATAGCACATTATCCAAATTCTTATTGGAAGTCCATTGGTTCAAAATGAATTTTGGAGTATCAGTAAATTACATAATAATATTAACTTACTGTTTTAGAAGGCTGAAAGGCCCATCCAGCCAACATCCCTTCTCACAGAGACAAGAAAAACTATGTTCAAGAAAAGGGCATTTCTAGGGGAAACCGGCACACTGGTCAAGTCACACCACCAACTTGACCTACCTACCTCACCTTTTCTTCCCCTTTCAATTTATTTAAAATTAATATACCTTTATCCACCCTTTGGTCTTCCTTCTATTTAAAAAAATAATAATGAAAGCAAATACTGCCAACATTTGGCAGTATTCAGTCCCTGACAGGAAGTCAGTACAGCTTTCTTGCTATTCTACCCCTGGGTTCAGGCACTCTAGGGCCAAAGCCCAAAAACTAATTGGTGTTGTGGTGACACCTAGTGGTCAGTTAAGATACTAACTCTGCCTGCTTTGCCACCACAGTCCCACCCCTCTGATCTTGTGAGGAACACGGATGCCCTTTTATCTGTCATGGGGCCTCTTCCCCTCAAGCCAAACACCACTGTCCTGTCTGAAGACCCCACTCACACACTGTAACTCCTAAGACAAGATCTCTCCCAAGCTACCTTCCTTCTCCTTCCTCCCCCATTAAAAAATCCCTGTTCTCAGCTGAGAATAAACAGATAAAACAAGTCCATAGATAGGTTTCCAAGAGGGTTATGAACCCACTGATTGTATGTAAAATGGAGTGACTTGTAGGAACAATTTTCTGGGGACAAGGTCTACAGCCTGCACCAGATGTTCAAAGGAATTCATAACCTAAAATAGTTCAAAACCACTGGGTTAGAAGGAAAAGGATCTAAGTTTTAAAAATAAACAAAAAAAAACACTTTAAATAAGAAACAACTGTTAATCAGAAGTCCCAGAAATATTTTACTTAAACCGGTGGGTCTTTCAAGAATGTCACCGGGCTGCATGCCATAACATAAGTGAAAACAATTAGTGGCCGATGTCACTACATGGTATTTACAAGGTAAGTGATGTAATTTTTTAAGTTATGAAAATTCTCAGGGATCACTGTAATTGGAAGGTCTATTTGGAGGCCTAAGTAATAGATAAGACCCAGAGTTTGAAAATAGATTTGAGTACGTAAAAGACAAGGGGAGGATGTTCCAGATGGGGCATGTAGGGAGTGAGCAAAGACTGAATGAAAGACTGGAGTGATCCGGGGTTTAGATCAGAGAGCATTAGAGAAAGCAGAGAAAGCAAACAATAGCACTTGGTTCTCTGTGGCAAAGATTGCTGCCTCTAGCACGTCACTCCCAACCTCAGTAAACACCTGGCTTGCATCCCCTAGACATTTAACTGGTGGGGGGTGTGACCTGAGCTTCCTGAGTTTTAGAAGCTCCCTGGGAAACCCCAATGCACAGCCAGGGCAGAGAACCCTGCTTAAGCATGCCTGCCCAGGTAATCCCAGTCTCCCACCCAGCCTCGCATATTTGCCTCATCTACACCCCTGGTTTACAGGCTGATGAAGAACCAGCTGTCTGAAGACTCATGATTGTGTTGTTAAATAGTAGGAGAAAGGGTCAAAGAGAAGGTCAGCCAATCTAGGACAGATTTCGAACGTCAATGAAAAACAAGCATACTCATTAACCCAGAGAATTCAAGCAGTTCCAAGATAAAATTTTAGATGCTTTAACACAGAAAGAGGGGGGAAGAGGGAGTGAAAGCTACACAGTCACATCCTAACAGTCAACCTGGGAGCACAGAAAACCACTCCTGTGTTGCTCAATTAGCACTTATGGAACCAGTTGTGAACTCAACATTGTGTTCATCAGAAACAACAGCATCAACACAAAGTAAAAGCCACAACAGCCCAGAAAGAACATTGCAGGCTACTTAAGAAGAGCTCAAAACTTTAAAATACACAAAAATACTTTGTAAAAAAAATATTCATGAATTTAACTACTTCTGGGAGATGCTAGTGTTAGAAGCCATCAGATCCTCAGGGAAGCCCCAGAAGCATTTTCTTGCACAAGAAGGAGTTTTAAAGTTTGATTCTGAAAGAAGGCAAATTATCCCAGGTCTCCTCTTGAAAAATAATCTCCTTTTATCTCTTAGGAGGACATGAAATAATTATTAAAGGAAGCCCATCAAAACTATTAATTGAACCAAAGGACCAAAGAATTACATTAAGGGACTGTTCCCCGTTAATGATTTGGGTTGCCAGTTGATTTTAGGAGGAAAAAAAAATCCCTGTGGTACTGGCTCATCTGCAAATTACTGCCAGGAAAAACAAAAAACAAAACAAAACAAAATCTGCCTTTTATTTCTAAAAGTCCCTCTGGCTTTGGTTCTACATCTGATTAACCATCATCTTCTTAGAGGAGAAGAAGCCACCTCAGAGACCTTTACTCTTCATGCCAGGGCTCAACTAGCAGAACTAAAGCATCAATCCAATTTGTTCAGTAGATACCATCTCAGTATCAACTTCTATTTGCAGCCCAGAGAAACACAGTGACCCACTACCTCTAGTGCAGATAGAACATAGAAACACCTGTGTGTCCATAAACCCAGCAAAGCACCATATTAAGCCAAAATGCTCTAAACAGACCATCAGATCCATACAGAGGACCAGTGACTAGATCTCCTGAAGCTTCCCACAAAGGGGACTGCATGTTGTAAGTGCCAGTTCTCCTACTTATAAATTAACTTCCTCTTTCTTCTCATCACCTAGGAAAAAATCTCTCTTCTTTGCCCAGCCAGGTGGCTCCCTTAGCCATTTTTAATGGGCTGCATTTTAATGTAATCACTAAATATGACTCTAAACTATTCCATTTCACAATCAGCATATACCCTGAGGAAGCCAATGCTATTTCCCTCCTTTCAACCTTAAGCATTCAACAGAACATCTCCAACCAAACCTATGAATAACATCAGCACAGCCTAGTGACTCAATCTGTTCCTCAGTTTCATCATCTGAGATATAAACTGAAGATACCCCATCTCTGTAGATATAATAGAAATGAATATACCAGCCTAGTGCTCCATTTCTAATAGGTAGCACTTCTTTGTAGCATCATAAAATTATGTTTGACAATATTCACTGAACTTGTCATAACTCACTGCCCCGGAAAATATGTTGTACAGGAAAAAACTTTTCTACAACAGTCTGTTCACAGAAGACTTCACTTCTGCTGTCACTAAATGTGTGAACTCCACCCCTGCCCCCATCCATTAATTCTCCAACACCAGCTGGGTGTCCCATAGTTTAACTCAGTTCTGACACTACCTGAAGACAGCATCAAATCCCACAGGCTGCCTATAAATTGGAGGTTCCCAACACCCCCTGGGGTTTGATAATTCACTGGAGTAGCCCACAGAAGTAAAAAAACAAAACAAAACAAAACAAAACCAGTTTACTTACTATATATTGGTTTATTGTAAAAGGATACAACTAAGGAAAACCAGGGGCACTTGGGTGGCTCAGTCGGTTAAGAGTCCAACTCTCGATTTCAGCATAAGTCAAGACTTCACGGTTCTGACACTGAGCCCCTTTTTGGGCTCCCCACCAAGCATGGAGCCTGTTTGGGATTCTCTCACTCTCTCACTGCCCCTCCCAAGCTCACTCATACACAGTGCCCATGTCCTCATTCCCTCTCTCCCTCTCAAAATAAAGAAACATTAGTGGTACCTGGGTGGTTCAGTTGGTTAAGTGACTGACTTTGGCTCAGGCCACAATCTCATGGTTAGTGGGTTTGAGCCCTGCATGGGGCTCTGTGTTGACAGCTCAGAGCCTGGAGCCTGCTTCGGATTCCGTGTCTCCCTCTCTCTCTGCCCCTCCCCCACTCACACACACACACACACACACACACACTCTCTCTCTCTCTCTCTCTCTCTCAAAAATAAACTTAGACAAATAAATAAACAAACATTTAAAACAACAACAACAACAACTAAGGAACCACCAGATGGAAGAGATGAATAAGACAAGGCATGGGGGAAAGGGCTCAGAGTTTCCATGCATTCTTCAGGCACACCACCCTCCCACAACTTCACCTGTTCATCCATCTCAGAAACTCTTCAAACTCCTTCAGTAAAGGTTCTTTATGGAGGCTCCATTACATAGGCAGGATTGATTAAATCATTGGTCATTGGGGACTGAACTCAATCTCTGGCTACTCTCTCTTACCTCTGGAAGTGAGGAGGGAATGGGCTTAAATTTCCAACTTTCTAATCACGTGTTTGGTTCTTTAGACAACCAGCTCCTAGTCTTAGGTGCTTTCGAAAAATCACCTTATTAACATAACTCGGGTGTAGCTGAAAGGAGCTTGCTATGAATAAAAAAAAAAGACATTCTTTACACCTTTGTGCCCTGGGGTGATTTCAGGCACTGGGAACAAACACTAAATATAACACAAGATGTCCCTGTAGTTCTTACCACTTAAGAAATTATAAGGAACTCTCTGTCAGGAATCATGGATGAAGACCAAAAGTGTATTTCTAGTTTTACCATAGTATCACATATATACAGACTGATCTTTGGAAAAATCACTGTTTGTCACATAACCAATTGACATTTCTGGTAATGCTACATTGTTATCAAAGCAACAATCCTCATTTTTAAAATTGTAAGCTATTACGTTGTAATTTTGTTGCTACTTCGGATCTCTAACCAACCTTTTATTTAAATGATGGTGGTTGTCTGTACTGGGAGGGTCAAGGGAAAAAGTGTTGTATTTCACCAAGCACTTAATGACACCCATGCTCTACCCAATTAAAACAGTATTCTTAAAACACTTTTTAAGTGAAGAAGCATAATTAAATAAACAAGCCTCTACACGGAGAAGAGCCCAGGTGCCAATAATTGTTTTCCCAATTGCTCAGGGGTACTGAGACCCCAAATAGGCATTTGACATAACACCCTCGCTTCTGAGTGGAAGTAAGTGGGAAGGGGATTTAAGTCTCTGACTTTCCCAGTCTCTGGGTCAGACAGTTAATCTCTAATCAAATGACAAAAAGGTTTCCTTACTTTATAAAATGAAAATAGAGATGTCTGGCTTAAAAAATACTTTGGTAGGGGCGCCTGGGTGGCTTAGTCAGTTGGGCGTCCGACTTTGACTCAGGTCATAATCTCATCATGGTTGGTGGGTTCGAGCCCCGTGTTGGATCTGTGCTGACAGCTCAGAGCCCGGAGCCTGCTTGGATCCTGTGTCTCCCCCTCTCTCAAAAAATGAACAAAATGTTAAAAAAAAAAAAACAAAACAAAAACCCAAAAAAAAACTTTGGTAAAAATTCCCCATTTCTCCATCTGTGATATGCTTGTTCACCTTTTATCTTTATATTCAAGTAGGTGGTTTATATATTTTAATCCTTAGGTGCTCTTGTGGTTGGACAGTTTTAATAGTTTCTCTTCTCACCATAAAATCAAAGGTAATTTTGGGGCGCCTGGGTGACTCAGTCAGTTGAGCGTCCGACTTTGGCTCAGGTCATGATCTCTCAGTTCGTGAGCAGCCCCGTGTCAGGCTCTGGGCAGACAGCTCAGGGCCTGGAGCCTGCTTCGGATTCTGTGTCTCCCTCTCTCTCTCTGCTCCTCCCCTGCTCACACTCTGTCTCTGTCTCAAAAATAAATAAAGATTAAAAAAACCTTTTTTTAATCAAGGGTAATTTTAAACCTTTCACAAAAATAGCCACTTCCCCAGAAAAAACCATGTTTTATGAAGGGGTAAAATCATTCATAGGAAGGTCACTCTTGATAACACTGCTTTTAAGGCAAGGACCTTGTTCCAATATACTTATTGTTTAAAATCTTTTGGAAACCATTTTATAAAGCAAGGAAGCCACTTGTCTTTCAGGTGATAAACTTCTAATGTAACTGGTTTATGCTAGTTAAATTACATATTCATATGTTAAACATTTGTAAAGTACTCCACAGGAGAATTATTTGCAGAGAGAGCAGGAAGAAAGTGCTTATCTAGTTTCACTTTGCCTTTCCCTCTCCTGACTCCTTATCAGGGCAGTCATCTACCAAGGAGAATGGAAGCAAGTGTGGTCAGAGTAAATAGGGGTCCCTTGGGCCTCATGGAAATTCCAGCAGCAAGCATGCATTCAAAAGGTAACTTGTGATTCAGGTCATAGGTACTCAGAGCCAAGTCCTGTAGCTGAATAAGCATGGCAAGAACAGTCATATAGCTGGGACCGGGGAGGGAGGAGCGGGATGGGGGTGGTGGGGGTTGAGCCGCTGCAAGCAGGTCCATTGCAATATAATTAAGCTGGGACTTGGGGTAGAAGAAGTAGGTCAAAGGCAGCGGCTTATAGTGAGGGGTATTGTGCAAGCAGAAATGAGGAAACGTGAGACAGATCAGAGCCAGGTGTCCTGTGAGCTGGGAGATTCTGATTAGGGTCTCCCATGCTGAGTGATTGGGGTGGGGGCTGGGGAGCTGGCAGAACCAAATTTAGTACCATCTCCTCCTGAGCCCAAAGCCCATCCCAGCAGTGTACCTTCAACTTCCCAGACAGATCTTGTCTGTGAGGACAAGGTCAGGTCGTGAAGAGATCTATAGTTGGAACCTGTGCTATTGTAACCCTTCCTGCCAGCGTGTAGATACATGTAGAGCAGTGGGAGAGCTCCTCAGCAGGTTTGGAAGACAGCTGTCTGCAAGGCCAAATGCTAAAGATAATTAGGGGAGAGGAGAAATTAGTGAGAAGGCAGAGGGAATATCAAGGGAGAGAAAACACGACCAAGATAAAAACGCATCATTTTACACACAAATAAGCAAATAGAAAAAAGAAGAAAGAAAAAGTGCAAAAACAAGCCACTTTGTTCCTAAGCAAAGCAAATCATATTCTTAGCATTAAGCCAACGGGTAAAAAATGAAGAGAACCTTCACATCACTCTTCTATACTTAATTTTTTAAATGAAAATATACAACAGTGATAAGGTTATAGTAAAACTGATGAACTTGTACATTCCTTGTAAGTTAATCACAACTTTTTTTTAAAGTTTATTCATTTTGAGAGAGAGAACGAGAGGTGGAGAGTCAGAGAGAGAGGGAAAGAGATCATCCCAAACAGGCTCCATGCTGTATGCATACAGCCCGACACAGGGCTTGAACCCACAAACTGTGAGATCACTTACCTGAGCGGAAATCAAGAGTCAGATGCTCCACCGACTGAGCCACCAGGCTCACCTGCAACTTCTTTTTAAAATACCAATTTGGCAATAAGAATCAAAAGCTATCAAAACTGTCAGTCTTTCACCCAGTAATACTCCTGGACATTTAACTTTGGGGGGAATAAATCAAAGGAAAAACTGTCTATATAAAAATATTCACTGAGACGTTATTTTTAATAGCAATTTTTTAAAAGGGGGGGCTGAAGACAAAGTAAATATTTCAAAACAGAAAAATGATTAATGAGGACACAACAACCCAGCAGAATTCTATGGAGCCATTAGAGATCATAATCATGACATCACGTGGCAGCATGAAAACTGCTTGATATGATTTGCCATCTTTATTCAGTATCTCTAGATGGCCACTACTACTAGGTAATAAATGCATAACTAGGACAGAGACCAGGAGGAGGTGGGGGGGGTGAGGGGGACCGACAGTTGATATGTTAGGACCTGTAGAGTTGTGGGTGACACTGGTTTCTTTTTAAAATTTTCCATTGTGTGGTTTATTGTGTGTCCACTAAACGCATTATGGGTTTGGTAGGACTAGTGATAAAAGCAGAAAAAAAATGAAAGGAGAGAGGGTCTTAAGAACCTTTTAAGCTATTAATCAAACCTTTCTTTCCCCTCCATCTTCCTCCCTTTGTCGAGCTTCCCAGTGGTCTCAGGCTGTGGCCGAGAACCATCACTTGTTGGTCTCCTTGAAGGACCCTTCTTAGGACCAAAACCCAGAACCACTACACCTGCCCCCATTGGCCCTCTCTTACTCTCAGGGCATCACCGTAACCTCAGACCTCATGGCTTTCCCCCCAGCTGCCCAGGCCTGGCCTGCCCTTCATGAACCCACAAGAATCAAGTGTAAATGAAAGGGCACAGCACAGTGAGCTGCCTGCTGGCAAAACTTGAGATTTCCCACTACACACCAAACTACAATTAACAGGAAGCAATGCCAAAAACAACAAAAGAGC
This sequence comes from Panthera uncia, assembly GCF_023721935.1. Classification (NCBI taxonomy): domain Eukaryota; kingdom Metazoa; phylum Chordata; class Mammalia; order Carnivora; family Felidae; genus Panthera; species Panthera uncia. The sequence continues at coordinate 78,331,298 of NC_064816.1, forward strand.
TTCAAGAATACTGCTAAAATACTCTCCAGTTTTTAACTACATACACATTCTTTTCTGCTCACCCCACCCCATTCTCCCTATTGTACTCAGAAACTCTTCTGAAACCACCAAACTGCAGAAAGACACTAATAGCTACCACTTCATGGCAGGAAGGGGGTGTGCAGAAGCTTCACAGAGACCACATACAGAGCCACTACAGATCACTTTTGAGAAACAGAAAAGCGGTTCTTAGAACCAGAAGGAAATTAGATAATCCCAGTCCAGGTTACTTAATGGGTGTGTGTGTGAGTGTGCGTGTGTGTGTGTGTGTGTGTGTGTGTACGCGCGCACATATGATGAGGAGGTGGGAGCACAGATGAGGTAAAGAAACAGCTACCAGGTCCTCCAAGGACAGTTTACAAGAAAGAACTCCTCCAGTGTGAACTGATTTGAGGTGCGGTGGAAAGGACCAGTTCTATACGGTTTCCGTTGAGCCCTGTAATTCTCTATCTTCAGAAAACTGCCCTCTCCGAAGAGTATTCTTAAGAATTGCCATAATATCACTATCAGTGACTACTCAACCCCTTAGAATGGATTTTCTAGAGAACTAACCCCTACCCACATCCTCCCCCAACAGCTTACAAGCCCCCCTGGGAACCACCTTAATACTTGGGGCAGCAGGGACGGGACTCCAGTTGGGCGTAGAGACCAGCAAGGAAGCCGTGCACAGCCGTGGTCTCGCCTCTGCCTATAAGGACTTACCTTCATGAAAGGCAACGCGATCTCTTCTGTCACAAGGGTTATTCCAGGAATTTCCTATCGTGGGGAAAAAACATACACACAACTGCTAAACCTATCAACCACCACAAGCTTGAGCCTTCAGGAAGTGTTTTCTGCACAGACAGAAGCTGAGGGCAGCTCCCAGTTTGCTAACCTCTACTTTAAATAAACCTTGGGGTTTATAAATAACAGTGAACACAGCCCATCTTTTGCCTCGGGAAGGGAAATGTTCTTCAAAGTTATGATTACAATAGATGACAGGGTTTCTGAAGGAAAGGAGAAGACTATTAGGAATACAGAGTAAATAGTTTAATATTTACACATTCCCATTTAAGAACAAATTAGGCAAATTACATCTGCACCATGAAGTGTAATAATCAGGGGGACATGTTCCTTCTTTTTTTTATTGCTTTTTCGTCCCTCTTCTTCTCTTTTGCTTAAATGTATTACATTATAGTTAGCCCCTGCCTCACTAGGAGGAACCAAGATTAATGGGGTTCTTTTTTGACTTTAGCAGAAGATATTTCTTTACCTCATCCTCCACCATAATTTCAGAAATAAAAAAATCTCCATGAAGAGTTTATACAGCAGTATCACCATGACAAATATGAAAGATATACAATTCACACCTGGAAGACCAAATTATAACATTCTGCTACCTAGTGAGCATTAAAACAAAAATTTCAGGGCACCTGGGTGGCTCAGTTGGTTAAGTATCTGACTTTGGCTCAGGTCATGATCTCACGGTTTGTGAGTTCGAGCCCCGTGTCGGGCTCTGTGTTGACAGCTTGAAGCCTGCTTGGGATTCTCTGTCTCCCCCTCTCTCTGCCCCTTTCCAGCTCACGCTTTGTCTCTCTCAATCTCTCTCTCAAAAATAAACATTAAAAAAATTAAACAAAAATTTCAATAAAAATATAAACTTCCAAGATTGCCTTTCATTCAGTTATTTTGGAAGTGTGTTTCTATAATAATTATGTAGGTTAGACTCTCAACTAGTGAATTCACCTTTTATTTTCTAAAAAAAAAAAAATGATATACTAGAAATTAATTTAGAAGGTGTTATGTAGAAATAAAATCTGGTATTTATTTAAAACTTAAATGTCCTGGATTTTTACTGACCTACAACATTCCTGTGGAAAGAGGCATCATAGCAATGGAGAAATAAATTTCCAGAATATTCAAGCAACTGAGTTGTCTGCTATGACCACTGAAAGCCAGTGATAAGAATATATTTTGTGTTTCACTTATCACTACTCAGTAGAGAAGACACTTTAAAAAAGCATTAAAATTTTACTACAGGTTTAGGTTATAAATGGCATCTTAAAATAGGTAGAACAAGGATAATTGTTTGCAAAGCACAATTCAGGATTATCTATGTATAAGAGCATTGTATGTTCTAGTAACTTAAATCCAATTCAGTTATTTACAGAAATAATCTGTCTCCATACAGATGCATGAAATTAATATCTCCTACTGTGGCAACTGTTTATTAAGGTGTAGGATTAAGAGCATTTGCAGATTAGAAAAAGCAAAAGTAAATGATTTACATCAGTGCTAAAGATATGCATACACTTAGAAATTTAGGATTAGAAGAGACCTTTAAGGCGACCTGCTCTCACCACTGGAAGTTTAGGGCAATGTGGAAAACGCTAAAACAAGCTCAGTAGATGGTGATTACAACTGGGGGTTTTTTACACTGTACTGCTCACAGGACTTGCTGCCATCATTCTATGTGTCTACAAGAGCTCCTCTGCCCCCACAAAGTCATGAGAAATGCAAAGGTGAAGAATTGCCTGTCAAGATGAGCCTGTCATGGGTCATCCAATGAACACATGCTCCATCCTTAAACACAACTCTGGGAATTAGAGGGGTTCCCGGTCCCCACCTGTCAGAGACTGAACACAAGAGGATGACAGGGTTGGGTGGAGGGGAAAGGAGGCAGAGACGTGTATTTCCTGACTCCCTGTGGTTTAACCTGCAAACTTCCTGCTGCATCACTTACAGTCTGCATGTCTATTCACAAGGGTTCTCAAAGGAAACAGTGAGGGCCTGGTGAAGGAACAAGCTCATCTTTTCTTTGTTTTTCTACAGTGAGGCAGGAAAATTTAATAACTCTTTACAGTAAAAGATGGAAGGGCCTTTAGGAAAACACTACCACTGTGCATACAGAAAATTTAGGAATGAATCAAACACACCTGATTATATTTAGATAGTCTAAATACAAAATGGGCAAGTATCACAATTTATGCCAGTACTTATTTTCCTATGTCTGTGTTACCTAAAGTAAATTTATTTTTCTAAATGCCTTTTTGATACAAACCACTGCCTTGAGACTAAGCATATATAGTTCTAACATCTAAATACAAAAGAAGAAACCTTTTTCAGGGGCAGCCTATACATGGTTTTTGCTTTAAAAAAAAATGTTCATTTATTTTTGAGAGAGAGAGAGAGAGACAGAGCACAAGCTGGGGAGGGGCAGAGACAGAGGGAGACACAGAATCCGAACAAGGCTCCAGGCTCTGAGCTGTCAGCACAGAGCCCCATGTGGGGCTCGAATTCATGGACCGTGAGATCATGACCTGAGACGAAGTCGAAGTCAGACACTTAACCGACTGAGCCATCCAGGCACCCCATGGTTTTTGCTTTCTGATCCAACAAAAACTCAGTTTACTGCCCCATGTTTAGGGGAAAAGAAACAATATTTTATCTCAGCACTTCCCAACTGAAAAGTAGAGAGGAAGGACAAAGAGGAAGAAAAGGTTGAATGGAGTGAATTTTCTCAGGATTACTAACTTCTACTGATCTTGAAGCTCTACACTTATTACAAATTGTCCTTATGAGGCTGGGAAGAGGTCTTAGTAAATCTACTTAGTAAACAGAGCAGCTTACAAACAATAGCATTGGCCCAGCCCTTCCTCATTAATAAAAACCTAAGAAATATTTTAATCCACCCTAGTTGCTAAAAAAAATTAAAATACCATTTGAAGATGACAGAGGCTTAATTCTTAGTAGTAAGAAGAGTAACACATATTCTATACCTTCACCTTCAATTCCATTTTATATAAATACTTTGGCTAACAGCAAGTATTTACTATTATTTTTCTGCCAGAAAACTCCAACTCAGATCCTTATCAGTCAAAAGACAAATGAAATCACAGCCATGGTTACTGTGACAGGGATGTCCTACAAATGACCCATGACGGTGAATCAATTTTAATTACATAAAGAACACAAAGGGTTAACTTACTGTATTCCAAGTGAGCACTGAGGAATATGGCAAAAGTTTATCCATGTTACTGGTTTCTGGACATATGCTCCAATATGAAGAAGCTGAACAGATTTGTGAAAGGAAAGGAAAAAAAAAAAAGACATGGTTCAATAAGAATAAGGCAGTAGACACTGTCATTCACCACAACAAGCAAACCCAAAAGTGTTTTTATTGCCTTATCCTTACCCTGGAAAGCCTAGCTATTATGGTTTCACTTTCACTAAATGTTCAGGTTCTGCTCTTTACAAGGAGAATAATAATAATAAAACTTATTTGGTACTTCTATCTATCCCAGTGATGTTATACCACTTCACATGGAACTGGCCAACACAAAACTGAACTAAGAAAGTTACATCTCACAGGGGAGAAAAAAATCACTAATAAGGTTATAGAATGAAGATCATATATCCTATCAGTCTCTGAATGGCTGCAACTTCTCACAGACCATAAGAGAATGAAATTTAATTAGCTGCTGACTGAAATAGAGTTAAAAAAAAAAAAAAAAAAAAAAAAGCTCCTAACCAACATTTTGACAGATTGAGCCATTATCAATTTACTGTTCTCCCTCCAGTAAAAGGGTCAAGGATTCAACTTAATATGCACCATCAGCAACACCTACCAATTATAAATTCCTGAATGAGGTCAAATGAATGGCAGGCAGAGATATTCTCAGAAATCCACTGAATAATCTTTAAGAAGTGAGAAGATAATTCTGTTAGTATTTACATCTGCACCCTGCCCCCACCACCAAAGAAATACAAAATATATGCAAATCTTTGGGGCGCCTGGGTGGCTCAGCAACTTTGGCTCAGGTCATGATCTCGTGGTTCATGAGTTTGAGCCCGCATCAGGCTCTCTGCTGTCAGCACAGAGCCTGTTTCAGATCCTCTGTTTCCCTCTCTCTGCCCCTCCCTTGCTTGCTCTCTCTCAAAAATAAACATTAAAAAAGGATATATATATATATATATATATATATATATATATATATATATGTATACACACACATATGCATATACATACATATATACATATATATACATACATATATACAAATATATATACATACATATATATACATATATATATATATATACATATATATATGAATCTTTTAAAATTCTCTATTTTGGTACTGCCAAAGAACACACTCACTTCTACGTTCTCTTCAAGACACATAATGCAAGACTGTGCCTTAAGTAGTATTATAAATCAGGTCCATTTTACACATCTTTTTTACTAAATGTCCTTGGTTGGAATCCAAGTAAGGCTTCTTCGACCCCATGTTTGTTTTTGCTAGGGTACATCTCGTTACAGCAAAATACCAGTGTGAAGGGCTGTGAGATACAGGAGAAAATCAAACCAAACCACACCACTAAGCTTGGAAGCAGCAGACCTGGGTTTGAATCCAGCTAAGCCATCAGTGTGAACATTGTCACACCATCTAACCTTTGTGAGCATCACTGTATGGTCCTCCCAAGGGCATGCTGCATCAACAACTCCCTCAGTCTCCACAACCATCCTTTCCTGCTGGAGGACTGAAACTCCTTGTTCCCAGCCTTCCAGTGAAAGGATACTATCAGGCTTACCTAGCCACAGAGCACTCTCACGTTTCTGCTCCTACCAATAAGTTGCTGTTTTTATTTCCAAACGCATTCATGCTAGTTACACTTATTTTCACAATTAGGTAATTTAATAAAATATTACCATAGATGAGTGAAATATGGATGCAAAAAGAGTGTTGTTTGGTCAATAAGAGTTGAATGCTTTGTGGGTTTTTTTTTTAATGTTTATTTATTTTGAGAGAGAGACAGCAAGAGAGAGCGAGCATGCATGCATGAACAAACAGGGGAGGAGCAGAGAGAAGGGGAGAGAGAGAATCCCAAGCAAGGTCCACGCCCTGTGCAGAGCCCCATGCAGGGCTCCATCTCATGACCTTGAGACCATGACCTGAGCCAAAATCAAGAGTCAGATGCTCAATGGACTGAGCCTCCCACGCCATCCCAAAAGTTGAATGCTTTGGAAAGACTCAAAGGCATGTCTAAAACACTTACTAAAAAAAAATTAGGTATGAGATAACTAGAAAGGATTAGAAAAAAATGGCCCAATATACACAGATTGTTTTGAAAGATCTTCAAAAACTTGCCCTCCTTAGATTAAAAAAAGAAAAAGAAAGTAAGGTTAAAAAAAAAGGGGGAAAAAAAAAGCAAGAAGTAACAGGAAGTCAGAGACAACACATTACTAGCGGTTTTATGTAAGAAAAATAATTGTGAACTCTAACCACTAATATACAAAGAAAGGGTCTTCGTCTACCTCAAAAGACAGGTGAATAAGTGCACATTTTTTTGGTTTAGGTTAAAATGTTTCAGACATCTTTTCTTCAATTACCCAACAACCTGTTGGTCCCAGTCAAGTCTAAATGGGCAGGGGGGGGTTCTCCCAACTTCAAAGGATAGCTGTACAATTAAATGACAAAGTGTGTGAAAGTCCTTCTTCAATTATATCATGCAGTGTAAATATATGCTATCTTTATTACAATATGATAAATATATGCCATCAGATTTAGTTGTTTTGACACTATATATCATATAGAGACCAGGAGGAAAAGTAGATATTTGAGAAACTATTTACTGTTCACTGAGCACTTTCTTGGAATGTTACTGATATAGCTACCATTTTTCATAGTATGGAAAAGAGAGTAGTCAAAAGAACAGACATGCTCACAGTCTGAGGTGTATTTGGGGGGTCTATAAAAAAGCACAAGAAAAGATATTCAAGTTAGGATGGAAACCATAAACTTCAATTAATTGTTACAAACAAAAATGACTTCCATCCATTTCAACCACAAATATATACAGTTGGTGTTGTCCATTTGCCAGTTTTTAAACTTAAGCTACATAACCACCTTGGCTTCCAGGAACTGGCGGTCTCCACCACAGGAGAGCACACAGTGCAACACGGCCATCTTCTCACAGTCTAGCCGAGCGTTCCATAGGAACTGTAATAAATATGACTGGTTGAGGAGTGCCCTATAGAGCTTTCCAGAACACCAATCCAGTACCAGGGACCCTGACAGTGACTGTAAAGGACTATGAGGTAGCATATCAACAACTTCGCTGTTTCCTGGTCAAAAAACAAAAAACAAAAATTACATCAGCAAATAAAAGAAACTCTTCTCACCCAAATGTAAATGTTGCCAAGACAAACCCAAATGGATCATGTTAATGAATGAAAAATTACAGCCATATCACCATACCTGTCAGAAACAAACTGTGGCAGATTAGGTCTGGATGTTGAATGTTAAGTAGATGAAAAAAATGACCAGGTAAGTAAACAGCCAAGTAATAGTCTGTAGAAGAGAAAGATTTATGTTATCTGCATGTGGCAAGAGCTACATAGGCAAAGATAAAGCCCAGAAGTTCACAGTAGCCCTCTTTGTGCCTCTTAAAAACACAAACGTTTTGACCAGTATAATAATAAGCTGTCTTATATCAGTACATTTCATCTCACTAGCCAGATCTCATTTATTTCTACCTGTGGCTAATTTTCTTCATACATTTAGTCACGGTTATCTTAATTGACATCTGTAATTCCGTTTCTAAGTGAATTGTGGCTTTATATGAACCTAAATGACCTCTGAAAACAAATTAGAAAAAAAAAATCAAGCAAGATGAATTCTTCCTTTATCTGATAGTCTGGGAACAGCTTAAAATGGGAATTTCCTTCCTAGTTTCTGCCAGCTTGGGGATGCTCTAAAATTTAGTTTCCTGTGTTTGCCCACTCATTGTCATCATCACTATCATTATCGTCATTTTGTTTAGAGAACCTTTAAATTGATATTCATCAAAACAATCTCTGCAGGCATTCTGATGCTTTGTGAAATATTAATACATTTCCTTGCATAGCTAACTGCTGAGAATTCACACCTTCACAGTCCCTGCATTAGATAATTTTGTACCAAGAACATTTGTACACAGATTGAAGCAAGGTATAAAAATAGGTTTCTGGGGAATGGGAAGGTGGAAGTAGCCCTTGCCAATAATTTTTCTAGGACCTTAGAAAAACAGAAAAATTCATGCAATAGCAGTGAATTTCACATAGAAGACACATTTAGATTTTAAGTGAGCCAGCTGGACTCTTTTTTTTTTTTCCCTAAGAAGCAAAAAAAAAAAAAAAAAAATCATTTGCATAGAAGGCATTCAGTGGAAAGGAAGGGAAAGAGGATGTAAAACTTGAATGATTTGACTTAGAAGTGCCCTCTCAGTCACAGGGGATTAAGTGATGTTCAAGTCTATAGCACAAATGGTTGCAATAATGTTCTTATTATGGTAACATTTAAGTAGAAAGACACAAATAATGATATAGTAGCATACAGTGGAAAGGGTCTAGGCATCAAATGATCTAAGTTAACTCCTAGTTGTAGCATTTAACCAGTTAATTAGGGTGGTAATTTTGTCCCTGGGAGACAAGGCATTTGGAAATATGTCAGGGTGTTTTGAGTTGTCCCAGTCATTGGCGTGGTAGGGAGTAAAGGTTATTAAATCGCTCTATGTGCAGGACACTCTCACACAAAAAGTATTGTTTCATCAAAAATGTCAACAGTACCTGTGGTAGGCCAAATGTTGACCCCCAAAGATGTTCAGGTGCTAATCCCAGAGCCTGTGAATATGTTACCTTAAGTGATAAAAGGCACCTTGCAGATGGGATCAAGGATCTTGAAATGGGGAGAGTATACTGGAACATCCAAGTGGACCCAATGGAACCACAAATGTGTTCACAGGAGGGAGGCAGAGGGAGACCAGACTACAGAGAAAATCATGTGAGGATGAAAGAGATGGGAGTCATGTCGGTCACAAGTCAAGAAATGCTGGCCTCAAGATGCTGCGGGAGGCCAAGGATGAATTCTTCTCCAGAATCTCCAGAAGGAACCATTTCTACCTACACTTTGGCTTAGCCCCTCAAGACTCCAGATTTTAGAATTTTGACTTCCAGATCCCTAAGACAACATTTATGTTGTTTTAAGCCCTAAATTTGTGATAATTTCTTATAGCAGCCATAAGAAACTAACACAGTGCCCCTGACATGAGACACTAAAAGAAGACTGGGTGCACATCTCAGCCTTTCTGAGCCTCACTTTCATTATCTGTAAAATGGGGATAACATCACCAAACAGAATTGTTTTAAGGATCAAGATAATTTAAATAACAAACTTAGCATATAGTATTCATTTTTCAAAATGATAGCTTTTTATTTACCAATGTATCTTTCTTATATAGAGGTGTTTGGGATTTATAGAAAATGCCCCAAAGCCCAATCCTTTAGTATTTTAATCAATATAAGCCCCCTTTTAATAGGGTAGCAATCAGGAAAATTGCATGCAATTTATAGGAAAAAATACATCACTCACAAAGCAATACTGTTGTCATAAAAATTACTCCTGGAATAGTTTTAATCCTGGGTATAATTTTGTGCCTATGAGATAAAATGTGTTTAAGAAGGAAAGATAACTTATGTAAGATGGCCTATTTTTACAAAGCTCTAGTATTTCTGCTGGCTCCACGGTCTGAAGACCATAGATTAAATCATGCCTGCCCTTTTTTAAAGTCACTCTCTGGGGAAAAAAAGGAAGGCTACCTTTGACCTCACAAAATGCTAAGGTTATTTTTAGTGGAAAGTTTCCCCTATCACTCTTAGATGGGATGTTGATGTAGCATTCGCTACTTGATAATAATCAAGTCTCAGACCAAGGAAACCTTATATTTATCTCTCTTACCACAGGAAGCAGTAGAATCAGGCCTCTCTAAAGTAATTTCCCACAGGTTCAAAGCTCATGTTAACATTTGCCACATACTAGCCCACTCAGCCTTAGATACCTTACCAACAGTATCATTCAAAAGAAAAATATTTTTATGTACTTTCTTATCATTTTCATTCTCATTTTGCCAAGTTCCCTCACATCACACCTTCCTAAGCCTTTGTCATGATAGTAGAAGGACTGGGGAACAGGAATAGGGGAATACATCAAAGAATCATGTGCTCTAAAGCTGAAGCTTTTCTTTTTAAATATTGTCATGTCCCTTGGGTAGGCAAGCAATACTTCTGTTACTTAGTTCTGTGCTAACCTGTTTGTGACCCTCACCCCAAATGACATGCAAAAGCAGCTTTCAGGAGGTTGGTACAATAAACTCCTTCTTTATTTTCTTCATTATAGATTCCATTAATACGTTCCAACCTAACACTCAAGTTCCCTTACCATATTTACTCAATGAAAATCAACACATTCAAGCTGATCCGTAAATCATTTACAGCTTGGAAGGCTCTAGCAACAGGAAATGGACGATTTTTCAAAGACCTTTGTCCTCTCTACAATCAATAATGAAACTGAGGCTCAGAAGGGCTGAGATGTGTGCCCAGGCTTCTTTCCTACTAAAAACACAGGAAAGCTCACAGCCTGTGTTCTCTAAAAAGGGAGATGCATCCCCCCCCAAAAAAAAGCTGATCTGGATGGGGGGACACAAATACATCCTTTAGGGTTGGTCTATAAGCCTTGAAAAAGACATAGGTCAGGAAAAAATATATTATAAAAATTCTAACTAACTTAATACAGTTGACTATTGAACAACAGACAAATTACGGGTGCTAATGTGTCCAGAGAAAACCTTCCCCTATCAGGTTTCAGAGAGGTCAGTGATTGTCCTCACAATCCGAGTCCTGAAGAGGTAGGAGAAAATGGGGTGCACAGATGAGAAAATGAGATATAAAAGGCTGAGTATCACATGTACTAGAAAGGAGTGTCAGAGCAGAGAGACCCATCTCCCTCTCACTCACCAAGGTTGAGAAAAGTAAGGCCCTTTGTCACATGTGAGTCAACACTCCCAAGAGCAGCAGTGAAGGTCTTGCCGTGCCCTGTGGGTAGAGAACAGGAAACCAAGGAAAGAATGGTAAGAAACAAAGCCGGAATCCCACCCAAGGCTATTACTCTATGTGATACTCTCAACATTTAGGAGCTGTGAAACTGACAAAGCATGTGTCTGACTTCTGGATTTCGTGGTTCCCCATCATTCTCCAAAAACCAGCAGAGAAAATGGATCACAAGTGCAATCACCATCTAGTACTTGTTCTGGGCTTGGAGTATAATATTAGACTTTATAAGATGGGTTGTGCTCAGATAGAAGGATCTGAAGCATTTTGTTGTAATGTTTATCACTTAACATTTATCATAAACAGTCAACACATATATGTTATGTGTATTCTACATTGTACTCTAACAGCAAAGAAAAAATATTAAGAAAAATTGTAAGGAAGAGAAAATACATTTATAGAACTCTACTGTGTTTATCGAAAAAGCCCTGCATGTAAGTGGATCTGTGCACTTCAAATCCACGTTGTTCAAGGGTTAACTGTATTCATCATTAATGAATTTATTCAGGAAACATGTATTATATAGGTATAAAGGTATAGAATGTACTGATAAAATTCATTACAAGGTAATAAGTCTTTAAAATTTATCTAACTTGCTACCATTTGGAAAAAGTGATTATGTAAAAGTAAAAAAAAAATAAGAATAAATGGCATGTACCTTTATGAAAGTAAAACACTGAATATGTGAATTTTTCCCAAGAGTCAAACTTCGGACTGTAACACACACACAAACTTCCTAGAAGTAAGAAGGTATTTAGTAGAGCTGAAAAGAATAGGAGACAAATAAAAAGTTTCCTAAGTCACTTAACCTGGCTTCTATTCCTTTAGACGTTCTGCCTCAACTTAATACAGAGATTATTTCCCAAATCTAGAAATGGTCTATTAATAAGTTAACAAGTTGCTAATTCCACAGTTACTCAGCACACACATAAGCAATGTATTGTGATGAGCTACTAAAGAATAGGAAAATGAATAGAGATACACTCCTACATATGAAATCATGAGTGTCTAGAGAAATTTACAAAGCTTCATAAGATTCTCCTAATATACATATACTGCCCTGCTCTCTTATTTAGCTTGCCTTCCAGGCCATTACTAATAGCTATAGACCCCAGTTTAACAAAAATGTACCTCTTCTTTACATAAAGTTTCCAGTCTTCTTTGTTATCTGGAATGGAAGGCAAACTGGGCCAATAAAAGCAAATGTGTGTTGGACCATACCCAAACATATTTGGGTCACCAAGAGCCTTGGTCCAAGGGCAAAGAAGAGTTTGTGGCACAAAGCAGTCCTCCCAGATGAGCCCTGACTGCCTTTACTTACCCCATCACTCCAGAACACCCTCAGCCTTCACCCCTCCTTCAGTGTGTAATATGTCCATCATCTCTAGCAGCTGTTGCTATGTGGATAGACTAGATATTCTCATCAAAGACCTACCATTGAGGGCATTATACAGAAACTGATACTTCCAATGCTAATGTTTATGTGATTACCCAAAATAGGAGATTTCCAGGTAGAAAGGAACTTAATTAACAAGGAATCTGGAAACCTGGGTTCTGGTCCCAGAACTACAATTAGCTAGCCATGTAAATTCAATCATTACTTCAGTGAATAGCAGTATTTCCTCTGTTATACTTCACTAGGTCCTTTGTCAAAGAATCAGGGTGGCCAAAAAAAAAAAAAAAAAAAAAGCGCCAATTTTCTCTAAGAAGGCTATTCAAAGACATATATGAGAATTTTGTTATAATATTTATCATTTGTGACTATTTTTAATGACATTTAAAACCGCACCATATTGTTAGAAGTACATTTTATTGCAATATCTTAAGTACAAAAGAATTTAAAAGAGTAATTTTATCAGATAAAAATAGTAACAATTCTACTAGATGTAAAATTACTGTTATGGCTACTGAGTATACAATAATAACTTTTCTTTAAAATTACAGCAGACTAAGAAACCAAGTAACACTATACTAAAGCTTAAACAAAAATAGTAATTATAACAGTTAAAAAAGTTCTATGTACCACTTGGACTATTTTTATAAAGTAAAGATACTACCAGCAAAAAACTACTGGTTTACCCTGTCCTTTTATGTTCTATGATCACAAGGAGAAAGAAATTTTCAGCAAACATAGTTAAAAATTTAGCCTCTCTAGTAATTACAAAATAAAATCTTTTTTAAAGGCACCATATTTTTTCTTTCAAATTAGCAAAGTTTTTAAAATGATAATCAATTCTGTCAAGGGAGCAGTAGGAAAAACATTCTCAAATAAGAAGGAAGTTGCTACAACCTCTCTGAAACACAGTTTGGCAGAGGATTAAATATATTCACACCTGTCGACCCAAATTCTTCTTGTAGGAATCTATCCTGTAGCATGAACATGAAATGTCCACAATAAAGAAGATGATATCCCCCCCTTCTAGCAAAATCCTCCACACCATCCTTTAGAGAATGGAGGTCATCATTTTTCTTGTTTTGCAGAAAGTTGAAGTGAGATGTAAAATAAATGTACCCAATTACATTCACCAGGAGCCATCTTCAGATCTCATAAGCAAACGTTTCCAAATAGTTACTAGGTTGTGGCTTAGTTACCCTTCCCTAGCCCAAAGGTGGGAAAAATAATAAAGACACAGCAAGGTGACACGGGTGTGCACCGACTCTGTGAAGCTTGTCCCATGGATAGAACTTTCTTTGATAATGGAAATGCTTTATATCTGTTGTCCAAATTGGTTGCCACTAGCCACATGTGGCTATCGAGCACTTAAAATGTACCTACATAAAAACAAGGATATCAGAAAATTTTTGGATGGTATCTATGTTTCTGAAAAAGGAACAGTTCAGCAGGCTGATGAATAAAATCTAACTTGTCTAGCTACAGAAATACCAAGATGCCAGACAATTTATCAGACTTGTTTGTGAATTTTAAAGATGCAATAAAAGCTGTATTGATTTGGGGAAAATTTTTTTAAATAAAATGTAGCTACTGTGACTCTTTTCTGTTTAACTTTAATAAATGTAAATAGCATGTGGCTAGTGGCTGCCATACTGGACAACACAGCAATGGAGCACTGATTCTCAACCTGGAAAGCATATTAAACTCACCTGGGGCTTACAGATTCTCAAACCTCCCCTTCAATCAACTGAGAAAGAATCTCTGAAGGTGAGACCCAGGCATCAGTATTTTTAAAATGTGCCTGGGGCACATTAAGTTCTCTAAACCTCAGTTTCCTCATCTATAAAAGAAAATATAGAACCTACTTCATATAGTTCTTACATAGGAATTAAATGAGATGTATGTATAAAGCTCTGCCAAAGAAGTTATGTCTGGCTATAAAGGTTAGCTGCGATTATGATTATTCCAGAATGATTCTGCTGCTATTTACAAGTTGGGGGAACTCACTTGGGGGAAGTCAGAGTTTCAAAAAAAAAAAAAAAAAAAAAAAAACAAAGCATGCTCTTAATGGTGTATCCAGAAAGAGATGTTTAATAAATATTCATCAATGATGAAGATAAAATCTCAGAGTTGGCTAGCCTTTGGGAAACTATTTGGACAATGAAAGCTATTATGGGCAAAGTTTTCCAAGGGAAATTATCTCATTGTAAAAGGCTCTATAAAATGCTAAAACACAAGACTAATTCTGGGAACTTGTGAAGGGCAACTCTTGCAATTATATGAACAGGAAAAGAGAATTTACACTTTTCACCCCTCACTACCTCCCAGTAGGTGGTGCACAAGAAAGAATACAGCCACTGACTGAAGTACAGCTATAGAGTGGACTATTAGGAAAAGAATATTTTCCTTCCTTCACTGCTTTAGGAAGTCTCTGATTTACCCTCCTGCTATAAACTATCTTTAAAAATCTGCATTAATTATGGGGTGCCTGGGTGGCTCAGTCGGTTGAACATCCAACTTTGGCTCAGGTCATGATCTCACAGTTCGTGAGTTCAAGCCCCACCTCAGGCTCTATGCTGATAGTTTGTGCCTGGAGCCTGCTTCGGATTCTGTGTCTCCCTCTGTCTCTGCCCCTACCTTGCTTGCACTCTGTTTCTCAAAAATAAACAAACATTAAAAACATTTTAAAAAAATCTGCATGAACTCAATCTTAATACATAAGTGGCAGCACTTTTGCCCACCATCACCGCTCATGAGCACCCCCATCATCCAGATTTTCAGCTCTAATTCCTTAGAAGGTAGTGGATTTCATTTCTTAGGGCAGGAAAATTCAGGACATAGATGCTTTTGAGCATGTAACAAGCAATGTTGAAAGGACAGAGTAGCTCTTAATGACCAATATGGGACAAATGAACACCAAATATTATTATGGCATCAGTGACGTAAGATCAGGTTTGTTTACAACCCTGAGTCTGATCAGCATTCACTGCATGAACCCTGTTCTCTGGTCTCCACACCCGAGGAAAATTAAGCTCTCTGGTACAGAGGGAGCCATATAGGGATTAGACTATCTGTTCCCTTCTCCATTCCTACTTCACTGAACTAGGCTTTTGTTTGGTAACTGCAAAGGTGAAAAATCATTTTTACAAGAGAAATTTGGGAAATACATGAGGTGACAGCTTGAGTTAAAAACTAAAAGGATGCTTCCTGGCTTGTTTGCATCTTACATCAGGACGTATCCCATTTGAAACAGGCTTATTTGTATTTCGAAGCTGACTGTGAAGAACAAGGCTCATTTTCTACCGTCCTAGACATTGCTGGGAAAGGAAAAAAAGCAGACTCTTCCCCTTCTGGTGCAGATAAACCCAACATTTTATTGAATAAGAAACATCATAGATCACCCATCTGTAAGTTATAGCTGCTACTGTTCATGAGAAATTCCTATGGGAATAAAATGAAAAGGAATAAAAGCTTCAAAGAATGAAAGCCTAAAATGATTGTTTATATTTGGCAGATTTAAAATAAAGCACCAGGGAAGAGCCTACCCAGGTCCCTCCACACGAGCTCAGGATCCCGTTACCTCCCACCTTCCGAGCAAATTCATTCTACCAAAGATTCCTCTCTGCTGTGTGTTGTCATCTTTTCTCTTGCCACTAAATACCATGTAAGCATTCAAGCATACTGGAGTCTCTACCATCCTCAAAAATAATACTCCCTAAATCTTGCTACCCCTTCTAGCTGCTGCCCCTCTCATGTCTATACCTGCTATGATTTTTTTCACCTCCCATGTGCCACTACCCAGCACAACCAGGATTTCACTGCAATCACCCACAGCAACCTCCATGCTGCCAGACCACACGGACTCCACCGCTCACTGCCTAGTAACAGTTAGCCAATTTCCCCTTTGTAAAACCCTCTGCCTTTGGCTGCTATAGTAAAACAACTGCTTTTCCCCTTCTCTCTCCAGACCTTCTTTTTCCTTTTTCTTTGGATATTCCACCCAATCTTTATATATTTTGCTTTTCAGATCTTATTCCTAAACTTCTTCCCTTTTGACCCTATACCCCTCCCATGACTTCAAATGCCAACTGCAGACTTAATGACTTCCACATTTATTCATGTCCAGTCCCGACCTCTCTTCTAAGTCCCAGATCTCTTAGTTAACATGTCCAAAACAACCCTCACAATCTCTCTTTCTAAGCCTGACCCAAACCACTATACCTCAGTAAATGGCACCACTGTTCACCCATGTGAGAAACCTGAGAACCATTCCTTTCCAGCTAATTGATAGCAAGTCTTCTCAGTTCCATCTCCAAATGCATCTCAAACCCACCAAATTACCACCTCTGCCATCCTAGTTCAAGCCATCCCCCTCCCAAATGTACGACCATAACCTCATCCTAACTGCTCATCTCCCTACTTTTTCTCTTGCCTCCTATCCATTCTTCACACAGCAGCAAGCGATCTTTTAAAAATACATACCTAATCACATCACTGCCTGCTTAAAACACTTCAGTGAAGGGGCACCTAAGTGGCTCAGTCGGTTACGTGTCCGACTTTGGCTTAGGTCCTGATCTCATGGTATGTAAGTTCAGGCCCCACGTTGGGCTCTATGCTGACAGTGCAGAGCCTGCTTGGAATTCTCTCTCTCTCTCTCTCTCTCTCTCTCTCTCTCTCTCTCTCTCTTAAAATAAATAAATAAAAACTTAAAAACCACAACATTCAGTGAAGGAGCATCAAGGAGTGCCAAGTAAAAAGCTGTTGGGGACTAAGGCAGTCGCATGATACTACAATAGCTCACAGGTTACTCCTGCAAAGATTAAAATGTACCTTTTAAGGGAGACAGGCAGTGGTTACCACGTGACCAAATGACCAAACTTAGCATCACAAGTAGTAGGACATCCTGACATTATGTGCCTCCCGATCTGGTGCGAGTAAATTTCACAATATTACCCATGAAGTATTCTTATGAAAAAATTTTAACTTATGTGTAATGATGCCTTTCAGTCTAATTATCAACATACAGGGAATGTGGAAGACAGAGGAAGAAGTTAAATACTTCCACAAGGAAACAGAAAAATCCAGAATGCAGGGTAACTGGTCTGGACACTTCAAAATATCAATGTTGTAGGGGAAAAAAAATACAAAAAAAACAGGGGGTGGGGACAGAGGATAGGAGGAGGGGAGTGGTCTACATTAAAAGAGACTACAAAGACATAACCAAATATAATAACAAATCTTGATGGGATCCTGACTTTAAAAATTATGCACACAACATATATTCATTTTTATACATACACACAAATATATAACACATATACAAACATATATAGAAATCTAAACACATATAGAACTTTTCTGAAATAATTATGGAAATTTGAATATGAAATTATTACTGATTAGTGTAATTCATTTTTTTCAGTGATAATGGAACTGAGGTTATGTTAAAGAGTGTCCTTAACCTAAGGAGATACATGCTAAATAATGTACTGGTAAACTGTCAGGGTGTCTGCAACTTACTTTTGAATGGCTTAGTCAAAAGGAAGAAAATGGTACCTGTGTTTGGGGAGAGTGATCAAGCAAATACTGTAAATGATACAATTAAGTAAAAGGTACATGAATGTTCATTCTGTCCTTGAGACTTGCTGTAATGTTTGGGCATTCTCAAAATAAAATGTCAAAAGAAGAAAAAAAAAACCTTTAATGACTTTAGACTCAGGATAAAAATATGAAGTCGTTCATGGTCTGCAAGGCCCTACGTAACCTGGCTCAAGCCACCTCTCCGCCACAGTTCTCTCCCCCTTGCTCCCTCTACTTCAGTCACACTGTTCTTAGCTCATTTACACCCTCCAAGTCTCACATGAAATATCCTTGCCTTCCTAAACTCTCAAGACTGGTTTATGGAGGGACTTTGTGCCTGAGACCTGGGATGAACAGGAAAAACTGGGAGAGACTAAGAGTGAGGTGGGAAAGCAGACACTTTTCAGGACTAAGACAGAACGTGCTGGAGGGTAAGAGCACAGGGACAGACTAGCTGAACTAGAACATATTTGAAGATATTAGTACCTTCTATCATACACTCTCATGACTTCCTAATTCCTACAGTTTATCAAGATTCTATTGAAATACTCTGTGTGCACTTATTTAATGTCTAAAATTCAAATAGTGGATTTTACTAATGAAAATTAGGTCATTTTTTCTCATCATCATTTCTCCAATACCTAGCATACGGTAAGTCTCCATAAACATTGGCTTAGTGAATACCACATAATCTGGTTTTAAAGGAATACAGTTTTATTCCAAGTGCTACTTAACTCAGTGGTAACTGTCTACTCAAGCAAGGGTATTAAAAATGGCTATCAAATTTAGTTATTAGTGTTGACTTTGTAGAGGCTTACAGTACACTAAACTTTATGTCAAGCTTTGATTGCTAGCTCAGTAAGTTCTAGAACGGCTCTTAAAGCAGCCTGGTACATAGGTTTAGAGTCCAAATATATTAGTAGGCCTGACACAAAAAGCATCCTCATAATTGTATGACATTTGTTAAAAGATGGAACAGGTGAGAAAATGTAGATTGATTACATACGAATCCATCCCTTCTATTAAAAAGCACAAAAAAATAACCCTGCTGACTGTGGCTTCCTTTATGCAGACAACAGATGTATAAAATTGGAGTGGAGAAGATAATTTGATACACTGTATAAATATCCATAGGATCACTTATGTAAGATTGTGGCTCTATTATATTTTAAGGATCCATATATCTAAACAATGACTAAATTTTTTGTAGAACTCAAGTATAATTGAATAAATTGATAAATATAATCCTGGTTCTACCTGTATGGTTGGTAAAAACGCACAGGGTCAGGTGTTTCGATAAGTTCTCTTGGTCTTGAAGATCATCACATCCAAAGTTTACAAGTCTAAAAACATAAAGCATAAGAAACTGTGAATGCCTTTAAAAATTAGTTCTCTTGGGGTGCCTGGGTGGCTCAGTTAGTTAAGCAACAGACTCTTGGTTTTGGCTCAGGTCATGATCTCACAGTTTGTGAGTTCAAGCCCCATGTTAGGCTCTGTAGTTGGCAGTGTGGAACCTGTGTGGGATTCTCTCCCTCTTTTCTCCGCCCCTCCCCTGCTCTCTCTCTCTCCCTCAAAATAAATAAATAAACTTAAAAAAAAACTAGTTTCCTCTTTCACTTAACGCAGGGAGCATTGAATAATGGACTATGTTGTAAACTTGAAACTAACATAACATTGTGTGTCAACTACACTTGAATAAGAATCTTTTAATTGCTTCATATTTATTTGCTTTCTTATTTATTTATTTATTTATTTATTTATTTATGAGAGAGAGGGAGGAAGAAGGGAGGGAGAGATGGGCAAAGAGAGTTAGAGAATCCCCAGCAGGCTCTACACTGTCAGCACAGAGCCTGATGCAAGGCTTGATCCCACAAACCATGATATTGTGACCTGAGCTGAAATCAAGAGTTCATGCTTAACTGACTGAGCCACCCAGACACCCTTAATAGGAAGAATTTTTTAAAAATAAAAAATAGGGGCGCCTGGGTGGCTCAGTCGGTTGAGCGGTCGACTTCGGCCCAGGTCATGATCTCGTGGTTCGTGGGTTCGAGCCCCGCGTCGGGCTCTGTGCTGACAGCTCAGAGCCTGGAGCCTGTTTCAGATTCTGTGTCTCCCTCTCTCTGACCCTCCCCCATTCATGCTTTGTCTCTCTCTGTCTCAAAAATAAATAAACGTTAAAAAAAAAATTAAAAATAAATAAATAAAAATAAAAAATAAAGTTCCCTCATAAAGGATAGTAACTGCTATAACATACCCACCAAGGTAGAGACTTGTTCCTGAGAAATTTAAGTAGATAATGTGGGCCTTTTTGTTTAAAAGTTCTATAAAACTGGGAATGCAAGCTGGTGCAGCCACTCTGGAAAACAGTATGGAAGTTCCTCCAAAAATTAAAAATAGAACTACCTTACGACCCAGCAATTGCACTACCAGGTATTTATCCAAGGGATACAGGTGTGCTGTTTCCAAGGGGCACATGCATCCCCATGTTTATAGCAGCACTATCGACAATAGCCAAAGTTTGGAAAGAGCCCAAATGTCCATTGATGGATGAATGGATAAAGAAGATGTGGTATATGTACACAATGGAGTATTACTCAGCAATCGAAAAGAATGAAATCTTGCCATTTGCAACTACATGGATGGAACTGGGGGGTATTATGCTAAGTGAAATTTGTCAGTCAGTGAAAGACAAATATCATATGACTTCACTCATATGAGGACTTTAAGAGACAAAACAGATGAACATGAGGGAAGGGAAACAAAAATAATATAAAAACAGGGAGGGGGACAAAACAGAAGAGACTCAAATATGGAGAACAAACTGAGGGTTACTGAAGGGGTTGTGGGAGGGGGGATGGGCTAAATGGGTAAGGGGCACTAAGGAATCTACTCCTGAAATCATTGTTGCACTATATGCTAGTTAATTTGGATGTAAATTTACAAAAATAAAAAATAAAATTAAAAGAAAAAAAAGTTCTTTAAAAACGTGATAAAAAAACAAACAAACAAACAACCAAACAAAGAAACCCAGGAGGAACCTGGGTGGGTCAGTTAAGTGTTTGACTTCAGCTCAGGTCATGATCTCACAGTTCCTGGGTTCAAATGCCTCATCAGGCTCTGTGCTGATGAGATTCTGTGTCTTCGGACCAGACATCGGATTCTGTGTCTCCCTCTCTCTCTCTGCCCCTCCCCCACTCACGCTCTGCCTCTCTCTCAAAAATAAACAAACATTTAAAAAAGAAAAAAAAGGGGCGCCTGGGTGGCGCAGTCGGTTGGGCGTCCGACTTCAGCCAGGTCACGATCTCGCGGTCTGTGAGTTCGAGCCCCGCGTCAGGCTCTGGGCTGATGGCTCGGAGCCTGGAGCCTGTTTCCGATTCTGTGTCTCCCTCTCTCTCTGCCCCTCCCCCGTTCATGCTCTGTCTCTCTCTGTCCCAAAAATAAATAAAAAACGTTGAAAAAAAAAATTAAAAAAATAAATAAATAAATAAAAAATAAAAAAAAAAACCTACCATACAGAAATGGCATGGTGCTGGCAATAGAGAAAAAAATACATAAAAACAGAAGTTGAAAGTGATGTAACTTTTTTCTAATAAGAGTGCTGCATATACTGTTTCAAAATAAGTACAACTGAGTGTTCCTATGTGATGAAATAAAGCTACTGAAATATAGAACAGTTTAGGGTTATCAGTAGTCTAATTCAAGACAACTTTCATTTCTTCTGTGCACTAGTGGGCTTCTGCCTATTTTTTCAAAAGTGTTCATGTTTTTACTATGTGTAAATAGTCTGGGGGGAAAAAAGCTCACCTTTTGTGTAAAAAGGAAAACAAATAGCAACACAACAGATAAAACTGAGCTACAATCCTCTTTGATGGCAACAAGGAAAGGGTTTTGATGTTGGATTCTAAATGCAGCCCTCCCTGATTCATCAAATCCTTTTATTGAATCACAGGGAGAAGAGCACTTCCACAGATCAAAATAAATGGAAACATCCTACAGAAATAAGTGGCTACAAAAATCAATATGATTGACTTTACATGAAAAACCCTGTGTTTGTGCTTGACAAAGTCGTTTATGTTCCCTATAGAGGACAGAAATCTAAAAAATCACACACACACACACACACACACACACACACACACACGGAATACTGAACTGTCCTTTTATCTGTATACCACAGATTAAATATAAGTATAAACATTCTGCCCACAAGTGTCTATAAAAATTAGTTGTAAACTATGAATAACTTACTTAAATCCTGAGTCACTTAATGTTATATCCAAGGGTGCTTCAAACTGTCAAAAAAATCATGAGAAAATAAACCAAAAAACAACATTAAGCGTTGATAGTTCTGAGCCCAGAGCAAGTCTGACAATGCTGTGCTTGCCTTTTGATGAAGAACCTATTTATTTAACCATCATTATCTTCAGAGATTATCTCCTAAATCCACAGCACAGGAAGTCCACTGGAAATATTCTGGCGTTTACATACAATCACAAGCTTGGTGTATATTTATTTCTTAAAGGGCTAATACTTGGCAAACTTTGCCTTGGATCTGAGTATCATAAATAGTCCAGTCAGTAGGGGTAGACTTTTACAAGACACAGATGACCATGTACGGAGGGAAAGACTGGGTGTCTTTAGAAGGAGAATGAGTTTAAAAAAAAAAAAAAAAAAAAGGCAGGAGGAGTAAATGAAATTCTTGTAACAGTATGATATCAATCTATATTAGACACCAATATTAATCCTAGGGAAGAAGAATAACATTCTATCCATCACAGGTAAAATATACTTATAATTCCTCCTCATGAGACTAGCATTCCAAATGGCTTTGCCAAGAGTGATGCTAGATTTTTACTAATCAGACTATACACTCTCATTGACATTTTACTCCATACTCAAATTCACTATCCTCACAAGTCTTTTGGGGTCAAATGACTTGTAATTATTTAAAGCTATCTACTATAGATAATTCCTATTACCTTCTACTAGACCTCACTTATATACTTGTTTCTTTAATGAGAGACATTCAGTTAGCAGAAATTTCCTATGTGCTCTTCTAATCACCTATATTGATTGTATATATTATAGAGTTGAAGCCTTAAGAGGCAAGAAATGTGCTACTTGCTCATACAAGTGACTAATGCAACAAGAAGTCTAAGATGCTCTTTCTGATAACAGCTCTCTTTAAAAGGAGGCCATGCGTTATAAAATTTCCTATAGTCCCATCATTCTCTAGACTTACCATTAAGTTAAACTTCTCATCAGCAGAAAACTGGAGGCATTTTAAAATACTCCTTGACTTCTAGAAGAAAAAACAGGATAAATGACAAATCACAATTAAAAAAAACAATAAAAACACTAGTAAAAAAAAGAAAAAGAGAGAGGGAGAGTGAAAAGGAAGCAACCAAGAAGCAAACAGTGATGAAAACCTTTTCACGTTTTTAATAAACCTTCGTTGACTTCCCCATTAATGAAAATGCAGTAATTATAACAATGATAATGTCAAAATTAAATTGTTCCTGTGAAAGGAGGCCAGTGGACTCATTTTTACCTTTAGGTCAATGTAGTATAATCTCTGCTCTGACATATCCCATTGAGCCCAAACAAAATCCTCAGCTACTCTCTCTCTCGGGAGATGACCAGAGTCTTTAATTACCTAAAGAGGCAAAGAGATTTTAGAAATAAGTAACTATTTTAAAGGAGACTATATCTGGATTTCATTATTATTCTGCATATTCTATCTTTATAATACATACAGATATTGCCACGGTTTATTTTTCGCAGTCCCTGATCCCCAACACATATACATGGAAAGCCTTTCCAGAAAAGATTTAAGGCACTATTTCATTACTTACTCTTTCCAACCATTTTATAATAAGCAATATTACTCTTGTCCCTAGTTTGCCAGATAGGCCAGGGATGTTGAAGGCAAGGCCACACCTACCACAAATCAATACCTAGGCTAACAGAAGGTTCAGAGTTTCCCATTCTGCACCTAATCCACTCAGGTATCTGCAGACAAAAGGACTTTACTACCAAAGGCAGCAGCTGTGAGGCCAAGGAAAGAACTCAGGCCTAGGGGTGAGGGGTATTGGGCAACAATCCCAGATCGGCCATAAAGTATTCATGCCATGCTTCTTACCTTTATCTCTTCCACAATGAGTATGGTGATACTGCCCATCCTTCAAGCAATACTTTACTACACATCCTTCAAGGCCTAACTTAGGCACTGCCTCCTGTACAAAGCCCTCCTTCACCTGTCCCCAAAACCAAGGCAAAACTCACTACCTCTGTATTACTATGGTACTCTGGCATATTTCTTTTTTTTTTTTTTTTTTTTTTTAGTTTTTAATTTTCAAGTTAGTTAACACAGAGTGTGGTCTTGGCTTCAGGAGTAGAATCCAGTGATTCATTCCTTTCATACAACACCCAGTGCTCATCCCAATAAGTGCCCTCCTTAATGCCCATCACCCATTTTCTCCACCCCCATCAACCCTCAATTTGTTCTCTGTATTTAAGAGTCTCCTATGGTTTGCCTCCCTCTGTGTTTTTATCTTATTTTTCCTACCTTCCCCTATCTGTTAAGTTCCTCAGATTCCACATGAGTGAAACCATGTGATATCTGTCTTTCTCTGCCTTATTTTGCTTAGCATAATACCCTCCAGTTCCATCCACATTGTTGTAAATGGCAAGATTGCATTCTTTTTCATCACCAAATTGTATTCCTGTGTGCGTGTATATGTGTATGTATACACACCACATCTTCTTAATCCATTCATCAGTTGATGGACTTCTGGGCTCTTTCCATAATTTGGCTATTGTTGATAGCACTGCTGTAAACATTGGGGTGCATGTGCCCCTTCGAATCAGCACTCCTGTATCCCTTGGGTAAATTCCTAGCAGTGCTACTGCTGGGTCATAGGGTAGGTCTATTTTTAATTTTTTGAGGAACCTCCACACTGTTTTCCAGAGTGGCTGCACCAGTTTGCATTCCACCAACAGTGCAAGACAGTTCTCCTTTCTCCACATCCTTGTACTTTGGCATATTTCTATTACAGTTACATTTAACTACTCCTATAAGTCTACCCCAATGAGTATGCACTCCCCTTCAACACCTTTATATTTTCAACAAGATTCTTAACTTTGGAGAGCCCATCTTATTTCCATTTTTTCTGAAATTTGTTAAATTAGGAGAGATTTGGGGACTCACAGAGGAATATACTGGCAAGAAAATGATCATCAGAGTGTGGCAACCCAAGTTCACATCTCAATTTTGCCCCTCTCTGGAGTTACCTCACCTCTGTGAGCCTTGGCTGTATTCTCTGTAAACATGGGGATAATTACAACACTGCCTACCTATTGCAGGGTGTGATGAATGCATGGAACTGCACAGTGCCTTAAGACGCTGCCATCCAAGCCTTTAAAGAATAAGGGCAATGATGCTTCACAGAAGGGCACAAAAGGATGGAGTGCTGAGGCCATACTGTGTTGGCTGCTGACAGAGGCCCTCACTCTGCAGTGTCTCTCGTGGTTCTCAGCCCCTCTTCTAACCAGCCAGTCCTCTGTCTATATCCACTTCTAGTCTTGTTTATTTCACTGACCTGCAAATCCTAGAGGATGCTCTCCTCTAAACTCACATTGCTGGCTTTCAGATTCTACCTTCATCTTTCCTCTCTGGTCTCTTTTCTGACCACTAGCCCTGTCCATGCCCTGTCATCCATGCCACTGGTGGCCCAGAGCTCCAACCACTTTCTATGGTTGTCTCTGACTACTTTCTAGTCATTTTCCAGCCAGCCTCTTGAGTTGAGATTTGAATCATAGATACATAATTAATAAATGACATTTTTCATTTCAATGTTGTTCATATAACTTTAAAATCAAAATCTTCAGAGAAGATTATTTTGATGAAGACTATTTAAATATTGAAGGAAATAATTTCTAATACCAATAATATATTATTATGTTACATTAATTGTCAAGAAAAAGACAGCTCAATAAAAAAACAGACAAGGATATAATTAGGCAATTTTCAGAAAAACAAATTCACATAGCCAGTAACATTAAGGGAAATACAAATTAAAATAATGATATCAACTTAAACCCATCAAATTGGAAAAAATTTTTTAAATCTTTATTTATTTTTGAGACAGTACAACAGGGGAGGGGCACAGAGAGAGGGACAGAAGATTTGAAGTGGGCTCTGTGCTGACAGGCTGACAGCAGCAAGCCTGATGTGGGGTTCGAACTCATGAACCACAAGATCATGACCTAAGCAGAAGTCTGATGCTCAACCAACTGACCCACCCAGGTACCCCTGGAAATTTTTTTAAAAGGCAAATGCAGGTGCACCTGGGTGGCTCAGTTGGTTAGCCATCTGATCTTGATTTCAGCTCAGGTCATGATCTCCTGGTTCCTGGGCTCGGGCCCCACATCAGGCTCTGCCCTATCAGCATTGAGCCTGCTTGGGATTCTCTCTCTCCCTCTCTCTCTGCCCCTCGCCTGCTTGCACTCTCTCTCTCAAAATAAACGTAAAAAAATAAAAATAATAAATAAAAGGCAAATGTGGCTATGATTGGTATGGGTAGAGGGAAAGCATTCTCTTACACATTGCTTGTAAAACTGTGAATTGTTACAAGGTGTTTTGGAAATCAATCTTAGCAAAATCTGTTGAAATATATTAAATGCATACATCCATCAACCCAATTATCCCTCCCTGAGGATTTAACCCAAAGAAATATGTGTACCATATATATATATATATATATATATATATATATATATATATAGCTATAAAAAAACATTTGAGATGATTTATAAAACAGATTTTAAAAAACGTTTTATAACGTATATTTTTTTTAATTTTTTTTATATGTATATTTATTTTTGAGACAGGGAGAGACAGAGCATGAACAGGGAAGGGTCAGAGAGAGGGAGACACAGAATCTGAAACAGGTTCCAGGCTCTGAGCTGTCAGCACTGAGCCCAACGCAGGGCTCGAACTCACAGACCGCAAGATCATGACCTGAGCCGAAGTCGGACGCTTAACCGACCGAGCCACCCAGGCGCCCCTAAAACAGATTTTGAAAAAGTGGCCATCCAACAGAGCTCAGTTTGGCGAGGAACAAAGGCGCTCGCCAGCGCCATCTCCCTTGCCCATCCCCCAGCCAAAATCCCAAAGGGAACCAGTTACTGCCAGGGAACTTGCTTGATCTGCGCAAACACCCAACGCTGTGCTTCTGCGGAGCCACCCCTCCGGCAGCGGGTCTGACTCCCTCCCGCTGCCACAGGGCCCCTCCTGAAGTGGATTACCGAAGGAGAAGAGAGCTAAGCCTGCCCCTCCTGCCCCTGTGCACCTTGCCTACCCACCCCAGCTAATATGCCAGATCCCCAGCACCACAAGCCTGGCAGTGTGCAAGTAGCCCAGACGGGCCACGGCCACCCCACAGTGAATCCCGCCCCTAGGAGAGGGGAAGAGAAGGCACACACCAGTCTGACTGTAGCCCCAGCGGTGGGCTGGGGGCAGACATCAGGTTGGACTGCGGCCCCGCCCACTAACTCCAGTTATACACCACAGCACAGGGGAAGTGCCCTGCAGGTCCGCACCACTCCAGGGACTATCCAAAAAGACCAAACGGAAAAATTCCCCTCAAAAGAATCTCCAGGAAATAACAACAGCTAATAAACTGATCAAAAAGGATTTAAATAATATAACAGAAAGTGAATTTAGAATAATAGTCATAAAATTAATCACTGGACTTGAAAACAGTATAGAGGACAGCAGAGAATCTATTGCTACAGAGATCAAGGGACTAAGGAATAGTCAGGAGGAGCTGAAAAATGCTATAAACGATATGCAAAATAAAATGGAAACGACCACTGCTCGGATTGAAGAGGCAGAGGAGAGAATAGGTGAACTAGAAGATAAAATTATGGAAAAAGAGGAAGCTGAGAAAAAGAGAGATAAAAAAATCCAGGAGTATGAGGGGAAAATTAGAGAACTAAGTGATGCACTAAAAAGAAATAATATATGCATAATTGGTATCCCAGAGGAGGAAGAGAGAGGGAAAGGTGCTGAAAGGTGTACTTGAAGAAATAGTAGCTGAGAACTTCCCTGAACTGGGGAAGGAAAAAGGCATTGAAATCCAAGAGGCACAGAGAACTCCCTTCAGACATAACTTGAATCGATCTTCTGCACGACATATCATAGTGAAACTGGCAAAATACAAGGATAAAGAGAAAATTCTGAAAGCAGCAAGGGATAAACGTGCCCTCACATATAAAGGGAGACCTATAAGACTCGTGACTGATCTCTCTTTTGAAACTTGGCAGGCCAGAAAGGCATGGCAGGAGATCTTCAATGTGATGAACAGAAAAAAATATGCAGCCGAGAATCCTTTATCCAGCAAGTCTGTCATTTAGAATAGAAGGAGAGATAAACATCTTCCCAAACAAACAAAAACTGAGGGAAGTTGTCACCACTAAACCAGCCCTACAAGAGATCCTAAGGGGGGGTCCTGTGAGACAAAGTACCAGAGACATCGCTACAAGCATGAAACATACAGACATCACAATGACTCTAAACCCGTATCTTTCTATAATAACACTGAATGTAAATGGACTAAATGCGCCAACCAAAAGACATAGGGTATCAGAATGGATAAAAAAACAAGACCCATCTATTTGCTGTCTACAAGAGACTCATTTTAGACCTGAGGACACCTTCAGATTGAGAGTGAGGGGATGGAGAACTATTTATCATGTTACTGGAAGCCAAAAGAAAGTTGGAGTAGCCATACTTATATCAGACAAACTAGACTTTAAATTAAAGGCTGTAACAAGAGATGATGAAGGGCATTATATAATAATCACAGGGTCTATCCATCAGGAAGAGCTAACAATTATAAATGTCTATGCGCCGAATACCGGAGCCCCCAGATATATAAAACAATTACTCATAGACATAAGCAACCTTATTGATAAGTATGTGGTAATTTCAGGGGACTTTAACACTCCACTTACAGAAATGGATAGATCATCTAGACACACGGTCAATAAAGAAACAAGGGCCCTGAATGATACATTGGATCAGATGGACTTGACAGATATATTTAGAACTCTGCATCCCAAAGCAACAGAATATACTTTCTTCTTGAGTGCACATGGAACCTTCTCCAAGATAGATCATATACTGGGTCACAAAACAGCCCTTCATAAGTATACAAGAATAGAAATTATACCATGCATACTTTTGGACCACAATGCTATGAAGCTTGAAATCAACCACAGGAAAAAGTCTGGAAAACCTCCAAAAGCATGGAGGTTAAAGAACACCCTACTAAAGAATGAGTGGGTCAACCAGGCAATTAGAGAAGAAATTTAAAAATATATGGAAACAAACAAAAATGAAAATACAACAATCCAAACGGCTTTGGGATGCAGTGAAGGCAGTCCTGAGAGGAAAATATATTGCAATCCAGGCCTATCTCAAGAAACAAGAAAAATCCCAAATACAAAAATCTAACAGCACACCTAAAGGAAATAGAAGCAGAACAGCAAAGGCAGCCTAAACCCAGCAGAAGAAGAGAAATAATAAAGATCAGAGCAGAAATAAACAATATAGAATCTAAAAAAACTGCAGAGCAGATCAACGAAACCAAGAGTTGGTTTTTTGAAAAAATAAACAAAATTGACAAACCTTTAGCCAGGCTTCTCAAAAAGAAAAGGGAGATGGCCCAAATAGATAAAATCATGAATGAAAATGGAATTAATACAACCAATCCCTCAGAGATACAAACAATTATCAGGGAATACTATGAAAAATTATATGCCAACAAATTGGACAACCTGGAAGAAATGGACAAATTCCTAAACACCCACACTCTTCCAAAACTCAATCAGGAGGAAATAGAAAGCTTGAACAGACCCATAACCAGCGAAGAAATTGAATCGGTTATCAAAAATCTCCCAACAAATAAGAGTCCAGGACCAGATGGCTTCCCAGGGGAGTTCTACCAGACATTTAAAGCAGAGATAATACCTATCCTTCTCAAGCTATTCCAAGAAATAGAAAGGGAAGGAAAACTTCCAGACTCATTCTATGAAGCCAGTATTACTTTGATTCCTAAACCAGAGACCTAGTAAAAAAAGAGAACTACAGGCCAATATCCCTGATGAATATGGATGCAAAAATTCTAAGATACTAGCAAATCGAATTCAACAGCATATAAAAAGAATTATTCACCATAATCAAGTGGGATTCATTCCTGGGATGCAGGGCTGGTTCAACATTCGCAAATCGATCAACGTGATACATCACATTAACAAAAAAAAAGAGAAGAACCATATGATCCTGTCAATCGATGCAGAAAAGGCCTTTGACAAAATCCAGCACCCTTTCTTAATAAAAACCCTTGAGAAAGTCGGGATAGAAGGAACATACTTAAAGATCATAAAGGCCATTTATGAAAAGCCCACAGCTAACATCATCCTCAACGGGGAAAAACTGAGAGCTTTTTCCCTGAGATCAGGAACACGACAGGGATGCCCACTGTCACCGCTGCTGTTTAATATAGTGCCCGAAGTTCTAGCATCAGCAATCAGACAACAAAAGGAAATCAAAGGCATCAAAATTGGCAAAGACGAAGTCAAGCTTTCGCTTTTTGCAGATGACATGATATTATACATGGAAAATCCGATAGACTCCACCAAAAGTCTGCTAGAACTGATACATGAATTCAGCAAAGTTGCAGGATACAAAATCAATGTGCAGAAATCAGTTGCATTCTTATACACTAACAATGAAGCAACAGAAAGACAAATGAAGAAACTGATCCCATTCACAATTGCACCAAGAAGCATAAAATACCTAGGAATAAATCTAACCAAAGATGTAAAAGATCTGTATGCTGAAAACTATAGAAAGCTTATGCAGGTAATTGAAGAAGATATAAAGAAATGGAAAGACATTCCCTGCTCATGGATTGGAAGAATAAATATTGTCAAAATGTCAATACTACCCAAAGCTATCTACACATTCAATGCAATCCCAATCAAAATTGCACCAGCATTCTTCTCGAAACTAGAACAAGCAATCCTAAAATTCATATGGAACCACAAAAGGCTCCGAATAGCCAAAGTAATTTTGAAGAAGACCAAAGCAGGAGGCATCACAATCCCAGACTTTAGCCTCTACTACAAAGCTGTCATCATCAAAACAGCATGGTATTGGCATAAAAACAGACACATAGACCAATGGAATAGAATAGAAACCCCAGAACTAGACCCACAAACGTATGGCCAACTCATCTTTGACAAAGCAGGAAAGAACATCCAATGGAAAAAAGACAGTCTCTTTAACAAATGGTGCTGGGAGAACTGGACAGCAACATGCAGAAGGTTGAAACTAGACCACTTTCTCACACCATTCACAAAAATAAACTCAAAATGGATAAAGGACCTGAATGCGAGACAGGAAACCATCAAAACCTTAGAGGAGAAAGCAGGAAAAGACCTCTCTGACCTCAGCCGTAGCAATCTCTTACTCGGCACATCCCCAAAGGCAAGGGAATTAAAAGCAAAAGTGAATTACTGGGACCTTATGAAGATAAAAAGCTTCTGCACAGCAAAGGAAACAACCAACAAAACTAAAAGGCAACCAACGGAATGGGAAAAGATATTTGCAAATGACACATCGGATAAAGGGCTAGTATCCAAAATCTATAAAGAGCTCATCAAACTCCACACCCGAAAAACAAATAACCCAGTGAAGAAATGGGCAGAAAAATGAATAGACATTTCTCTAAAGAAGACATCCGGATGGCCAACAGGCACATGAAAAGATGCTCAACGTCGCTCCTCATCAGGGAAATACAAATCAAAACCACACTCAGATATCACCTCACGCCAGTCAGAGTGGCCAAAATGAACAAATCAGGAGACTATAGATGCTGGAGAGGATGTGGAGAAACGGGAACCCTCTTGCACTGTTGGTGGGAATGCAAATTGGTGCAGCCGCTCTGGAAAACAGTGTGGAGGTTCCTCAGAAAATTAAAAATAGACCTACCCTATGACCCAGCAATAGCACTGCTAGGAATTTACCCAAGGGATACAGGAGTACTGATGCATAGGGGCACTTGTACCCCAATGTTTATAGCAGCACTCTCAACAATAGCCAAATTGTGGAAAGAGCCTAAATGTCCATCAACTGATGAATGGATAAAGAAATTGTGGTTTATATACACAATGGGGTACTACATGGCAATGAGAAAGAATGAAATATGGCCTTTTGTAGCAACGTGGATGGAACTGGAGAGTGTGATGCTAAGTGAAATAAGCCATACAGAGAAAGACAGATACCACATGTTTTCACTCTTATGTGGATCCTGAGAAACTTAACGGAAACCCATGGGGGAGGAAGAGGAAAAAAAAAAAAAGAGGTTAGAGTGGGAGAGAGCCAAAGCATAAGAGACTCTTAAAAACTGAGAACAAACTGAGGGTTGATGGGGGGTGGGAGGGAGGGGAGGGTGGGTGATGGGTATTGAGGAGGGCACCTTTTGGGATGAGCACTGGGTGTTGTATGGAAAGCAATTTGACAATAAATTTCATATATTGAAAAAATAAATAAATAAAAGATATTTATTTACTCAAAAAAAAAAAAAGTGGCCATCCATGGGAGAATGATTGAAGTTGCGTACATCCACGCCAGGGACTATTATGTGTTTCTAAAAAGAATGAATTGACATATTCAGGTTGACTTGTAGGTAATGCCACAAAGTTGTAGGAGGAAGGAGTGGTTAATAAACAAACCTCTGGGTGTGTCAGGGGTGGGGATGAGATATATACACGTATGAAGAACAGCATGAAAGGACACCTAATAGGCTGTAGACAAAAGTTAGAGGAGAAAACACAAGGGAGAAGTAGCATACAAGCAAAAAAAAAAAAAAAAAAAAAAGAAAAGAAAAAGAAAAAGAAAAAAGGAAAAAAAAATTTGAACTGTATTATCCCCCAGCATATATGTTATGATCCCATTTATTCTATGTATGCATAAAAATTAGTGGAAAAGGTTACATTCCTAATTAAAAACCTACGGGGATAGCCTTGATATACTAAGTAAAAAGCAAAAACAAAAATGGCAAATTAATAGATTCTCTTTTGGTAAAAACAACTGAATTCCTGCATATGTGTACGTTTGTATGAGCAAGGTAAAGGTGTGGGAAGAGTCACACAGGCTGTCATGAGTTATCTCAGGAGACTGAGATTGGACAGTGAGGTCAAGATAAAGGAGATAATTAACTCCTTCATAGATCTCACATTATTTCACATGTTACAACAGCAAGTCTGTCATCTGAAAGACGTCGAATAAAGAAATGGTCTGTGTCTGTAACATTACTCTACCCTTAACAGTCTAGAAATGTCACTCTGTGGGAAAAAACTGTGAAGCAAGAGAAATTTCAAATATTTACCACTCTACTTCCATCTTCTTGGATGACTTGGATATGAAACTTTTCGATATCTTTAAAAAGATAAACAAAAGAAAGACAGTTTAACCTTTATGAAAATTATGAGCACCTTTTTATACCTAACAGTGGTGAACGTTTATTTATAAAAGCAATGCAGATGAATCAACTGGCTGGAAAAATAGTATTATCACAGAGAGCAATTTCATAATATAAGTGCAAAACAAAACCCACCTTTCTCCAGCCTCTCTCCATAGTCTATTGCAAATCTAGCATTTACTCTGCTCCTCAATGTCAACAATGGATGAGACATTTAACCCTTCTGCTCCCCTGGGTTTCCTCAAATGTTGGCCTCCCCTGCACCATCAGGCTTATTTGGAGCTAACAGGGGTTCCTTTGGCAGGGTTTATCTCCAATTTCCAAATATCATATGAAAATATCATACAAAAATAATGGGGAGAAAACTCATTATACAAGATATTGGGGGGTATTTTTACAGGGATCAGTTTCACAATAAGAGAACTCTCAGCAATTTAGGTAGATTTGTGGATGGTCCCTTTCTCTCAGGAAGCAATCTAGAATTAGCCATACTTAACCTTCTGCCAGACTAGGTACAAAAATGGGAGACAGATAATTGGTCAAGAGCATAGAAAGTGAACATGAACCTAACACCCCCAGGCCTGTTCTTCCCATTATCAATCAGCAATTTCATTTTATAACATGAAAGATGGCTTACTAGGTAAGATCCACGAGTGGATTTTGTCCCTTCTCTGCTACCCTCCCCATCCAAAGTGAAAAAAACTTCATTAGAGGATGTCCCAATCTTATTTCAGGTAGAATGTGACCAAGTATGTGTCCTCAAATTCTACTATCAAATTCTACTGGCTTCTAATACCTTCCTCCTTCTCCATCCAAGGTGACAGATACCCTGAAGAAGGATGAACTAAAGAAGGTAAAAGTGACCTCCACAACTGGTCTACACTCTACCATGTGACAAACATGGAAATCCATGCATATAGGAGCCCATCATTCCTGGGATGGGAAACAGAGCAGAGCCTAAGGGGACAAGTGGGGCGAAAAGGAAAAGCCCTTCCACAGGAGTGCTAGATCTGAAATGAACATCAAAGGTCAGGTGGACCTTCAGCACTGGTGAGTGAACATCTAGAAGATTCAGTCAAGTCCCATACTTCACTAGGAGATGTGCCCTTCATGAAGTTTGTATATATCATCTAAAGATACACTTACATTTCTCTTCTGAAACCAGTAACAGATGGTTCTCTGGAAGGGGGTGACTTTCCACATAGGGGTAGAGAAACTATAAAAAGGAAATGAACCAAAATCATAAGCAAAGACTATCTTACACAAATATTCCAAAAGTGTTTGATCACTGTACTACTACACAGCCTAGAAGGTACTGGGAACCACCAAATAGTTTACAGACACACATTACAAATGGAAGCAAGGAGGAAAAAGAAACACTTTCAGGAGCTCAGTTTTCCAGGGGGAAATTGATGGCAGGCCAACATAATTCATTTAAACAGTAAGGCTAAAGTATAAGCTTATTTCTAGAGATGGTGCTTCCTATTTTGGAACGTGATTCTGAAGCTAATCAG
This sequence comes from Panthera uncia, assembly GCF_023721935.1. Taxonomy (NCBI): domain Eukaryota; kingdom Metazoa; phylum Chordata; class Mammalia; order Carnivora; family Felidae; genus Panthera; species Panthera uncia. Next base: position 78,366,284 of record NC_064816.1, read on the forward strand.
AAACAATATAAACATCAGTACAGAAAGTTCTGTTTTGCAAGCACACAAAAAAGGGGTCAATATATCTGTTGTGCAATTAAATGTAGTATTTAATTTGACAACCAAGTAAATGTAGGCTCTCCTACAACTTCCAAAGTCCCGCATCCAAAAGACAAAGCACAACGTAACACGGGACTTTCCAATGCAGAAGAGTGAGTCACGATGTGGCATGTGGTGGAGGATTTGCAAGCCTCAAATAATAGAATGACTGCCGTTGGGAAGAAAAGGCTCCATCCACCCTACTCCTCCTTCTCTATGCTCTCCCATATGGGTCAGCCCACAGGACAAAGCAGCCAGCCAGAAACAGCCTGATGTCATCAGCAGTGATAATGAGGGAAAAGGGGCCCTGGGATGACTCCAGTGACTTAATTCTTTCATCATCAAAAGGGTGACTATAAATCAGCAGTTTCATTTTGTAACATGAAAAACAGCTTACTAGATAGGATCCACCCGTGAATTTTGTTGTTTCCCTCCACAGTTCAAAGCATTATGAAAGAACATAGCCTTTTTATGTCCTTATTTTATAATCGGCAGCCTTTCTAAAGACTAGGAACATTTTTGACAAAATGTATTACCTGGTGTTCTAACTTTTCATGATGACAAAATGAAAATAGAACTGGCAATTTTTTTTTAAGTTTATTTGTTTACTTTTGAGAGAAAGAGCACAAGCAGAGGAGGGTCAGGGAGAGAGGAAGACACAGAATCTGAAGCAGGCTCCAGGCTCCGAGCTCTCAGCTGAGAGTTCGATGCGGGGATGGAACTCACCAAAGGTGAGATCATGACCTGAGCCGAAGTCGGACACCTAATCAACTGAGCCACCCAGGCACCCCTAGAACTGGCAAATTTTTTTTAATTGTCCATAGTCAAGTTTCCTTTTTAGAATTGAAAAACAGAACATTAACGATACACCATTTTTCATGGCAAATCTTCAAAATTATAAAATAGTACTGTAGAATTCAGCTATGAAAATAATGTAGAACTTACTATGTCCTGATTTGTGAAATTGTGCACCTCAAACAGGAAACTGCCTGTCCTGGGGTTGAGGAGAAGCAAAGCTGAGTGACACCATACAGATAGCGGAAGAGCCAACACTCGGTGCCTCAAAACAAGGAAATATTCCTAGAGAAGATGATTCGGCCTCCCTTGGGACTACAGAGGTGGCCAAGGCGTACTTGCCTAGGGCTGTGACCTGGAATATGATGCTGACAAGTTCTAAGCCTTTGCCTGGTGTTTGTGCCGCAATCAGTAAGAACATGATTTTAAAAGTTCCATTTAGGTGGTGGTGGTTTTCCTTTCTATTATGAGGCAGCCTTAGAGCAAGGCCTAGAAATGAGAATATAAATAGACTTCAGGGCACCTGGGGGGGCTCAGTCAGTTGAGCGTCTGCCTCTTGATTTCAGCTCAGGTCATGACTTCACAGTCTGAGACTGAGCTCCCGTGTCAGGCTCTGTGCTGGGCACGGAGCCTGCTTGAGATTCTCTCTCTCTCTCTCTCTCTCTTCCTCTGCCCCTCCCCTGCTTGCATGTGTGCTCATTCTCAAAAATAAAAAGAGACAGACAGACAGGTTTTAGACACAGCTCTATAAAAGCATGCAAGGTTTTTGTTTTCTTGCAGTTTGAGTAGAGGTCTATATAGATTACATCGTATTAGGGAAATATTTATCTTCACAGATATGGAGCTAGACTCTGATTATTAATACTCAGTTGGAAGATATGCACTATAGGTGGATATCTGGAGCCATTTGGAAGATGCAGGTCATGCTGGTAGGCGATTCTCCAAAGGTACCGGGTTGGGATCCAAACCCTAACCACTACTGTCCTGCTCAAGTTTCTCTGTGAAGGAGGTCAAGGCTGCACATACAGACTTGGGGAAATGTACTATCAGAGATCACCATGAATGTTTTGGTAAGGAAAGGGAGACAGATTTCAGGGCAAGACCAAATTCAGTGGACAATGAATGGCATTTCTCTAAAGGGGAGAAGGAGGGAGAAAGGGAGGTGGGGGGGTTGTCCTGGATGGAGGTTTGGAGGATTTTCTCCCTCCAGAAGCATAAGAATGAGGAGCAGGGAGCAGGGCTAGGCACAGAGATGGGTCCTCAAGACAAGTACGAGTTTTACCTCATTTGGGTGGGGACTTCCCCTTTGGCCTATGGATGCAGTCATGCATCATGTACTATTAATTGCTTTTAATTAAGATAAAATTTGCATAACAGAAAAATCACCTTTTTAACTGTTTTAAAGTATACAGTTCAGTAGTTGTTAATACATTCACAATGCTGTGCAACTACATACTTATAAAAATCCTTTCCCTCCTGTGCTCTAATTCCCTTTAGCTGCCCTAATCCTTCATTAGTATCTCCATTGCCTACTCAGCCCTGAGTGGACATGTTAAGGAAGCCAAGAACAGACCAAAAAAGGGAAGTGTGGTCTGCCCCATAGTCACCCCTGTACTGATGACAGTGTAAACATAGCAGCTTCCTGACGGAGGAGGAATACAGCCTAGGAGCTGGAAACAGGCAGTGGCCCCCAGTGAAGGACCTGGGGGGGTGGGGATGGGAGAGAGGTCCCTCTCCTGACACATTGCAAGAGGGAGACCCAGTGGCTTGAGGCTGGGAGTAGGCAGGGGTGGGGGGGAAGCAACGAGAAGCAGAGAGTTCAGGTTACACGAGGAAGTTATGCTATAGCACTGCATGAACATGTACAGTCCACTGTCATCTGTGGTAGTCAGATCGCATGGAGTCACCACAAACACCGTATACTGAATGCTGAACCATTACTCCTAGGGGACATACATGGACAGGCTCCTGCCTGGTCACAACATTTTTGTCAACGAATTAATACATAATTTTGTTTCGTGTGTATTCCTGTTTTTATAAAACACATTTAATATATATTGTTGATCCATTAGCATTAAACTCATGGTCAACAGCACTCATGCCCTAATGAAGCTAACCTAACCCACATATTCTCTCTATAAAGCATATGGCAGCCTTCTTGAGCTTAGGGACAGTAGCCAGCACTTTAGCACTATGCATGGGGGACATTTGAAAAGTGAAATCACCAACAAAAAGCTCAAAAATGTGAAAATCATGGCGCTAAATAGATCATAAAAATGACATTCATTTATAGGATAAGAACTCAATCAAGAGGGCAGTGTCTCGTTCAACCTCAGCTGAGTGACAAATTTTTCACCACTTTGCACGTCTGTAGATAACTGTGACGGCACCAAGAGTATTGACTTTGATGTCACAAACAGATTTTAGTGAGTAGGACAACTCACAAATTCAGAATGTGCTTGTAATGAATGTTGACTAGATCTGGTCCATCCACACTGTACCTACAGTGCTTCTGTACCATTTCATGGAGCTGACAAATTCAGTGATTTAGCCATTTAATCATGTGTACTCTGTCAACTATATGAATACACCAAACAAACTTTTCTTTAAACTTACCTTAAATGTGTGTTGAGAATATTTTATCATGTAAAAACATTATAAACCATGACATAACAGAGACAGAGGAACTAGGTTTGAGTTTTGATTTCCGTGTTTGCAAAAGGTGAGCTGATAATTCCAACCATACCCATCTACCAGATTGCTTTGAGGATTGAATGTGATAATGGGTGTGAAAACACTTGGTAAGCACCACTGCCTCTAGGTTTCACACCTTCTGATTAGTGAGATGAGTGATAAATGGACATGCTCGCTTACCTGCACCCAAATATAGCTATCCACTGCTTTTAGAACCTTCACATTGTTAACAGGATGGATTTCAACCAACAAAGTTAAACACTTTGATCCTACAAAGGAAAGGAGGTTTTTAGTAAGAAGATGAGAATGTCATTCATGATCTTCTCCATGTACTTCTGAACTTGGAAAATATAAACACGTTACCTGTTGTATTAGCTATTCAACCAGGAAAAGTAATTTTCTTAAAATTTACATTGACAGTTCTTAAAACCCACAACAGATAAAGAAAACCTCATGAAAGAGAAAGCAATACACATTCATGAACAAGTGAGGAACAAGTTCTTGCCCACTCCTCAGCCACTTGGCACAGCTTCATAGGCCCTCTGAGTTTCTAAGTCTAAGCAAACACAACTCAATTCTCTATCACTCCAATTCTGCAGCACACTGGCAAATACTGCTTGTGTATGAAAATGTAAAGATATTTCTGAAGCATGAACATGTTACAGTTGAGAGTGCCTATTAAGAGGACAGGGGCTTGGCTTCCCTTGGGAAAGGTACTGGAACTGCCCTGATAAAGACCCACTTACTTCCTCAGTGTCACATTGTAGCAAATGTCCTAAAAGATAGCAATTAAAAGGGAAGTCCTTGGACACAGGCTACAATGGGATTACCACAGATATCTACATTTAGGCCAAAAGTTCCCCTCCCCTAAGACTAAACCTCAGAGAAGAAGGAGTTGTCCTATATCTGAGTTCTTATAAAGACTTAACTATTCTCTGATGCTTTTTCAATGACTTTATTTTGAAAAATAATATACAACTTGGAGACAGCACAGCAACCTGGAATTGAATCAGTGCCAGTTTTCACTATTTAAGTAACTAACCTGATAGCATTGCTTAGGAAAAACAACAACAACAAAAACAAAAAAAACAAACAGAAAAAACCCCCAAAACCCAAAAAGTCTTAGGTAGGGCGCCTGGGTGGCTCAGTTGGCTAGGTTAAGTGTCTGACTCTTGATTTCGGTTCAGGCCATGACCTCACGGTTCCTGGGGATCAAGCCCCGTGATGGGCTCTGCACTGACAGCCCAGGGTCTGCTTGGGATTTTCTCTCACCCTCTCTCTCTCTGCCCCTCTCCCACTCCCGCTCTTTCTCTCTCAAAAATAAATAAGTAAACATTTTTATTTTAAGGGAAAGAATGTGAAACAATTCCTGGGATATGGCCTCACAATTGCAAGGACTGGATATCTCTATAAACATGCTTTTTAAAGATTACTGAGAAAGCAAGACAGTGAGTTATTATGTGGGATCTGAAATATACAAGGACAGAACAAATGAAAATCAAATACTGTTTGGTCAATGGTACTTACAGCTTGGGATAAAAATTCCAGTGACACTGCGGCACCTGGGTGGCTTAGTCGGTTGGGCGTCCGACTGCGGCTCAGGTCATGATCTCATGGCTTGTGGGTTCGAACCCCACATTGGGCTCTGTGCAGCACAGAGCCTGAAGCCTGCTTCAGATTCTGTGTCTCCCTCTCTCTCTGCCTCTCCCCTGCTCGCACTCTCTCACTCAAGAATAAATAAATATATAAAAAACAAAACAAACAAAAATCCCGGTGAGACGATCATACACCAGTTCGAAAGAACTATACTTCTTTTTTTTTTTTAATTTTTTTTTAACGTTTATTTATTTTTGAGACAGAGAGAGACAGAGCATGAGCAGGGGAGGGTCAGAGAGAGAGGGAGACACAGAATCTGAAACGGGCTCCAGGCTCTGAGCTGTCAGCACAGAGCCCGACGCGGGGCTCGAACTCACGAACCATGAGATCATGACCTGAGCCGACGTCGGCGGCTTAACCGACTGAGCCACCCAGGTGCCCCGAAAGAACTATACTTCTAATAACTGGGACAGAGGTAAAACTCAGGAGCTTTGGGAATCTGCTTGATCACTCAAAAAGAAAAAAAAAAGGGGTTCTAGGAATAAGAAAAACATTGGTGCCAACGATACTTAAGAAAAATAGAAATGTTTTGTGAAATGTGACAATGAGAAAAAAACTATTTTCCTTATTATTTTATACGAAGTATGTATAACTAAGTAAATAAAGTAGTATAAGTTGACATTTGGCTATTTTATCTCTTGTCTTAAAAGTCTATATATTCCAATTTGGGGAACAAAAAAACCCCACCTTTTAAGGGGACATGTAGAGGATCCTACTCATTGCAAAAGTAAAGAATCACCTCACATTTGGATTTTTTGGCAGTGAATTTGATAACCAGCTATCAGCTAAATTCACTTGATTTTAAAATGGGAGGATTTTCAAGGACAGAAACTATCTTCCTACACGAATCTTTCCCTTCTTTAGGGCAGCCCAGACACTTAACTAATATAATCAGCATAATCATAAGAGTAATCGTGGAAAAGGAATTTCTCTCAATAACACACCATGTGCTTTCATGGTGTGATATGATGCACTCTGGATCAGGATTCTAGAGACATCAGCTCTAGTGTCAACTAGAAAGGATGAAGCTTTCAAGGCTTTAGTGCCTTGCTATTAAAAAAAAAAACAACAAACTACAGAATCAGATCATTTCCACAATCACTTTCAGTCATGAAATCCCATGATTCCATGAAGTACTTACAGTTGTCTTAAGAAGTTAGAGAATACCGATCTCAGGGGAGACTGGGAGGGCATCACTGAAGGGCAACACGGATCCAGGCAGGATGTAGATATCACAGAAAGTAGAGACAGCAAGATCAAAAGTGACAACTTGGATGGACTTTGAGGGCGTTGTGTTAAGTGAAATCAGTCAGAAAAAGGCACTGTATGGTATCTGTTATGTGTGGACTCTTGGAAACGAGAGAAAAAGAAACATGTGCATAGATACAGAGAACAAATGAGCAGTTACAAGAGGTGGGGGGTTGGGGTGGAGAATGAGAGAAATAAGTGAACTGTTCTGTCTTTTTAGCTTAAATAAATTGAACAAAAATTGAAAAAAAAATAAAAGCATAGGGATAGGCATGGCATGGGGAGGATAGAGTGGGCAAAAGAACCTGGTGAAGACACATGCTGTGAAAATTCTAGTATTTTTAAAGATGTGATCATTTAACTTCACTAGAGGTGCACCAAACTTTAAAGACTGACAAGGTTGGTAAAGGCCAGTAGGGCATGGTTCTGAAGCAGCTCTGGTTACTGGAGCTCTTGAACCAAAGCACAGCTCCAGGGAACATCCACAGCACTCAACTATCTATAATGACGCAGGGGACCCCAGGAGAGTCTCAGTGGCCAACACATGTGGACACCCCAATAGCTGCCCAGGGGGAATCTACTGTGCCTTGGGGCAAATGCAATTCCACAGGGGAGGGTGAAGGGGGGAGCTAGGCCCTTTAATTCTTTTCTTTCCCTAAATCTTTTTTATTTATTATTTTTTTAATGTTTGTTTATTTTTGAGAGAGACACACACAGAGTGTGAGTGGGGAAGGAGCAGAGAAAGAGAAAGAGAGAAAGAGAGAGACAGAATCCGAAGCAGGCTCCAGGCTCTGAGCTGATGGAACAAAGCCCGATGCGGGGCTCAAACCCATGAACGGTGAGATCATGACCTGAGCCAAAGTCAGAAGCTCAACCACCTGAGCCACTCAGGCTCCCTATCTTCTTCTTCTTCTTTTTTTTTTTTTTTTCAAGTAAGCTTGACCCAACATGGGCCTTGAATTCATGACCCTGAGATCAGAAGTCACATGTTCTACTGACTGCCAGGCATCTCTTTTTTCCCTCTTTTCCAAACAAAACATTAACTCTGCCATGGCCACAGCCAACAAGAGAAGCACTATTGATAAAAACTGTGCTGTAAAATATGTGGACCAAAGAACCCTGTATTGTTCATAGGAAAGATGTGACAGTTTGTCTCACTTACAATGGAAAAATCCCATAAGCAACAGAGTGTTAAACAACACCTCCAGGCAAACCACATTTTATAATTGAATGGCTTATCAGGTCATTCATGGACAAATAAAATAAGCCTTTCCAAAATAACTGTTCAAAGGGCAAAACATTATAATAGATTCTACAGTGCTTTCTGGTTACCTCATTTCTAAACTCTTAACTGAACGAAGATCTCATAAGGGTCTCCATGATCTGTCTGTACTTTGGCCCCGTTTTCCTCTGGTCTTAGTTCCTACTGATTTGCCCCTTTTCATTCAGCCTCACTGACCTCACTATCCTTTTTTTTTTTTTTTTCTCCCCTTTTAACCTCCTCACTGTCCTTGATCAGCAAATCCATCAAGTACACTCTGGCCTCAGGACCTTTGTGCTGGCTGTGGTCACAGCCAGAAATGTGCTTTCCCCACAGCCATGTGCTTGCTCCCTCCCTTCTTTCAGATCTCTGCTTAAATACTCATCTAATAGTATTTCCTAGCATCATCCCTCAAATAAACTAATTTCATTCAAATACTTGCCTCAGACTCTACTTTGGGGGGAAAACCCAAACCAAGACAAGAAATAATTTCAGGGGCCAGGATCACTTTAGCCCTGAGGGCTGGCGTGAGGGAGTGGGCAGCATGAAACAGGAAGAAGAGTCTACCACTGTAAGGAACCCAATCCAATTTGTGACCACTGTGGGATTTGAGCTGCATGCAGCGTGCCCTCAGAATAATCCACTTAAGGGATGGAAAGAAGAGTATTTATCCTTCAGCTCCTTGGCCCCTGGTTGGTCATGGCTTATGCTACTGGGAATCCTTTCCAGCCATGCTTCCAGGTGGCACGCATGTAGGTAGCAAACAGAATTTCCCAAGGGCTCTGGGCACAAAGCAAGAAGCAGGTAGAGCAGCAGAGTTAAGGCACTGTCTGTCGAATTACGTTTGTGGGGAGCTGGTTCTTACCATGGCAGCTGGCATGAAAGGTGAGCTGAGAAGATATAAAGCATGAGGTAGCCAATACGATAACTAACAACGTTCATTTTAGTATTTTTAAAGATGCAATCAGATGATCTCACCAGAAGTGCACCAAACTTCAAGAGTAAGCGTATCTGAATAGGATTTAATTTAATAAAATTTACAGTAAAGTTGGTCTGAAAGTGCATTTTGTAATGTACATAATCGCCACTGTTCTGCATGACAATCAAGCACAGATGGTAAACATCAAGTGAAGAATATAGGTTCTACTGGTTTACCAGCATAATAAAGAATTCCAGAGGCAAATAGGAATAGGGGCCAAAAAGAACAGGGAGGCACAGGGAGCTAATCGAAGGATGTGTAGAGATGCCCAGGCTTGTGATTGGGAGAAGCACAAGAGACGAGGCCTTTCTCTTCTTAAGTAAAGGAGATTGAGGTCATATGCCTTTGTTTTAGGGTCAGGACACCAATGTCTTAGATCCTATTTCACTTAAACTAGTCCAGTTCCATCAGTTCTGAAGTGAGCATTGCACTTCATTCTAAGAGGAGCAGAGGATGTGAAGAGGGGTACATGGCACTCAAGAGGGAAGGTGGCTGTTGTGGTTCTCCGTGTAACAAGGCAGGAGGGAAGGCAAGGATGGTATAGATCATCAGATAGATGATGAGGTTTCCAGGTGAGCCTCCTGCCCAGCAGCATCTCCCATAATCTCTCTGTCAAGGTCCCTGAGAAGATCCCATCCAGACTTGACTCTGCTTCCCTTGACCCTCTAAGCTGACTCTGTGGGAACCCAGGACTGCCTCATAAGCCCCACGGGGAAGGAAGGTGCAAGAAGTTTTTCCATCACATACAACCACAGAAGAACACATCTGAGTGGGAACTATGCTAACAAAAGGAGCTTAAGCCCCGATTAAACACAACAGATGGGAAGCGCTGCAGGATGGGAATAGTAAGGGACTGAAATGAGAACTTGACCAGAGATTGAAAAATGGTGGTAGTCCATGGGCTACATCAGCCACAGGTGGTTATCACTGCCTGAGCAGAATTTTTAAAAAAATATTTGAGCCAAAATTTAAAATAAAATTTTAGGGGCACCTGGGTGGCTCAGTCAGTTAAATGTTCAACTTTGGCTCAGGTCATGATCTCGCGGTTCATGTATTGGAGCCCTGCGTCTGGCTCTGTGCTGACAGCTCAGAGCCTGAAGCCTGCTTCAGCTTCTGTGTCTCCCTCTCTCTCTGCCCCTCCCCTGCTCATGCTCTGTCTCTCAAACATGAATAAACGTTAAAATTTTTTTGATTAAATTAAAATTTTACATAAAGGTCCATACTTCTCTTGATAAATTGAAAAGCTGCTCCCACAGGGATTACTGCCGTCCTTTGAAGATGAGACCCATGCCCCAGGGGGCACTCCACCCACCATTAGTCTCTATAGCTCACCATGGCAATTGCCACACCTCTCTTGCATAACATTGCATTCCCAGCATCAAACACAGTGCCTGACCCACTGCAGGCACTTCTTTGTTGAGTTCTGGACAGATGGATGACACATAATGTTAAAAAGAAGGGGGGAGTATCACATAGATAATAAACTACAAAGTGACCTTGGCAAATGGGAATTTTTATTTAGAATTGGTGGACTACTCATAGTGTATTATGTACTGCTCAATAGTTCACCAGATGTTAAGAACAAAAATGCATTCTTGAAGGAATATCAACCCTTTAAAAGCCCAGCCATTTACACCAGCTTCTGAACCATAGGATTCTAGTGTGTCCTCAGTGTTTATTTAGTCTGCAGGTACTAAATGCCTTTTTAATACTTCTACTATTCACTGTTACATTATTTTCTGTATTTTCTTGTTCTCTTGAAAAAAGTAAAAAAACCATTTTCATGACCTTTGCCTTTTCATTCTGAGATAAAGCTATTTGTAAAGATGTTTGAAATTTGACTTAGTTAATAAATCTTCATCTTTCAATAGACACTAAAAACTATGTCATACCTGGTTGAAGCTCATTCTTTCTCCCTTCTTTAGTAGAATGAACTAAACTCGCAGCTAATGGAAAAAGAAAAAAATAATCCATTAGCAAGTGATCCATGCAGTGGCTGGTTAAAGTTTACCATTTTAGACCTGAAATAAGTGAAGGCTCAAAAAATCTGTCAGTGGATGATAAAGGTAATGCAGAATGAAGTCTTTTTTTTTTCTTTTTTTTTGTAGGTGGATTCCACAGATTTTTTATTTCAAAATTAATCTCCCAGGAGCATCTCCTCCCAGAAAATCATTGTTATAGAATAGTCAAATATAGCAAAAGTCCAATACTTTGAAACTCAACAAATGTAGTTTAGTTCTTGACATGTAGCAATAAAAGAGTCCAACTTACCCAGCAAAGTTCTATCACTATTGACAGAACAGCTGACAACGTGCAAGTCTTTTTCAAATGTATAGAGATGCTGTTAAAACAAAATTATTTTTTAATTTGGAGTTTTGTGTTAAATAACAATTATAGAATTCAAATTCCCATTTAGCTCTGAAGCAGGTGTCATGGTGGCAAGACCTTTTATTAAAGAACCATCAATGAACCAGTTTATCCATACTGAGAAGCTTCAGATTATTTTTTTTTAACTTTTTATCTATTTTTGAGAGACAGAGAGGGACAGAGTGAGAGAGGGGGAAAGGTAGGGAGGGAGAGAGACACAGAATCCCAGGCAGGCTCTAGGCTCTGAGCTGTCAGCACAGAGCCTGATGTAGGGCTCAAACTCACAGACCGCGAGATCATGACCTGAGACAAAGTCGGACGCTTAACTGACTGAGCCACCCAGGTGCCCCTCAGATTATTTTTTAAGAAAAAGTCTGCAATCATAGACCAGAGTTGGCACTGAAGCTTAACCATGAGGCAACATGACCAACTGGTTAAGAGTTTAAACCTTGGAGCCAGGTTAAACACAGGATCAAATTCTGACTGTGCCACTTACTAGCTGTGTGACTTTAGACAATCTCTATCAGTAAAATAAAAATCATAATACCTATTTCATGAAATCCTTAGAAGGATCAAGTGAGATGATCCATTCAAAGCACTTATTATGTCTGCCACCCATAATAAGCATTCAGATGTCAGCTCTTATAATTATTGAGACAAGTAAAGTTTTAACCAAATTGCCTAACTATGATATCATTAACTAAGGCTAAGACAGAATCACAAGAGCATCTCCTCTAAGACTCTCATATTCAGAGCCCTGGCAAAGTAATCTTCTGTTTTTATTTAATCTTTATTTTTTAAAAAATTTTCTTGCTGTTTGAACAAGCAAGATTCCATTTCCTTATTAAATATTAAAGAAAATGAAAATGGTCATACAGGAGGAGGATATGACATGCAGATTTAGGAAATAAAGACAATTGTAGTTATATTAGGCAAACTCTCTTACAATACACTGAGAAGGTAAGAAAAGATCAAGAGTCTTAGACCTCAGGAGAGAACAGGCTAAGAGAAACAACACATGGCAGGAGTACTAGGAAAGTAATTAGTACCTATAGATACAAAAAGTACCAAGAATACACTAAAACCCTATGGCCAGAAGTTGAAAAATGTTGAGAAGTCACTAAACGCTTGAGTAGAAAAAGTGGACTTTGAGTGAATAAGAAGGCTCTCAATTCATTTCAGACATTTTGGTCTCTTTTGACTCTTGCTCTGAGGGATTCTAAGTTATAAGTAAGAAGAATTATGGTTGTACACACTTAATTTTTAGTGTTTTACCTTTTTAATTATAAAATAACACGAGTATAGTCTCAGTGTTTAAAACACACAGACACCATCAAATAAAAAGTCAAAGCTCCCTGCTATGCTCACCCAGTACGAACTACCTTCCAAAAGGAAACATGTTTTTATTTACTCGCTAGGCTTGCAGATCTTTTTAAATGAATATATGTTTATGCATATGTATTCATACTTTCTTGAAAGTTTTTTTAAACATAAATGAAATGTATTATTCTGGCAATTTGCTTTTTTCAGGTAATAGTATGTTTAGAGAACCTTCTGTGCCAGGGTACATTTCTAGACTTCCTGGTCCCTTAATATTTGTAAGTTGCTTTTACATAGGCACAAAGGGACCCCATTGTATTTACACTGAGAGTTAGGTAAGCCTGTCACGTCAACCATTGCTCTAGGTGGGTGGTTTGGGGAAAAATTAAGAAAAGGAGGCTGCGTTCTATACCTGGATGTTTAAGTAGTAAGAGAAGTGAAGGTTAAGGAGAAGAACACAGAGCCAGAGGTCAATATGAGATCCTAAACTTGTGAGAGCACACACACAAATCTCAGGAAGGCATTGGACTTCCTACATTCCTATGGAATATTGGATAATTGATTTGAGCCAATTTTGCTTAAATCTCAAAGGACTAAGAAACCTCAGGTAATGTTTTGGTCCAGGAGTTCTTGCACTTCATTCATTCATTCATTCATTCATTCATTTTTCAAGATAATGGTCCAAGAGATGGTAAAAGGGAGGAGGCAAAAAATTTTTTTAGAAAATGAAATGAGAATATGTATCTAGAAAAAGGAGGCAGAAAGAAGTAAAAATCTCTAAAAACAATAAAGTAACTAATGAGTTATCTATGAATTATAGTAATTTTTACCTCATTTTGTCTGGTCTGGGAGTCATATAATCCAAAGAAGACATTTCCCTTATTGTCCTTAAAAAAATTAACCAGATATTTATTATATACCATTGTTCAGGAAGTTAGGATGTTGTTAGTCTTAAACCTGCAATAATTCAATCAATATTAGCAATTAGCACTCTAAAGGTAGCATGTCAGAAAGGGACCAAACCTGTTTCAATTAGTAATAGGGGCTCAAAGAGTGAAATGAATGAAGAGTGTACAGTTTGGTGAGTCTGGGGGACCCAGACTGGGGGGACCCTGGCTAGTAGGACAGAGCATAGTAAAGGAGTGAATCTTTTTATACTTCCTTTTATTTAATATAATATATATGATAGAGATTGGGAGTGGCTAAAACAAGTCTATGATATTCCTATAAATAAAACTTTTTGAATCATACAGTTTCCTTAAATGCAGCATACTTATAGACACAACTTAAAATGACTATTTTTTTTAAAGATTTTATTTTTAAGTAGTCTCTACACCCAACATGGGGCTCGAATTCACAACCCTGAGATCAAGAGTTGCATGCTCCACTGACTGGGTCAGTCAGGTGCCCCAACTTAAAATAACTTTTAAGCAAAAAAAAAAACAAAACAAAAAGCAAGCAAACAAAAAAACAGTAATACATCTACACAAAGCAAACTGGCCACTAAAATTATTCTTTCGTGTTTCCCTACTATAGTAATCAGTAAAGTTAAATTTTCATTCCTGATAACACTGAACATTGAAAACATGTTAAATAATGCCTCAAAACAGATGATACCTAAACAGATTATGTAATCATATTTAATATGTTTCAAAGATCAAAACTTTACATATTAATTAGGTTTAAACGTCTTTCACTTAGCATTTGTTCCTCTGAAGAATGGAACTTCATTTATTCAAAAAATTTGAGTGCTGGGTCAGATATCATGTGTAATTTTTGTTTAAAAAAATATTTCCTAAGACTCAATTTCAATTAGTTTGTTGAATCTCATAAAATAAAAGTCATGTTAAAAGTTAAATGCCAGCACTTATTCTTACCCCTCAGTAAGATATAGCATAAAATTCTGTGAAAAAACATAAATGGTTAAAATAGTAAATTCTATGTCATGCATATCATACCACAATAAAAAAGCATACATACCTTATAGGTATAAATAACATTTCCATTTCTTTCAACATTTAGTATATGTAAGCTCTCATAATTATTTTCTAAAACACCTAAAATGATAATAGCAGCAAGTTAATATTTAACAGGGAATGTTTAAAAACATATCTAACAAATATTAGTGAAAAGCCAAATACAAAAGAGTACATACTGATGATTCTGTTATATAGAGTTTAAAAATAGGCAAAACTAATCTACCTAGTGACCTTTAGGGAAGAGGAAGAGGAAAGATCTAGTGATTGGGAGGTATCTCAAGGGAGCCTTCTGAGGTGCTGGTAATGCAGTATGTGTTGGGTATACTGATATACTCGCTTAGCAATAACTCACTGAGCTGTACACTGTTAACCTAAATACTTTTCTGTATGTTATACTTCAATACATTTTAAGTAGCTATTAGTTTGTGCTTTATGTATTTTGAAACTATGTTATTAGAGGTATAAAAATTTAGTGCTGTTATAGCTTCCTGGTGGATTAACATTTAGGAACTCAGCAGAGTTATCAGATGAAAGCAACAAGATAAAAAGCAAGTAATAGTCAAGTCTTTTCTCACTGGCTATGATAGTATAAGGAAGAGCCTATACCAGAGAAAGCATCAACTTCTCAGTTTATTTTCTCCCATGGAATGACATGTGGTGGAGGGTCAGGTAGATCAGTAGAGAGGTGGGGAATCTCTCACTGCTGAAGGAGCCCTCAACAAAAGGCTCCGGCAGTGTTGTGAACCCCAGGGTTCTCAGGGCAGAGAGAGGGAGAAGAGCTAACATGGACAAGTACTGAGTCAGTGTGGAGAAAGAATATCTTCAAGGTTCCCCTCCTTTTCCTGGGGTGGTTTCAGCACAGGTACCTAAAGAAGGTCTGTGTTGATAGCTCCTGATAAAGAGGCCTCTGAATGAAGGCACCCCAGCTGAGAACGCAGCTATGGATAAGATGATGGCCACCCAGAGGGGGCCTGAGTCGATTGCAACTCCCTTGGAGAACTGCAGTGCACTGGCTATGCACCAAGTCTGGTTGGGGGGCGGGGGCAGCTTTCCCCCCATGAGGGCTGCCAGGTAAAACTTCTTTATTTATTTGGGGGGGGGGGCAGGGTGAGAAACACACACACAGAGAGAGATAGAGGGAGAGAAGGGAGAGAGAGAGAGAGAGAGAGAGAAAAAGAGAGAGAGAGAGAATTCCAAGCAGGCTCTGCGCTATCAGCACACAGCCCGATGCTGAAATCCAGAATTGGATGCTTAACCAACGGAGCCACCCAGGCATCCCTAAGCTTTTGCAATTGCATACGGTTGTGCCTGAAAAATCACACATAGCTTTTTAACCAGGAGCTGGACTAGTTAATCCCCTTTTTCACCATAAAATGCCCTTTTTCATGAATACATTCTTTTTGCTTTTAAAGTTTACTTTGATTACAGTATAGCAACGTCAGCTGTCTTCTGATTAGTGCTTACATAACATTTTTTATCCTTTTATTATGAATCTTCCTGTGTCCTTACACCTAAGATATGTCTTACAAGCAACATCCTTTAGAGTATGTGGTCCATTTACATTTAATCACTGATATCTTGGGTTTGTATCAATGATATTACTATTTATTTTCTATACGACTCAATTGTTTTTTCTTGCCTTCTTCTGGATTAATCAAAAAACTTATTTAATTCTCCTACTTATTAATTTGTTATACAATCTTTTAGTATTACTACTTATCCTAAAGATTACAATACTAGTCCTTAACTAATTATGTTTTCATATTACAGGATGGCAAGAAATGTGAAGCAAGTGAAATGTCATACACTGCTAACAGGAATATATATTGGAAAACTGGCAGTAGCTACTGAAGCCGAACATACATGGCTCAGCAACTGTACTTGTACATATATCGTAATGGAAATATACACTTATTTCAGCAAATGACACATGTAATTTCTATAGCACTATGGTTCATAATAGCCCAAGCTGGAAACCCAAAATATCCATCAGGCAAAGAATGAATAAATTGTAGGATACCCAAACAATGGCCTATTGTACAATAGTCATAATAACTTGCTATGATGTACAACATAAATGACTGAGCAAAAGAAGCCAAGATCCTGCCCCCTCCCAAGAAAGGTTCAAACTATATGATTTAATTTATACACAAGTTTCGAAAACAGGCAAAATGAACGTATGGTGCTAGTTGAGTGATTGCTGGAAAGGAGTATGTGAGACCTTTGTGGTTCTATTAATGTTCTCTTTCCTGCTCTGAGTGCTAGTTACAAGGGTCTGTTTCATTTTGTGAATATTAACTGAGCTGTACACTTATGATCTGTGTACCTTTCTGCATGAAAGCCATATTTTGATGAAAGATAGAAAGGTCCTTTATACAAAACATTTAACTTGTAACTTAACTGACCATCATATTTTGGTCAAAATTTTAGTATATTCCTCTCAATTCTACAATTAAGGGATTAAAAAATTTTTTTAATGTTTATTTATTTTTTTGAGAGAGAGAGAGAGACAGGGTGTGAGCAGGGGAGGGCAGAGAGAGAGAGAGAGGCAAATCCAAAGCAGGCTCCAGGCTCTGAGCTGTCAGTACAGAGCCTAAATGAACTGTGAGATCATGACCTGAGCCGAAGGAGGACACTTAACCGACTGAGCCACCCAGGTGCCCCTACAATTAAGGGATTTAAACATTAGTAGATACAGCTTTGATAATTATCATTAATTGGAGAGAAATACATATTTCCCTAATTTCCACAAAATCGCTTCAACTTGACTCATTTTCCCCACACATGAATAGTGTTTTAGATGTTAAATTATGTTGATCATGACAAGCTTCAATATTCAGACAAGACATATGACAAATATTCTCCAACTCAGAGCAAATTTCAGGTTGTATTCCTGATTTAAAAAGAAAAACAAAACAAAACAGGATAACTGGTGACCTGGAGCCCTGTACTGGAACTGGAGGTGGGAAACATTTCAAAAGACAAAGAGCAGGTTTTGTAGAAAATGTGGGAATCATCCTGGCATCTCTCTTCCCCATCCCTCACAGGAAGAAGCTGCCTGGATCTTCTAAGAGCAAGGTAAAGGCAGGGGGCGAAGTGCTGTTTTTGTTTTAACGTGGGCACATCCATTTTTCAATGTATGATGAGCTGTCAGACTCACTTCCCACTGATTTAAAAATAAGGATAATCACCTAGTCTTCTTAGGAGAATAGTATGATTCAATAGCTCGCCGATAAATAGCACTTTACAATTTACTGAGTTATTTTTAGCTCAGCCACACTGTGTCAGCTTTTACAGGCTCACTGTACTAATGAAACATTTGAATTTCAATGAGGTTCAGATACTTGGCCAATATATCAAAAAAGTGGCACAGACTAATCTCAAACTCAGAAAAAAGGTAAACAGAATAAACTAAGTTTCCTGTATCATGCTTACAATAGGCAAATGGATAATTACCAAAAAAATCCTTTAAGGTAGATTTTGTAGACATCTAAAGAGAATTTCAGGGAGTTTTTTTTTTTTTTTTTTCATCCTGCACATGACTCAAAACTTCTGGAATGTAATGTGTCAATATTTTGAGAAGTACTTTTTTTCTTTCAAGATTATAAGGATGCTGGGAGAGACCCTCTCCAAAGTACACTTAAAAGGTTTCAGCTAAGATAAGAAACTCCTTTACAAGAAATCTCGCTAAGAAAATTCAATTTACTTACAAAAGCACATCTATTTCCAAAACACTAAACAATTTTTAAAAATCCCCATACAGATTACAACAAATGATATATGCTTGTTCCATTAAATTGGTGGTTCTCAACTCTGGCTTTGGGTTAGAATGATTAGGGGAGCTTTTATTTTTTTATTAAAAATAATTTTTTAAATGTTTATTTATTTTTGAGTGACAGAAAGACAGAGCATGAGCACGGGAAGGGCAGAGAGAGAGAGAAAGACAAAGAATCTGAGCTGTCAGCACAGAGCCTGACGTAGAGCCCGAACCCACGGACCACGAAATCATGATCTGGGCTGAAGTCAGACGCTTAACCAACTGAGCCACCCAGGTGCCCCTGATTAGGGGAGCTTTTAAAAGAACATGGATGCCCAAGCCCTACCCGAACTATCCTGACTTTATTGGGCTGGTGAGGAGCCCAGTCTCTGGTGTGTGTGTGTTTAAACTCCCCATCTGATTCTAATGTGCAGCCAGGGTTGAGAATCACTGAATCACATATTTGTATTATATATTAAACAATATTCATTAAATAACATAACTAGGACCAACTTATAATGTAATCATGATAGAGTTGAAAAATAATAAAAATAATGCCTTTGTGGATCTGTTACGTAGTAATAACTGCAGTCTTAAAATAATCCTGTAGCGGGGCGCCTGGGTGGCGCAGTCGGTTAAGCGTCCGACTTCAGCCAGGTCACGATCTCGCGGTCCGTGAGTTCGAGCCCCGCGTCAGGCTCTGGGCTGATGGCTCGGAGCCTGGAGCCTGTTTCCGATTCTGTGTCTCCCTCTCTCTCTGCCCCTCCCCCGTTCATGCTCTGTCTCTCTCTGTCCCAAAAATAAAAAAATAAATAAATAAATAAATAAAAATAAAATAAAATAATCCTGTAGTTAATAAGTTCATGGTTCTCATCTCAAAAACATCTGAATTAGACAAATTTGGCAATGTTGGAAATCCAGACACCAGTGTCTCACCACACACTATTAACCCATCCTCCCCGGATTAGTTGCTCATGGTTTAGACACACCCTTTTAAAAAAGAAGTAGTCAATAGCCTCTTTGCTTATTCATTCTGACTCTTCTCCCAGTAGTTCATCACTGGAAAGTCCAGAAGAGGAAGTTTAGCAATTCAAATGAGGAAATGTGGTTTAATTTTACAGTTCATTGTCCTCAGAGCTCATGAAGCAAAAATGTAGATACTTGCATAAGTGAACCTACTGAAGAAAAGGAGAGTACCTCCACACTAAAAGGTGTTGGCAAGGCACAGTTCACGTGAAATCAAAGCTGGTTTGTCAGATACTCTCATGCGTTGCAAGCTCTTCTTTGCCAAACACAAGTGATTTCCTTTTATAGGAAGATGTTTGCCAAATGTGTAAATTTTGTTCCCAGCTGCATTCAGACAAAAATCAGATGAAAGTATTTGTCTTCCAACGAGGGGTCGCACAGTGTTACACAAAAATTTGAATTGCTCCTATATAGATCAGGAGGTGCTAAGATAGGATTATACCTACAACACGTGTATGCTGTAAATAATTCATATAAGTATTTGTCTCAACGTGCCGAGATATTATAATTCCTAAACTTATAAAGTAAACATCATTATGTGGTTTATACCCATATTCTGAATGAAATGAAAAAGAAAAAAAAAGGATGGGGTGCTTTAGTTAAGAAGCAATAAGAAAAGTATGACAATTAGAAAAGGAGGCTAGGAAGGTAGGGGAAGGAAAAGCGAAAAGGATAGTATCAATACTGGCGTGCAGCGCTGGTGGTATAGTGGTGAGCACAGCTGCCTTCCAAGAGAATACTGGAACAATAAAAAAAAACAATGTGGCTAAGCCAGACCTCTGGCCCCCAAATCTGTCTGGGGGTATATAGGAGGCAACAAAAAGACAT
The DNA here is from genome assembly GCF_023721935.1 of Panthera uncia. Taxonomy (NCBI): domain Eukaryota; kingdom Metazoa; phylum Chordata; class Mammalia; order Carnivora; family Felidae; genus Panthera; species Panthera uncia. The sequence continues at coordinate 78,386,272 of NC_064816.1, forward strand.
TACTCTTGAATCAGTCATCTGGTAAAATATATCACTTCTCTGGTAAAGATGAATGATTACAGTATTTGAAAGATGAATCAATCTGTGTATCAGATCTAAGAATATCAAAGAAGGCAAGAATATATACGCAAAGAAGCCTACATTCTTTCTGGTCTTAAATATAGATGACATTTAAACCTTCAGAAATATGCATACCATATACACTTTCTTAGTTTCTTGAAAGTGATACATGGCAAGAGGGGATTAAGCATTGGATAAAAAATTAATAACCTAAGATCTGTTGTATTGCAATATACCAATAGGTAGAACATGTGATTTTTAAGTGTGCCATTTATGGAAGCAACATAAAATAACAACCTAGAAATAAATCTAGGAAAAAGTGTGCAGAACTTCCATGAAGAAAATTTTAAGACTTATTAAGATCATAAAGAGAATCTAAATAAATAGGAAATTATACTTGGTTCATAGTTGGAAGATTTAATATTGTAAAGATGCCAATTCTCCCAAAGCTGATGTACAGATTCAATGCAACTCAAATCAGAATTCCAACAGATGTTTTGGTGAAATCTGGTAAGCGGATTCCAAATTATATATATATAAGATATCAAAGGACTTTGAATAGCCCAGATGGTCCTTAAGACTGCCGAGGTGAGGGGGCTTACTCCACCAGGTATCAAGACTTATCATAAAGACAGTTATTAACACGTCTTCATCTTAAGTTGACAGAAGGAACCAAATTAAGAAGCCAGGAAGGGAGACCCATACATATGTGGAAACTTGATATGTCACGGAAGTGGTTTTGCTGTCAATGAGAAGAGGTAGGTTTATTTGGTTAGTGTCACTAGAACGATTAATACAGAAAACCAAGACAATTTACAAAAGAACATTTTAACACATGTAAGCTATAAATAACAAAACCAAACCATTTACCCACCACCCAGCTTAAAAATAGAACATTATCAAGACTTCTGAAGGCTCTTGTGTCCCCTCGTCAGATTCCTACATCGTATCATGTACAAAAATAAATTCCAGATGGATTAGAAAACAAAATGCAAAGAGCAAAACCCTGAAAATTTAAAAACGTCTTCGTAACTTCTAAATAGGAGAGGATTTCTTTACAATATCCAAACAGGCACAAACCAAAAAGGAAAAGACTCATAAATTAGACTACACTAAAACTAAAAACTCTCAATTATCAACGGCACCCCATAGCAAACTGAAAAAAACAGGATGAGAGAAAATATTTGCAACATATGATGATGAACCAAGGATTGGAAACCAGAATAAAGAACTCTTAAAAGTATGAAAAAAAAAAACATGATAGAAAAATGGACAGGATGAACAGACATCTCATAAAAGGGAAACTTGAATCGTCAATAAATAGAGAAAGATGCTCAACTTCAGACCACAATGACATAACATTTAGACTCACCCATTTGACAAAAAATTACAAATCTGGAAATACCAAGAGTACCAAAAACATTTCTACACTGCAAATGGGGTTGTTAATAAGAACAACTACTTTGGAAAACAATTTGACACTACCCAGGAAAAATGAAGAGGTACATAGCCTGTGACTCAGCAACTCCAGTTAGATATCCACCTTGGAGAAACCTGTGCATGCCTGCACCAGGAGACATGCATAAGAAAGTGAGTAAAAGCATTGATTGTAATAGCAAACCCCAGAAACTTCCCAAATGTCACCAATAGAAAAAGCATAAGCAAAGCTAGGAAGCACCCTGAGATGGATTAGTATCCATGATACTTACCAGTGAGTGTTCAGGGATGTGGGATTAACACCCGTAGGAGGAAGGAGAAGGAAGGAGGTCCACAAAGTGGGGAGAAGACAAGCTACCATAGCCTCAGGTAATCTCAGAATCCCCTATTGGAGAAGCTCTCAAACTGAAATGGATTGTCAAAGTTGTCCTGTGTTGAGTCAAAATGGTCAGGCCTTTATATCCCACTTTAGTCCCTAACTAAAAGTGGGCCACACCCAACACGTCCTGACTTTGGGTGAGGAAGGAAACCTTCTGTGGAGGCAATCCCTGAAGGGGCTGACAGAAGATTATCTGCTAACTACCCTCAGCACCTGGGACAAGCCCTTCCTTGAAAGGAAGATCTAAGCAGGGCACCTCCATGTCCACCATAGCATTGTGTATTCCCACAATGGAAAACTATACAGCAGTGAAAAATAATGACCTATAGCAATGTGAATATAAGAAGAAAAAAAAAGCAAAAAATACATATAATATTCTTTCATTTAAAGTTCACAAACAAGCAAAATGAAATGATATTTTGCATAGGGAGATCTATACCTATTTATATAGCTTAAAACTACAAATAAGATAAAAGTTTAAGTAGTTATTACCTCCAAGAGGTGAAGGATAGAGAAGTAGGATCAGATAGAGAGACACAAGAGCCTTCCAAAGTCTTGATATTATCCTATTTTAAGGTGGGTACATGGTTTTTGTTATGTATAGCTTATATGTGTTAAAATATTTTGTATAATTGTTTTAATTTTTAAAAGAAACATTTTTTCTATTTATTTCAGGAAAGACCATTTTCCCAAATTCAACCCAGAACCAGGAGCATACGTAGTAACCAAATCTGATCTCCCTACTCTGTAACCCCTGGTTGACTAAAATACTATCACACAGGCACTTAATTTCCATGGCTAACTTAGTCCAGCTCCCTGGCTATTTTGCCAGGAATATGTCATACTTAGAGAGTATTACTTAGCACCACTAAGAAATCTTTAACTGTATTTGTTGATGTAAAAATATTAAGGCTTCAAATCTAGGAAGCAAGTGTGTAGAGAAGAGACATTACAATGGTATAATTACTTATAATTTACATTTGAAAAGCCGAGACTTTGAAAGGAAAATAATTTGTCAAATGTGTGGAGTAATAACCATGCTAGAAATAATTCAGAATCCCAGATTCCCTTGCCAGTACTACAAATTATGGAAGAGGAATTAACTGTGTTTTTTTTTTGTTTTTTTTTTTTTTTTTGAGCTACCACCCACTGGTGATCCTTAGGAGTAACAATTCTGGGGGCACCTGAGTGGCTCAGTGGGTTAAGCGTCTGACTTCGGCTCAGGTCATGATCTCACGGATTGTGGGTTCGAGCCCCGCATCGGGCTCTGTGCTGACAGCTCGGAACCTGGAGCCTGCTTGGGATTCTGTGTCTCCCTCTCTCTCTGCCCCTCCCCTGTACACACTCCATCTCTCTCTCCTTCAAAAATAAATAAACATTTTTTAAAAAAAGAAAGGAGTAACAATTCTGTTAGCATAACAGAGCTACTAATCTTGCCAAGGTGCTCTGCAAGAGGGAAATACTACCAATATCAGAAAAAGCTGGTATTTCTAGTAGGTTTACCTTCTGAGAACCCAAGTGCATCTGTTCAGCGGAATGTCAATACACAAGTTTATATTTCTTCACAGACGAGTGAAAGGCACAGGAAGCTAAAGCTGAACTGGCTCACATAGAGCTTTTCAATCACAACACACATTACTGAAACACAAGACTGGCATTTCACACTTCACGTAACTTCTCATTTGCAGACACCTGTCATTTAGCTACAGGAGGTGAAGGCTCAGAGAAAAAACTACTTTGTGGTGGAAAGCAGACTTGGGGCTGCCTATTGTATTTTAAAAAGTTAAAGCTTCCAAAACTCTTTAGGAGACGAATTTTTTTTTCCAAAAAAAGCTACACGTTACTAATAATGACACTACAACAAACTCAAGCGTTAAGCTACAGGAAGATGACTCCTTATTTGGAAATAACAACCAACAGGCCAAGACAAGCTACCCTACAAATAATTCTGTTAAAGACATAGGATGGTGTGAAGACAGAAGGCAGGGAGAGAAAACTTTCACCAGAGTTAAGGAGAAAGAAATTGTAGATACGAGATAACCCTTCCAAAACAACACCCTCCAGCAGTCTATAGCGTGTAAGGAAAAACAAGGGCAGGGGCAAACACACTGAAAAGCTCCTGTGAACAAGTTGGGATCCAGGGTAGCATAGCTTTTGAAGCTGAAGTTAAGCCTTGAGAATGGATCATTATTTGCAGCAAGCTTCTTAAAAAGAAAAAAAAAATCTGAGAAATCAGAGTTCCCTTTTTTTTAAAGTTTTGACTGATTAATGCTGGAAAGGCTCAAAAGTCACTTTTCTCTCCCTCATCAAAACCAAAACAAAAGATTTTTGCGACAGATGAAAACCAAAGCCTCAACTGTGAAGGAAGTGTTCTCATTCACCCTGAGGAAGTAGAACAGCAAACCTGACTGTCACTGTCTCACACTCCTCTTGCTAGCCCGCACAGGCTAGTGTTCTGGGCTGGTGGCGATGGGCTTGGAGCTTCTTTGGAAAACCGGAGGCTCGAGTTCACTGCTCACATCCTGCAGGCAGGCCCCTGCCCTCTCGCGCTTCACATCTGAAGAGGCACGTCCACTTCGCTCAGAAACACACCTCACCAATGTGAGGAAAAACTGTGCAACCGTTAAGTATTTCTATGGTGGCCTTCTTGGTGGCCTTGATTCATCTTTTCTCATAACGTAAGAACTTCCAGGAGCCCCCAGTCTTGGCAGAGCCCCTACAAGGGTGATGAACCTTCCCAGGCAGGTGAGATGCCAATGAAGCACGCAGAAGACCCTGTCCCACTCCCTGCAGACTTGGACCGGAGGATCGTGCTCCTCCACGCCCTGCCCTGATGAGGTGATGCTGAGGTATCACTAGTGTCCTCGGCCTTTCTATTAAAGGTGAGTGACTAGGCAACAAGTGAACCAGAAGCTGGAGGACTCGCTAGAATAAGCAGTGCAGTACAGTCGCGACCTTGCCCAGGGCTTGCCCCTCCGACCTGCACCAGTGCCCGGGGGTGAGGGTGGCAAAGCCCAGACTCCAAAGAGGGAAGCTCACCCCTTCCGCACCAACCTTCTCAGGTTGGCGGGGGCTGCAGGCAGCTCCCCCTCTGGTCAACGCCCCCTACCCCCTCCGGTCCTGGGAACCCCCTCGGCAGGAACCACTCAGACTTCACCCCTCGCCGGCCCGCACCTGCCCCCCGCCCCTGGCCCGGACGCGCGCCTCTAGCACCTGGGCCGCCGCCTCGGGCCCCGGCGGCCGCTGACGCCACCCGCTGCGCCCGCAGCCACGGTAGCACGTCCTTCCGGAGGTCGAAATCGGAGACCAGACGGAGAGCCATTGCCCGGACGCGGCCAGCGGGCGGCTCGGGCCCCGCGCCGCGGGCATTCCCGGCCCTCCGCTCCGCGCGCTACCTCGCCCTTCTCCCCAGCGGCGCCCGCCCCTCCTTCCTCTCCCCCGCCTCCCCGCGCCAGCCGCTTTCGGTTCTGCTGCGGCCCGGCCCGGGGAGCCCGGGGCGCCGCCTCCTGCAGGCCTGCGCCGAGCCCGGAGCCTCGAGCTCGGCACCGCGGACTAGGAGGAAAGGGGACTGGGGCACGGCGACCAAGCCTACCCGGCGCGAACCCTCTACGTGCGCCCTTTGGGCGGAGGGCAGATGAGTGGAGGGATTTAAGGGCCATGGAGATGTCGCTGAACCGATGGTTTTTAAACTATGCTGCGCGTTAGAGGAGGCTCTAGGCTTATTTTTCTTTTCTTTTTAAATCCTCAGGTGCTTCCTCTGCAGCAAAGTTGGAAACCACTTGACAAGAGAGAGAGGCATTTTAGCGGGATCACCTGAGAAGGTTCTAGTTCATCGCGGGGCTCGAAGCCTGCAGTATCCCGGGCCTACTGACCCAGCTGCAGGGAGATAAGGTTTCATTAGCAGTATTTAGGTAACATCGGGGAGCTTGTGAAGAAGATAGTTCTATTTTGAGGGAGATACTGAGACCCTGGAAAGGGTTAACAACCTTAACATAAACAGGTCCTCTGCCAGTTCAAGAGGTTCCCTTTTTACAAAAGGAATTGTTTAGGATTTTATGAACTGGCTTTTACAAAGCTGAATTGTTGACTTGTTTAGGATTCCCGCTGTGACTAAGTGCTCTCATTCTTCTATCTTGGGCAGGACACCTTCTCATCCCCACCCCTACAAATAAATCTGGTGTTTTCTTAGTCTCACCACTTTGCTTTTTATATATACGTATTATATATATAGTGTGTGTGTGTGATCTGATTTTTTAACTTCATTTACCCATTTTGAGGGAGAGTGCACGTGAGAGTGGGAGAGGCAGAGGGAGAGAGAGAATCCCAGGCAGGTTCCACGCTGCCAGCACTGAGCCCAACACGGGGCTCTATCCCACCAACCCAGATATCATGACCTGAGTGGAAATCAAGAATCAGTCTCTAAACTGACTGAGCCACCCAAGTGCCCCTAGCTTTCTTCTGTTTCCCATGAATGCACCCTCAGTAAGTTTAATGGGTGTTGTGCCTTTGGCACTGACAGATTCAATCCTGAACATCAACACCCAGTTATTACTCCCTAAAACAAGGCTACCCTCATGTCCCTAGGCAGAAGACCTTGAGTAACAGCTGATGGCCCTAGGATAAAGTGCCTACACTTTAAGGGACTTTCCAGCCTTTGCACCTAGAACTTCACCTCCAGACTGCTCTAATTTCCAGAAGCTGATTCCTCTGAAAAACAAAAAAAAAAAGAAAACAAAAATCAAGTCCTTCCAATCTGGATCCACAAAGCCTTCTCACAGCTTCAGCCCACAGCAATCTTCCCAACCCTGAACTCCTAGAGAGATACTGCCAGTGTGCCTCATTTCATAGTCATATACTGCCTCAAGACGTGAATACCAAATCTTGAGTCTTGGCACATCCCTCTGCCCTTTTGCCTCCTATCAGGGGCACCTACCAGAGCACCTGAAAAGTGCTCAACAGTTATTGAAGAATAAATACAGTAATAGATGGAAGAAAGCCTTATCAGATGTTTCTCAAAGTTAGGCTCTGAAAACTGCCTGCCATGCAATCATCTAGGAAGTTGTTTTACAATTCTTAGGCTCTAGTATAGACCTGGGTGAGGCTCAGAAATGAGCATTTTAGCCAGAACCTCAGGTGATTCTTAGGCTAAGGTTTGAAAATTATCCTAAATCAAGGTAAAAGAAGCTATTGATTTTGCCCTAGAGACATGCGTCTCCACCTGAGGTAGTGGATGATTTCAGGTAGAACCCCACTACTTCCCACCACATACCTGGGAAAATCTTCCCACCTGTAAAGTGCATGCAGGTTTAACAGAAATGTTTAAGGAGGCTACTGATAATTCTGCTGCACAAAAGGAAGACCACTGAAGTCATGGGGAGCTACTACAACAAATGCTTCATACCAAATGAAGCTTGTTGCTTTTGTCATAAAGTCTTTCCTTGTCTATTTTAAAATTCAGTTAAGTTTCTGGGTTTTTTTCCCCCTATAGTTAACCTCTATTTTTGCCAAGAAAGACTGATATTATCCTCATACATAACCCTCATCAAGCAGTGATTATATAAAAATTCTCTTCAAAATTAAGTAAAAAGGAATATAGAGAACATAAAAACCAAGATAGCAGAAAGATGAGGCCCAAACTATGGAGGAGTACATGAATGGCTGAGCTCTGAAGATCATTTGCTAGGGAAAAAAGACTGGTGAATGGTGACTTACTGGTTTAAGATTTGTGAAGGGTTAATAGAAGAATCCTAGAGGATTATCCTTCAACTCTAGAGAAGACAGAACTGGAGACAGTGCTATCCTGTTTATTTAAAAAGCTGCCTCATTGATGGATGTGTTGACTTGATTATGGTTCTCATTTCGCAATGTATATGTGTATTAAGTCATACTGTACACTTTATATATAATTTCATTTGCCATTTATACATCAGTAAAGCTGGAAACAAAAGAAAGCTGCCTTACATAATCATCAGGCACTGGAACTGACTTTTGGGGAGAGAAGAAATATTTCTGCTTCTTGAGGATTTTAGAAATAAGCCACTGTCTTCCTTAAAATCCACACATAGCACAGAATTGGAGACTTAAAGATCTTGTAATCAAGGCCTTTATTTTATAGAAGAAACTGAGGCTCAAAAAGGTGAAGTGAGTGTCTGGTATAAAACAGCAAAGTTAATTAAGCACAAAGTTGGGGGCTCAGAACAACAAGTCTCCTGCTACTGGTGTTTGTGTTAATACATCCAGTGAACTGAACTAAAGTACTCTTACCTTACAGCCTGACGATTTCTAGTCATCCAAATACCACACCCCGACTGGGGGTGGAATTCTCGGACCACAGTGAGAAATTGCAGAACTTACAATCGGTTACACTTCTGGCTCTTTTGATTTTGGCTCGGGTCATGATTTTGAGGTTTGTGGGATCAAGCCCCACGTGGGGCCCTGCAGTCAGTGCAAAGCCAGTTTGGGATTCTCTCTCCCTCTCTTCCTACCCCTCCCTTGCTTGCACGCCATGTGCTCTCTCTCAAAATCAATAAATAAACTTAAAAAAAAGTAAAAGTGAATCAGCTCAAAACCAAACCCTGCATTTTGGAGGCTAATCCTTTGAAAGCACAGCTGAGAATTTTTTCATGAAAATGAATAGAAGTTACCAGAATGTCCATTAGAATCTAAATGAAGGTAAAGTGCCTCTGCCCTTCACAGGAAATAATCATTAAAGTTCAGTAACTAAGATGCTCACTCACAGCAATGTAGATATATGTAGATATTGAGAAGGCTGCTTCCCTATAATAATTTATTTTTTAATGGAAATATTTAATATGTACTTAAGTAAATAAATATTTAATGTGGTGATCATTTGACTTCCCCCAAATCCACTTGCCACCAGTCAGGTGGTAACACATCCTCTGGCCGGTGATTGATTTGGGAATGGGCAAGTGCATCAGTCAGGATTAAGTTCACCGGAGGTTAATGAAAACCTAAATTAAAAGTGAATCAAACATACAAGCTTTTATTTTCTTACATAACTGGAGGTGGGCAGTACAATACTTGTGAGGGCAAGTCCCTAAAGTTATCAGGGAGCCAAGCTTCTTCCAGCTTTTTGTTCTACCAGCTCTTTGAGTGTATCCTCATCCTCATGATCTAAGATGACTGTAAAAGCTTCAACCTTTTTTGTTTGCGTTCCGGAAATCAGAATGGAAGACAGATAAAAGAGGATGCTGCTTCTCTTTTTAAGGGTACTTCCTGGAAGTTCTACCTAACATTTTTATTACATTTAATTGACTAAAACTTAGTTATATGGCCAAATATAGATGCAAGGGAAGCAAGGGAATCTAGTCTTTAGCTGGCGAGCCATATGTCCATATAAAATCAGAATAATATTACTGAAGAGAGCAGAGAGAATGGATGCTCACAAGTAATTAGAGGTCTCTATCATGAGCCTGAAACCTAATCCTAGACAATGGGCTATAAGGAAACCTATGCGATGTTATTTCTGGGAAAGATTTATCTACTCCTTAAAAAGGAGACATGGGAAAAGGTCTTTTTCAGCCTTTATGTATTTGAAGGCCTGCATATGATTCCTGGAACTTCACCAGTCTAGCTCTGGTCTGAAGACGGAATCCACGGATGGAATTGGGCAGAGCCCAGAGAAGTGCAAAGAAAGGGAGCCCTGGCATGTCATTCTTGGCACCCGCCCCACCTTTGGCCTTTCTGAGATTAAAGATAACAAACTTTCTATTGTTTAACAAGATTGAGTCAGGCTTTTATTTTACTTGCAGCCAAGGGTCTCAGCTTTAAAGGGCTATCATTTCAAAGTTCTGGTAGCTTCCACCAAAGAGTGGTATGATCATAACAAGTTTTTTATTTTAACAGTTACATTGTCCTGTATCTTTGTATTATTCTTATTAACATAAAATGAAATAATGTGAATGGGGTTGGCATGGAGGGAAAAAAGCCCAGATAAGCAAAAAGAGTTCCGGAGCCCTAAAGACTTAAGAACCCCTGGATTGGGGCGCCTGGGTGGCTCAGTCGGTTGAGTGTCCGACTTCAGCTCAGGTCACAATCTCGCGGTCCGTGAGTTCGAGCCCCGCGTCGGGCTCTGGGCTGATGGCTCAGAGCCTGGAGCCTGCTTCCGATTCTGTGTCTCCCTCTCTCTCTGCCCCTCCCCTGTTCATGCTCTGTCTCTCTCTGTCTCAAAAATAAATAAACATTAAAAAAAAAAATTAAAAAAAAAAAAAAGAACCCCTGGATCTGATCACCCTTGAAACTCATTCTATCAGCACATTTTTCAATTACAGGAGCCACAGATTTCCTTTATTGTGTTAAGCCAGTTTGAATTGGATTTTCAGTTACTTTTGCTAACCGCACGTCAAATCAGGGATTCTCAAACTTGAATAAGCATGCAAATCACCTGAGGATCTTGTTAAACTGTAGATTCTGAGTGGGCAGTCTGGGTTCTACACTTTAACAACCTCCCAGGTGATGCTGCCACTGCCGGTCCACAGATGACACCATGAATTGTAAAGCTCTGCTGCTTATTGCAATGATCTTTCCACCTGTGTATTCCTACTTTCCTTTCACCCCAAGGAGGGGCCGGTGAGGATAGGCTGGGATGTGCTAGGTGTGGAGACACCCCAGAGTCCAGAGAGAAGTCTAACATGGGGGTGAGTACAGATTATGTAAGTTAGAACCAGGCCATGGGCCACCAGTTCCAGTGGCAGACCACAGAAAATCAGGAACTGAAGGCAGGATGGTTTAGAAAAAAGGAAAAGGCTGGTAGTCCAGGACTTCCAGAAAGTACAGCCTGGTAAAAATTAAAGTGCCAACACTTTTTAGGGGAGGTGCAAACACAAGGCAAGAAAGAGGTGAAGCAAGGCAGTGAATCAGAGTCTGTAATTTATCTTCTTTAATGTTTACTTATTTTGAAAGAAAGAGAGAGACAGAGAGCAAGCAAGTTGGGGAGTGGCAGAGAGAGAGGGAATACCAAGCAGGCTCCATGCCATCAGTGCAGAGCCTGATGTGGGGCTGGAACTCACAAACCGTGAGATCGTGACCTGAGCCAATATCAAGAGTTGGATGTTCAACCAGCTGAGCCACCCAGGTGCCCCCAGAGTCTGCATTTTAACAGATTCCTGGATGATTCATGTGCACATTAAAGTTTGAGAAGAACAGTTCTAATACCATATATGAAAAAAAAAAAGAGTTGTCTTCTTCCTTTTCTGTTTGTTTGTGTCTGAATTATTGGTTTCAAACCTGTTTTGATATGGTGCAGAGCAGAAACCTCACTCCAAGATCCATGAGTACAAGAGTCCTCCAAAAAAATAGCCTGCTCTGTGCACATCAGAACACAGTGATCCTAATAAAATAAATGGACATCTAAGTCAAGATCTTCTTTACCTATGTTCAGACTTCTCAGTGTTTTATTTAGTATAACTCTAGTAACAGTATTAGAGATCTAAACAACTGGAGATGGAAAAAATATGACATCTTTCTAGAGAATTTTTAAAAACCTACAAAATGTTCAAGGTGGGTAATCCATATGTCCCTAATCACCAATTCCAAGTTCTGTTATGATAAGGATGTTTTTACAGTCATTTTTTAGTATTTTTAAATTCTGTCCTAAAAATTAAAATGAATCACATAACATCCCACACACTTTCTTCATCTAAGAAAGGAATCATACTTAGATATGCTTAAAAATAGAAGATATAGTCCTATTTCTTACCAGCTACAAATGGAAGTCCAAAGACTGTCTCAGCTTTTAACAATAGTTATCTCTGAGAAATGTAATTATGTGAAAGTTTTTAAACCTTTAATTTTTTAATTTTGAAAGTAGCTTTATACACACACACACACACACACACACACACACACACACATCTTCACTCTGATTTTGATAATAACAGTATTGTTCAAGTTTTAAGGAACCATGTTTGTGCCAATTTTTGCCCCGTGTTGTTGTGGAGATGGCTGAATGCTAAGGGATATCATATGGTTTTGTTTTTTTTTTTTAATGTTTATTTATTTTTGAGAGAGACTGAGACAGAATATGAGTGGGTTAGGGGCAGAGAGAGAGGGAGACACAGAATCCGAAGCAGGCTCCAGGTTCCCAGCTGTCAGCACAGAGCCCGACGCAGGGCTCTAACTTACCAGCTGTGAGATCATGACCTGAGCCGAAGTCAGACGCTCAACCGACTGAGCCACCCAGGCGCCCATCATATGTTGTTTTTACATGTTTCCATAGAGAGCTGACACTGTATTTAGCAGTGACTGATCGAATAACTTTAAATCTGCTTACTTATCATTTGTGATGTTAGTATGAGAGCCTCTCCCTGTAATTTGTTGAAAAGAAGACTGACGTAGATCTTTTAAGAAAATGTTATAAAGAATGATAGCCTTATGATTTTGAGGGAAATAAAGCACTGACCTTGAACAAGATGGACCAGACAACAGTCTGAATCCATTCTAAAGGAATTATGTCTGATTTAATCATGGGATAGGGAAGAAGTGGGATGAAACAGAAAGGGTACTGAACATTTCTGGCAGCAAGAATGCTTCACCAAGTTCCTGGGAAATTTACTGATGAGCAAATACTAAAACTGGGTGGAATTACTGTATCTCAAATAGGAAGAACAATAGATATACAAAATATGAAAAGATCATCCACAAAACATAATCATGTGAAAGTTGGGCTGCCACCTGTAATACATGGATTTTGTCAAGACCAGGAAAAAACGTATTACATTCTATGTCAGAAAGCACTCCATTTCTAAATGCTTCTTAGATTCTTTGTATTTAAACCATATCACATTAACAAAAACTTAATCTGCTTACTTGTGATCTATTTCAACATAAGTGTTGTTCTTTCTCCTTCCTTGTTCTCCTTCCTCTTTTTTTTTTTTTGCCCCTAATTCCCTATATTCCCTTTCCTCTTCTGTTTCTAAACAATTACATCCTTAAGCCATCAGATGGGGCAAAGGCAGGTAAGCATCTACACAGTGGGGTTGAGGGCAGGGTGTCTGCCAAAATTTGGATTTCAGAGCCCAAGAAGGGTGGATAAAGTGTTTGTGGGGTGGGAGGAGTCACCCAGTAGGAGGTATCAGAATCCAGTCCAATACAAACATTGCAGGCATCCATGTAGGTAGCAGAGGGGTGGGGGTTGTCCAGCATGGGGTATCACATTTCAAATGGCTTGGGAGGGCATCTGTAGGAGGATGAGAATGGCAGCTGAGATGAGAGTTTGGCTACTTACAGGAGGATTGATCAGTTAAGTAAATATATTAAGAATAATGTAAGTTGTGTTACTGTTAGGCCAGGGTGTCACAAAAAAAGAGAAAAAAAGCTAAAATAAACTACATAGTGTTGGATTGGAATAGGAGGTACTGGTGTAAACTTATAGTTTCCATTAGACAGAGAGATGATGATGACAGAGATAGACAGAAATGTAGATGTAACATAAATGTGTATACGGGTAAATGCGTATACATATATATTCCCTAGTTCTGTCCACTGAAAGCCTGGGAACAGCAATACCTCCAATATCAGTTAACACACCTGGCACAAGAAAAAAACAAGATGCATGTGAAACATCTCACAGTGCCAGAAAGCAAGAACATTATTCAAGTATGATTAAGACATGTCAGTACACAGAAGTCAGTGTGAAGGGGCTCCCAAATGGCCAAATCTGGAATAATCTGAGTATCAAAATAAACAATTACAACAAAGGATTATGAACTTAAAAAAAATAGGTATATTAAAATTTAACATTTTATTTGAAAAAAAATCCATTTGAAACCAGGCAGCACCAAACTGGAAATGGTTAGAAGTGCTCTTCTGGGGGAAAATTTTTATAGAGAAAAGGAGAAAGCAGAGTAAGGAAATTACTGATTGGCTATAGCTTAAAGCTTGGTTGACTGTGATTGGTTTTCGTTGGGTTTTGATTTCATAACATTGAGTCATTTATAGACCTAGATTTTGATTTGCTTACAAAAGCCACCATGGCATTAGAGCCACTTCAGTCTAATGGCCTCCTTGTTAAATTGAATTAATTTAACAAACATGTTAAATAAAAAAGAAAACCATAGGAACACACACACACACACACACACACACACAATCTGATGTGGAACAGGATATCTAGATAATTTCCAAGTACTATCCCACAAAATACTTATTAAGCTTGGTATACATCACCTAAATCAAGGGATCAAAGTAAACAACATCAGTAATGGAACAAATGGAAATTATAGTATATAATCACTCCCCAAAATGATAACCTTAATCTAATCATGAGGAAACATCAGACAAACCCAAGTGAAGAATATTCTACAAAATTTTTGGACTGTTATTTTTGAAAGTGTCAAGGTCATGAAAGCCACTGAAAGACAAAGTATTTCAGACAGAAGGAGACTGAAGAAACATGGCAGTTAAATTCTCCCCATGATCACGACCTGGATATTTTGCTATAAAATTCATCTTTGGGTCAACTGAATAAACTTGAATGGGTCTGAGGGTTAGGTGGTAATGATGTTTTGAGGTTAGTTTCCCGATTTTGATTGTTCTACTGTGTTTATGTAAGAGAATGTTCTTGCTTGTAGAAAATATATACTAAAGTTTTAGAGGATATTGGAACATCAGATTGGCAGTTACTCTCAAATGGTTCAGAAAAAAAGTTATTTATAGGATACTTCCAACTTTTCTGTAAGCTTGTGATTGTTTCAAGATATGAAAAATATTTTTAAAACAAAAATATTTTCATGGGGTGTCTGGGTTGCTTGGTCGGTTGAGCGTCTGACTCTTGATTTCGACTCAGGTCATGATCTTGAGGTTCATGGGATCTGTACTAACAGTGTAGACAGAGCCTGCTTGGGGTTATCTCGCTCACTCTCTGCCCCTCCCCAGCCATCTCTCTCTCAAAATAAATAGATACATGTAAAAAAAAAATGTGTAAACAAAAATAAAAAATAAAAACAAAAAGATTTTCAAAATGACTGGTGTTTCAGAAGCTTTATAAAGTATTTTTTTTTCGTTGAGGTCCCTGGGTGGCTCAGTCGGTTAAGTGGCTGACTGGACTCTTGATTTCAGCTCAGGTCATGATCTCATGGTTTGTGAGACCCAGCCATGTGTCAGGCTCTGCACTGACTGCTCTAGCCTGTTTGAGACTTTTTTTCTCTCTCTCTGTCCTCTCTCTCTGCCTCTCTGCCCAATTCCCCCCACCCCGCTCTCTCTCAAAATAAATAAATAAACTTTTATTTTTTTCCCAGAGAAAAAACTATTATTTTTGTGTTAAGAGCAAACTTTAAATAATGACATGGGTGGGTGGATTTAAAACATCAAATTATCAGAAGATGTAAAGGCTTTAAATTAGATTACATTTAAAGAAATGCAAAGAAAGTTTCTGAACTTATTAACCTTGTGCTTTAAGAAGTATAGTCTCCCTTAGGGCCCCTGGGTGGCTCAGTTGGTTGAGCGTCCAACTTTGGCTCAGGTCATAACCTCTACTGTTCCTGACTTTGGGCCCCATAATGGGCGGGCTCTCCACAGTCAGCACAGAGCCTGTTTGGGATCCTCTGTCCTCCTCTTTCTGCCTTTCCCCTGCTTGCGCTTTCTCAAAAATAAATAAACATTAAAAAAAAAAAAGAAGTGAATACTCCCAACTGACTGAAAATAAGCCATAGTCGAATAAAAGCAGAAGCATGATGGAACACTGTATTTTTTCACCTCTTCAATGACTTTTTTCCCTAATAGGAATCTTCCATTAACTGGCCTCAGGAAAAAAAATTACTAAAATGAAACATTTTTTTTCAGAGCCATCATATGACTTTATTTCATAGGGAAATAGATGGAAAAAGATTAAATAATAACTATTACAGAAACACTTTCATTAAAAAATGTACACATTTTTTAAATGGCACTTAGCCATTTAAAAAGAAATATGTAACAGGTATTTGTGTGTGCAGCAACTTCTATGTCCAACTGCCATGTGTTTTGTATGCAGATTTATTATTTTTCTTTCAGATTTCTGAACACAGTGGAAGCCATGAGAGAGAATATCTGAAGCAATTCATTAAAATCTTGGCAGCCTGACCCTGAGCTCCTGCTTTCCCTGAAAGCTGCCTTTACTGAAGCTGAACGCTCTCCCAGCAGTCCCCTCCACAGAAGACCTATTGTCAGAGCCTTTGGAGGGGCAATTCCTGGAGGAACCACATCAGTCAATCTAGGTCGTGAATAAACAAAACCTACATAAATAAATTACCATCCCGAAAGCGGTGGGTTAGTGTGTGTTTTCAATCCTCCTAGGAAAATACATTCAATTAAAATTAAATGTTTTGTTGTAAGATGTAATGCTCCGATGCAGAAGATTCTGGTGTCCCTCCAGTGAGTGTCAGCTGTTGGGGGAGGGGGGAATGACAGGCTGTCCTTCAGCTGTTGAATCAAATGAACCTCTTTTCTTGGGCAAGACTGTACACTGAAAATATGTAGGTAATCTAAAATAAAAGGTGTTTCTCCTTGCTAAGAATTGCATTTTTCACCTGTTTGTGGTTCCGAATTTTTTCCAGCTGCTCTCCCCTGCACTTGGCTTTGGTTATTAGGGCTGGGAATTTCCTGATTCCAGTGTTGCATGGTAGCCTTTTCACTCCCTCCAGTTTCCTCCCAGTGGCCCTATCTCTTTGGTGTCTTTGTTCTCAGCACAAAATAGTCCCTGCAAGCACTGATCAAAGTTCTATGAATACACACTGACTCATTAGCTACTTAAAGATCTTCCTTAAGTAGCTTCTTTTCAAATTTCAGTGGTGGTTTATTTATCTTACCATGAATCACCATATACAAAGGGAACATGAATTGACCTGAAGTATTAAAAAAAATCTGTATCATAGAAAATCTTTTTGAAAAAGATTTTACCTTGCCAAAAAAAGAAAGAAAAAAAAACCCCAAAAACGTAAACCTCTGACCCTTTCTCTAGGTGCATGCTAATACAGACTACTTCAGAGAAATAACTAGCTCAGTGCATTTCAAGAGGATCCAAGCGGTTAGTAGCCAAAATGACTATGCGTTTGTAGGTGATTTTTTTCAAGTTTAATTGAGGATTCCATTAATGTTCCCCCTTCAGTTCATTTAATTTTTGGAACCATATTAAATTTAAACCCTCCTCATTCTCAAAAATCCAAGATATTTATGTTAATTAAGACTGGTCTCTGGGTCTGTTGAAAGAATGGAAGAGGAATCAGATCTCTTGCTCTTAAAGAGAAATAAGAATACCATCAGAACACTTAGTCCTAATGGCAGCCTAAAGCCTGCAATGTGTCACCTTTCTCTCCAGCTTTCCAAATGTTCATCTAATCTGTGTCCACCCTTGGGAGCGGTTCCCCAAGTAGGTGTTCTTTGATAGTATCAAATCCTCCTTGCTTAAGAAAAAGCCTGATATTCACACCATACTGGCAAAATGCTCCAGGAATCTCAAGAGGGTAAAGAATTTCGGGTATTAAAACAAACAAACAAACAAAAACAAACTAGCAAAGTAACAGGGCGATGTACTCAGTCCTTGACTGTGAGTTAAGAAGTTTGAATTCTTGGGGTGCCTGGCTGGCTCAGTCTGTAGAGCATGCAATTCTTGATCTTGAGGTTGTGAGTTCAAACCCCACATTGGGCACAGCACTTACTTTAAAAAAAGAAGAAAAAAAAAAGGCCAGAATTCTTGTCTCAGCACTAGCATCTAGTTCTGTGACCTTGGGCAAGTCACTCAAACTTTCTGGACTTGGTTTCCTTGTTTGTAAGATAACAGAAGTTGGACTATAATCTTCGAAGTCCCTTTTAGTTATAAACAGTTCTATGATTCTGAACAGTAAGTTCTGTCAGTAAGTTCATATGTCAATAGAGGCTTCGGAGAAAAACTGCAACTCTAGTAACCAAAGAAACACCAGAATTTTAACAGATACCCTATATAGATATGCTGTACAAAGAAACGCAGAAAAATGGAATTGAGGATTAAGGAATATTAGGGACTTTTTAAAAACCAATTTATTTCTAACCCTCAATCCCCCCCCCCCCCCGCCTCAAAAAGCAAACTGTAGGTTTATCCACAGTCCACTGGATAAATGCCTGATAGTTCTTTGGGGATAGTTAAACCCCTCTAGTTAATCTAAGATTCAAGCAATGTTGCTAGTATTTGCTTTAAAATGACTTAGTTGAGGTTTTTTTAGTGTTAGACAAATCTATCTCCTTGCATATGGATTATATGGAACCCAGATAAACCAACCCTTCTGTCTTCTGTCCTTCGGTCATTAGTCTCTTTCAATGTATGTAGCTGAGTAGTCATCTTGCAAAAAAACTGATTTTGAAATAAAGACTCAGATGTCTAGTGACTGAGTCCACTCAGTTTCCCCTCTTTCATATATTTACATATTAATTTCAAGCCATAAGTAAAAATTAAAGACTGCTCTCTCCCAGTCTCTTTGATGATGCAAAGATCAAAAATTTCCAAAAGGAAAGCTTTCTTGTTTCTTGTTTCCAAGCATGACTGGTCCCTAAATCTGACTACTGAGACGGTGTGTGGAGGAGTGACAAGCTCTGTGCCCCTCAGGAAGTTGGGAAGCAGTCAGGCACTCTCAGCCAAGGACTAGTGTAGGGATGGGCTGGCCTTCCTATTGAGGGCTGGGTCACCAACAGCTGACATTGGAATGTACATCAGAGTTACATCCTGTTGAAGTGAAAGACAAGTTCTACTTCCAGGAATTGCTTTCCGCACCCCCCCCCCCAAAAAAAAGCAAAAGGAAGTGGGGTTGAATACTGTTACAGCTCTGGGTAGTGAAGGTGCAACGTGCCCTTGGAATCAGAATCTTGTTGGTTAAAGGGTGAGGCAGGGACTGGCCTGGGGCATCCTCCCTCTCTACACCATCTCTAGTACATAGCTCCCCTTCACTGTTTCAGCTCTCCCAAAATTCACTGGAGAGCATGTCGGACCCAGGGAGGTCAAGAAGCAAATGGAGAAAGAGTTGTGGGACAGGGTAGTGGAAAGGAGACGTGGTAATGGTAGGGATCAAATCTTTTTCGGGCCCTCTTGTCCCCTTTCACTCCTTCTTAGGTCCCTCCTCATGCTCCATAAGCGAATGTCATGACAGCAATAGAGAACAGCTTTGTTCTCCCGGCACACAGTATTAACCACAAATTGGAATATCTCCCATTTGAGCATTTTATCTGGAATGAGATCTGACTCCCAGAGAAGAATGATTCTCCTCCCCAAATGCAAGTCCCGAGGTGGCGAGAGGTGCACCCCCTAAGGAGTCAGAGGAATGAGCTCTGTGCTCAGCAACTACCCCATGCTGCCCACAGGATGCCCAGCCCAGTCCCCACCTCACCATTACCCTGTGAAATTCCAGTTCTAAATGACACCTTTAACATGTATGGGAATCTCCTGGAGGGCTTGTTAAAACACGGATTGCTGGGCTCCAATCCCAAAGCTTCCTATTTGAATTTCTAACAAGCTCTCAGGTGATGCTGATGTCGCTAGTCTAGGAAAACGACTATTCCCACACATGGCAGGCATTTAACAAACATTTGTTGTTCATTTTCATAATGGGAGATCAGGGTTGAGTGCTGTGGAACAGAAAAAAAAAAAACAGGAATCAGTTCATTTGCATTTGGGAGTTTATAGTTATTTGTTGTACTTTTCCTCACTCTGTTTCCCATGCTGTTGATGCAATTTTAGCAATTTTCAGGAAACAGCTGTTACTCACCTCCTTGAAAGACAATGAAAATTTAATAATAGGTAAATTGATATTTTGGAAGAAACTAGTGTTTCCTATATATCTGTGATAGCCATGCCTCTAACATAATTGACAATTGAAATTTTAGGGGTGATGTCAATTGACATTAAAAAAAATAAAGTATATGTGTCAACTGACTTTTCAAATCTTTAGGAAAACTTATCATTTAAAAAGGTCCAGGTGTAGGGCGCCTGGGTGGCTCAGTCGGTTGAGCGTCTGACTTCGGCTCAGGTCATGATCTCACAGTCTGTGAGTTCGAACCCTGCGTAGGCTCTGTGCTGACCGCTCAGAGCCTGGAGCCTGCTTCAGATTCTGTGTCTCCCCCTCTCTCTGCCCCTCCCCCACTCATGCTCTGTCTCTCTGTCAAAAATAAATAAACATTAAAAAAAATTTTAAAAAAAGGTTCAGGTGAATTTAAGATACAAAACAGATGAACATAAGGGAAGGGAAACAAAAATAATATAAAAGCAAGGAGGGGGACAAAACATAAGAGCCCCTTAAATACAGAGAGCAAACTGAGGGTTGCTGGAGGGGTTGTGGGTGGGGGGGAATGGGCTAAATGGGTAAGGGGCATTAAGGAAGACACTTGTTTGGATGAACAATGGGTGTTATACATAGGGGATGAATCACCAGAATTTACTCCTGAAATCATTATTGCAATATATGCTAAGTTGGATGTAAATTAAAAAATAAACAAATACAAAATAAAATAAAATAAAAAATTACAAAAAAATAAGAAGCTTCTGCACAGCAAAGGAAATAATCAACAAAATTAAAAGGCAAGCTACAGAATGGGAGAAAATATTTGCAAATGACATATCTGATAAAGGGTTAGTATCCAAAATATATAAAGAACTTATAAAACTCAACACCCCAAAACCAAATAATCCAATTAAAAAATAGGCAGAAGACATTAACAGACATTTCTCTGAAGAGGACTTTTAGGTGGCCAACAGATGCATAAAGAGATATTCAATATCACTCATCATCAGGGAAATACAAATCAAAACTACAATGAGATATCACCTCAGACCTGTCAGAATGGCTAAAATCAAAAACTGAAGAAACAAGTGTTGACAAGGATGTGGAGAAAAGGGAACACTCACACATTGTTAGTGGGAATGCAAACTGGTGCAGCCACTCTAGAAAGAGAGAGAGGGAGAGAGAGAAACCAAGAAACAGACTCTTAACTATAGAGAACTGAGGGTCACCAGAGTAGAGTTGGGTCGGGGGATGGGGTTGGGGATAGGTGATGGGGATTAAAGGATACACTTATGATGAGCACTGAGTAATGTATATAATTGTTGAATCACTATATTGTATACCTGAAACTAATAAGACACTGTATGTTAACTATACTGGAATTAAAATAAAAAACTTAATTAAAAAATTAAAAATAAAAATAAAAAAATAAATAAGGTCCAGATGAATTAAGAGTACACTTACCATGAGGAGCAGTGAGTAATGTATAGAATTGTTGAATCACTATTTGTACACCTAAAACTAATGTAACACTGTTAACTATATCAGAATTAAAATAAAAACTTAATAAAAAAAGGTCCAGGTGATTTTCAAAGATTTACACCAGAACTTAGACACAACAAAACAAAACAAAACAAAACAAAACAGAAAGAAGCATTTCTGACCTGAAGAAATCTTTTTTGACTCAGATGGTCATTTTTTATTATAGGCCAGAAAAATATTAGAGTCTGCACAGTGCAGCTGAGGATTGCTGGGTTTTTTTTCATGTCATTTCTTTGGCTCATCTCCTTTAGCTTCAAGCCTGAACACAGTTAGTTAAAAGAAAGTGGATTATTTAAAACTTACCTTTGTGGCTGATGATCTGTTCTCCAAACTCTCTCCTCTTAGACATACACACCTTGGGAAAAAACACACAGAGTATGTGAAAAATGTGTATTCCTCTCTACATTGATGACTGAAATCACTTTCAGTGATTCAGATTAAGTGATTTCAGATATTTGTCAGGACCACTGACGCGACAATATATTTTTTTATAACTCTTTCGTGCTCAAAAACCTTTACAGACTTTTTAAATGAATCTTTGTACCATCCCTCTGAGGCAAATGAGGAACAGGTGTAATTATCCCCTCTTCACAGATGGATAGGCAGACACAAAGGAAGGGACTGAAATCCAGCCCAGAAGGAAATCCAGCTAAGGGCCCAAATGATTCTAATACAATCTGCCTCTCCTATCAATGCCATGTTCCTTTGATTCATGAAAAGGTGGGAAACTCTGAAGGCATTATTTTTCCATTCTTCAGTGATGTCCCAAACTCTGTAGGGACATCTGAAGAGAGGAAACGATGACAGTGGTAAATGTGGGCAGCAGCAGTGTGAGTCTATGAAACCAAAATTTAACCTTCCTGAATAATATGATCAAGGTCTATGCTGCATTCCATCGGTACCTGATCAGCCCGCACCATGCTGTTATTTGCATAAAAGCAGACAGGGTGTAGGGTGCGGGCGGAGTAGTATTAAACTAATAGTCATAATTGCACAGCTGCAAACCTCTAAAAGTACCCAACATTTGGGAAGTATTAAGGTACCGGGAATTTTTCTGAATGACAATAGCTTTCAGTGCAACAGGCTTAGAAAATATGCTGTCCCTGACCAGAAGCCAGACTGCTGACATGAAAGTGGAGAGGAGACTACAAGGGCCTTAAACCCTGCACTATGCAACGCCTTTCACATGGTACTGTTTTCTTTTTTTTTTTTTAACGTTTTTTATTTATTTTTGGGACAGAGAGAGACAGAGCATGAACGGGGGAGGGGCAGAGAGAGAGGGAGACACAGAATCGGAAACAGGCTCCAGGCTCCGAGCCATCAGCCCAGAGCCTGACGCGGGGCTCGAACTCACGGACCGCGAGATCGTGACCTGGCTGAAGTCGGACGCTTAACCGACTGCGCCACCCAGGCGCCCCTTGTTTTCTTAAGAGGTTCCTATTGGGGTACCTGGGTGGCTCAGTCAGTTAAGCATCTGACTCTTGATTTCGGCTCAAGTCATGATCTCATGATTTGTGAGATCCAGCACTGCATCGGGCTCTGCGCTGACACTGTGGAGCCTGCTTGCAATTCTCTCTTTCCCTCTCTGTCTGCCCTGCCCCACCTCTCAAAATAAATAAATAACTTAAAAAAAAAAGAGAAGAGATTCCTATTACAGAAACTGTGACTTTAGGAATTACTGGTTTTAATAATCTCACCGTCTAAGCAATGGGCACTATGACAGGAAGTCTCCAGACTGTCAGCTTCCACAAGGCCCTCACATATCCCTAGCATCTGAGGTCTTCCAGAAGCAGCAGCCCATCCCAGCGTCCCAGTTCCCCCAATCTCATCCCTGCCCTTCATACCTGCCAACCTCCCTGGAGGCTCTCCTCCCCAGAAGCTCCCTCCCAGTGAACCTGAGACTGTAGGGAATGAAGGGTGACAGAGCCCTCAGAGGGTGGAGCTCTCAAAGGACAAAACTTCAGGGTTTCCCTGGGTTTCCCTTCCTGTAAGTGCTGTTCTTCACCAAGTGGAGTAACTTTTGAAGTGTGGAATTCTATTCAAGAAGGGGATGGAGCGGAAAAGAACAAAATTCTCAAAAGATACAGACTATAAAGTGGGTGACTTACTGATCCAACAGGGGTTTGCCTGAAATTTCAGAAAATAAGAATAAAGAAAGATCTTATCTATGCACTGTTCCTTCTAATATTTTAAAATCGAGAAGGTAACATGCTCATACATGACAACCTACGAAGATGGCATATATAAAGATACAAATAGGTATTCAAAGGGAGGCAAGTTACTGTTCTAATCAAATTAAAACTTACAGCTTACTTAATCGGACACATTTGATGTTATACCTAATTGTGCAGCAAGATAATAAGATACAACAGTAAGGATATCATTGAAAAGAAAAGTAATTGGTACTACTTGACACAGCTTGACCAACATTTTCGGTTTATTTTTTTAACTTTGATAGTTCAGTATAATTTGCCACCATCGATCTTTCCATAATGCCATGAGTGCTTTTGATTATCAGCATTCACACAGATATATTCATACTGAGAAAAGAAAAAAGAGTGTGTGGGCACCTGGCTGGCTCAGTCAGTAGAGCATGTGACTCTTGATCATGGGGTCATGAATTTGAGCCTCATGTTGGGGGTAAAGTTTACTAAAAACAACCCCAAAAAACGAACAAAAAAACCTCAGAAACAAAAAAAACAAACTGTTAAAAAAAACCCTACTGAATCAAATTCCTTTTCACTCAGAAAGGTCTCTGTCCCTCCCCACAAACTTATGTCCCTATTCCTCATGAGTTTTCATCCTCCCTATCCCTGCTACATTGGCGATTTTTATTCAAGTTATCAAATCAAATGAAAAGAATTACCTAAAGCATAAGAAAAAAAAAATCAGGCCCACTCAATCAGTCTTGAGGGGAAGAGCTGAGGAAATCTGTATTTAACAAGCAGCAAGGTAATTCTTCTTTTTTTTAATCTTTATTTATTTTTGAGAGAGAGAGAGAGACAGAGCATAAGCAGGGGAGGGACAGAGAGAGAGAGGGAGACACAGAATCCAAAGCAGGCTCCAGGCTCTGAGCTGTCAACACAGAGCCCAACACGGGGCTCGAACTCACAGACTGCAAGATCATGACCTGAGCCAAAGTTGGATGCTTAACCGACTGAGCCACCCAGATGCCCCAGCAGCAAGGTAATTCTTACCAGGCAAGTTCAGGAAATACTGGACTATGGGGTCCCTATTTTCCAAGTCAAAAATCAGAGCTCACAGATTTTTTTTACTTGTTAGTGAATTTATTTACAACACATGTTTTATTAAGATATACTTACTTACCTCAAATACTTTTATAAATAAAGTGGAATACAAATTAATGGTTTAAAGATATAGATAATCAATTGCACATTGACATCTTTTAATAAAATTCCCTTTTGGTTTTTCCAGAGATGACTCTACGTGAAATGAGAACCATCCAAAACATATGGCTGCTGGCTGGCTAGGTAGGAGTTCTGCCCTGAGAGGGGTGAAGATCAGGGGTGTGAATGGGGAAGGGCAGACAAGAGTGTTGGCACAGAAAAAGGAGAGGCGAATGAGAACAGACTGAATCTGAGGCTGGGAAGCAAAAGGAGAGAGTGTTTTGGAATCAAGGGGCCAGGACTGTGTGGGTGGTGGGGCAATCACTACTATCAGCATCTTCCACATAATAACCCTGAGCATCTGCAGGTATGGATACTGCTGTATCCAATATACCCTTTGGATACAGAATAAGGTCAGAGAAGACAAACACTAGGACGTCATTTTCTTAAATAGCTCCCATAAAAAACAACATAGCTGATTTACCTTCAGAGCCATTCAGGTTAGAACTGGATTTCAACAGAAAGATAGACTGTCCCCAAAGAAATATATATTCCTTTAGGAACGAAGGGAAAAGATCATCTATCATGAGCTTGCTCTGTATTAAGTACTGTGGAAGTAGCTCTGGCGTGTGGGTCCAATATTCATTCAACAACTCCTTCTTCAGTGTCTGTCAAGGCTAATCACTGGGTTAGGTGTTAAGAATACACAACACAAAAGAAATGGTCTGTGCCCTCATGAAACTTTAAAAAAAAATTTTTTTTTAACGTTTATTTTTGAGACAGAGAGAGACAGAGCATGAACGGGGGAGGGTCAGAGAGAGGGAGACACAGAATCCGAAACAGGCTCCAGGCTCTGAGCTGTCAGCACAGAGCCCGACGTGGGGCTCGAACTCATGGACCGCGAGATCATGACCTGAGCCGAAGTTGGATGCTTAGCCAACTGAGCCACCCAGGCACCCCTCATGAAACTTTTAATACAGTGCACACAGACATTTAAAAATAAACACATAAATGTGGGTTGTGTAGTGAGTTTAAAATTTATAGTCACAGCCCAGATGTGCTGGAATGTGCCTTTATCTTTTTCTGATGGAATTCAAACTTAGCTCTTGAGTCCCCTGTCTGCTGATGGAAGGAAAATGAGCTCAGTCTTGCCACTTGAAGATAACTCAGTATCTTTCCATTTAAAACTAGTAAATATTCATTCTGATTCAAAGTTTTCCTTCCCCTTCTGTTTCCCTTTTTTTTGAGGATTAGCAACTTCCCCAGGAACCCTAACTACCCTGCAGCATCGGTGCATGAGGGGCCTCTGTAGTGTGGTTGTCCACATGGTCGTTGGTGGGTCACATACATGAGCTGAGGTACAGTTTATTGCAAGTGGTATATGGCATCCACTGGTGGTGTCCATGGTCCCCACCATTGCTTCCAGCCTCAAGGTTCGCACACACAGTCTCCCCTGGTTGCATGGGCAATTTGCCACCACCCTCAAATCCTTCAGGGGCTTAAAACCTCTCAGCAATTTCCTCACACCACTCTGACATGTGTAGTGTTCTAGAACGCTGCCCTCACTCAGACCATCTGCCAGAACTTACTCAGTCCTTGTTACCCAGGCGTCCTATTGGCTGGGTGCTATTCCAAACTTGAGATTCATCTAAGTAAATCTGGATATTGCAATGACCTCCCTTGGTTTTGCCCCATAGGGGACAGGGTGCCGGTGCTTCTTCTTGGCACCCGTTGGCATCTGCGCTCCACTCTTGGCTCCTCTCAATCTCCTCTCCTTGTCTGTTTGGAGGATAGATGGGGCACAAAGATTTTACAGATCTGTGAAATCAGGATGAATGCAAAACGAAGACATAGCCTCAGCCTCTCAGTTACAGGTGAGGGCTGAGTAAAGAACCGCATATATACAGGATGACCTTGGCCCAGGAGCTTCGTCCTCCCCAGGGAGAAAAGAAGGGGAAGAAAAATTAAATGTAACTTGGTGTTTAGTCACAAGAGACAAAGTTCCAATGTGGAAATGATTATCACGAACTGTCAAGTCTGTGTCATCCCGTTCCTAGCTGGAAACCATGGTTTATGTGTTCTTCAGAATTCAAAGTCACATTCATGCACTCCTGACTTTTCGGAATATAAACTGGGGAAGCCCACTACATTTACAAATTGTTACCCGCTCCTTGAAGGAAAAGTAGAGGATGGTCTGACACTGTATCCATAACAAGAGGCCCAATGGAGTTTAGAGAGCAGGAAGGGCCTGGGGCAGGAGACAAGCTTTCTCAGCCTGACAAGCACACCTCAGCCAGTCACAGGGTGCTCACAGCCAGCTGGGATCCACCAGCAAGGCCGCCTCCCCTGACCTCTAGCTGTTATCACCAGGGCCCAAAATAATACCACCACTTTGGGTGAAACCTGACCATAATGTGCATGAACACTCTCTTTAATATTTAAATCTGACTTGGAACTACGCTACAGCAATGTAAGCAGCAGAATCCAGACTATGAGGAAAGCTACAGGTCAAAAATAATCTGTCTTCTTAAATCTGAATAAAGAGAAAAGTAATATACAGATTGAAGGAGAAATAATCACAATGTGAGAGGATTAGATCCCAATTCAAAAAAGGAACTAAAAAAGCTGATGTATACACAGCAACAGGAAAATTGAATACCAACTGCCTATTTAATTATATTAACAAATTTTAGGTGTGATGATCCGGTGATTATTTTGTGAGACGTTTGTTTCTTCTAGGGAAATATGCTTCAGGTACCTAAAGATGACATGATATGATGTAATGTGCTTCAAAGTAATACAAAAGGGGGAGTGAATGAGGGAAAGAATAGAATAGGACTGGCTTTAGGTTAATGGACATTGGGACTGAGTGGTGGGTACATAAGGATTCATTGTACTATTCTCTCTATTCTGTGTATATTTAAAAATTTCCATAGCAAAAGTAAAAAACAAACAAACAAACAAACAAAAAACTACTTAGAACCTGTCTTGCAACTCTACCCTTCATATATAACTGTGTGTGACTACATAGGTACTACTCGGTAAACCATGCCAGGGAACTTTTTTAAGAACACATTTGCAATGTATTCCTCACACACAGAAAGTGAAATGCAACTGGATTATATTCAATTTAAGAAGAATAATATTGTTGGGGCACCTGGGTGGCTCAGTCGGTTCAGCATCTGACTTCAGCTCAGGTCATGATCTCACTGTTCGTGAGTTCGAGCCCCACGTCGGGCTCTGTGTTGGTAGCTCAGAGCCTGGAGCCTGCTTCAGATTCTGTGTCTCCCTCTCTCTCTGCCCATTCCTCACTCATGTTCTCTCTGTCAAAAATAAACATTAAAAAATATTAAAAAAAATTTTTTTAACGTTTATTTATTTTTGAGACAGAGAGAGACAGAGCATGAATGGGGGAGGGTCAGAGAGAGGGAGACACAGAATCTGAAACAGGCTCCAGGCTCTGAGCTGTCAGCACAGAGCCCGACGTGGGGCTCGAACTCACGGGTCAGATCATGACCTGAGCCGAAGTCGGCCGCCCAACCGATTGAGCCACCCAGGCGCCCCAAAAAATATTTTTAATAAAATAAAATAGTTTAGTTGGTGCACCTCGTTTCTCTTGCTCTTCCTAAATCTTTTCTGTTATAGAAAAATTGACGTATACACAAAAAATAGGGTGAATATTTGTAATGAAATCCCATGTACATATCTCCTGGCTTCAACAATGACTGATTCATGACCAGTTTTGTTTCATCTATATGCCTCACTTCTCTCTCATTTGTGAAACTAAACACAAATGTCCTCTTGTTTCACATGTAAATATTTCCATTTGTATTGCTAATAAAAAAGGCCTAAAAAACTCCACAGTACTGTATCTCACTTAAGTAATAAGTTATTTCTTGTTATCATTAAATAATCCAGTTAGTAAACAAGTTTCTCCCATTTTAAAAAACAATTCGTTTGTTCAAATCAAGATCCAAACACTACAGTTTAGACATATCTCTTAATTTTTTTTAAGTTTGTTTATTTTGAGAGAGACAGCTGGGAAGGGGCAGAGAAAGAGGGAGAGAGAGAATTTTAAGCAGGCTGTCATGCAGAGGCCAATGTGGGGCTTGATCCCATGAACTGTGAGATCATGACCTGACCCAAAGTAACTCTGGGAGCTTTGTATAAAAGATGGCAGAGCCTTGGGGCACCTGGGTGGCTCAGTTGGGCAAGCGTCCCACTCTTGATCTCTGCTCAAGTCTGGGTCTCAGGTTGTGAGTTCAAGCCCCACATTGAATAAAATATGAATGAATTTAAAAAAGAACGAATAAAATAAAAAACTAAAAATACATAAATAAAGAGAGCAGAGGCTCCATCACCCTTGGCTCCTAAATGGCTGTAACAAGCATAGTGCTCCCATCACCACCATCAACAATACACAAATACTTACAATACACAAATACACTATCATCACTGAACAAGAAGTTTACTTTTATGATGTTAAGCCACTGAGATTTGGGGTTTTATCTCTCATGGAGGCTAGTGCACAGGTCAATTGCTAGGTGGGATGTTGCAGTGTATATTCATGGGTGAGAAATCATTGCAGTTGTGAAATTAGAAAATGTTTCATGGGGAAGGCGGATGGAGCTTGAGCTGTATTTTGAACTATGAGCTGTATGTCAGTGACTAACTGGAGAGAAGGGGTGGGAGTGGGAGTTACCAGAATAGGAGACTAAGAAAGGAACCACAATAGGAGTTCACATGCAGCCAGGGAATGGGGAGACCACCCTGATGAGCAGGTGCAGGTTGGGGAGAATGGGAAATAAGTTGAAGAGAAGAGTGGGAGTAGGGTATGAAAGATCCTTGAGAATTTAGGACCTGATTCAACAGCAGCCGCTGAAGTTTCTGAAGAGTGCCTGTTGAAAGGTCTATATTAGGAAAGTCAGTGAGACAAAAGAGTGCAGGATGGACCTAAAGGAAATAGATTAAATGAGTGACAATCCAGTTTAGATAAAATTAGAGATTATATTGGTAAAGGCAGTAGAAAAGAAGGGGTAAATGCAAGTGTCATCTTAAAGCAAAAACCCATAGGGCTGGACAACAGAAGAAAAAACATGAAACTAAAAGATTATTCAATCAGTAGATCTATGTCTAGTCCTATGTATAATAGTAACTCCTCAAACTGTTCAAAGTTCTATTGTTTGAGACATAATATTTAATATCTGTAAAATGAAGGGATAGAACCAGATGATCCCAAAGTTATTTCCATCTATAGAGCCCTTTGGTTATGAAATCATAAAGGAAAACATAAAACAACACAGGTGACACATCCAGTAGGAGGTAGAGAAGGGGTAAGTGTTCCACTGGATGGCTGAAACAGTTTGTTTGAATTGTTGCCAATCTTTTGTATTACAATGTAGCAATGCATGATGCAAAAGTACTTACAGTCTCCAAGGTTTTCACTAACATCTTGCCTTTTTTTTAAAGTTTATTTATTTATTTAGAGAGTTTGAGCACGTGTGAGCAGGGGAGGGGCAGAGGGAGAGAGAGAGAGAGGGCGAGAGAGAATCCCAAGCAGGTTCCACACTGTCAGCCTCACTGCGGAACTCGTGAACTGTAAGATCATGACCTGAGTTGAAATGAAGTCAGATGCTTAACCGAGCACCCAGGCACTGCTGGAAGTTTGTACCTTTTAATCCCCCTTATCTATTTCTCCCACCCATCTCTCACCACCTCCCCTCTAGCAACCACCAGTTTTTTTTGTTTTTTTGTTTTTTTTCCTGTATTTAAGAGTCTGTTTCTTTGTTTCCTTGTTTTGGCTCTTAGATTCCACATATAAGTGAAATCACATGGTATTCGTCTTTCTCTTTCCCTTAGCATAATATCCTCTAGGTCTATTCATGTCACTGCAAATAGCAAGATCTCATTCTTTTTGATGGCAGAGCAACGTTCCGTTATATGTATGTATGCCACTTCTTCATGCATTCATCTATTGATAGGCACTTGAGTTGCTTCCATATCTAGGTTATTGTAAATAATGCTCCAGTAAACATAGGGGTGCATTTATCTTTTCAATTTAGTGGGTTTTTTTCCCTTTGGGTAAACACCCAGTAGTAGAATTACTGGATCATAGAGTATTTCTACTTTTAATTTTCTGAGGAACCTCCATACTGTTTTCTTCAGTGGTTGCCATAAATTTACATCTCACCAACAACGCATGAGTGTTCGCTTTTCTCCACATCCCCACCAACACCTGTTATTTCTTGTCTTTTTGAAACTGGCTTCTGACAGGTGTGAAGTGGTACCTCATTGTTGTTTTGATTTGTATTCCCCTGATGATTAGTGATGTTAAGCATCTTTTCATGTCTGTTGGTCATTTGTATGTCTTTTTTGGAAAAATGTCTATTGAGGTCCTCTGCCCATTTTTTCATTGGATTGCTTGTTTTTTTTTTTTTTTTTTTTGGTGTTGACATGTGTAAATTCCTTATATATTTTGAATGATAACCCCTAATCGGATATATCACTTGCAAATATCTTCTCTCATTTATTAGGTTGCTTTTTGTTTTGTTGATGGTTTCCTCTGCTATGGGGGGAAAAAAAAACAAAAAATAAAAAACAAAAAAAACCCCACAACTTTTATTTTGGTGTAGTCCCAATAGTTTATTTTTGGTTTTGTTTCTCTTGCCTGAGGAGACATATCCACAAACATGTT
Organism: Panthera uncia; assembly: GCF_023721935.1. Classification (NCBI taxonomy): domain Eukaryota; kingdom Metazoa; phylum Chordata; class Mammalia; order Carnivora; family Felidae; genus Panthera; species Panthera uncia. Next base: position 78,417,469 of record NC_064816.1, read on the forward strand.
TCTAAGGATAATGTGTCTTTTCTTTCTTTTAGGAGTTTAATGGTTTCAGGTCTCACATTTAGATTTATCATCCATTTTGAGTTTATTATTGTGTATGGTGTAAGAAAGTGGTCTAGTTTCATTCTTTTGTATGTAGTTGTACAATTTTCCCAGCAGCATTTATTAAATATTCTTTTTCCCATTGAATATTCTTGCCTCCATTGTCATAGATTAATTGACCATATATGAGTGGGTTTATTTTTGGGCTCTCTATCCTGTTCCATTGCTGTTTTGTTTTCTTAGATTTATAATTATTCATAGATTTGTTTCATTTTGTATCACTTTATAAATAGGAAGGTTACTAGACGAAACTATTTTTTATTTTTTTTTATTTCTTTAAATAATCTTCACTTTCTATATGGGGCTCAAACTCATGACCCCAAGATTAAGAGTCACATGCTCTTCCAACTGAGCCAGCCAGGCGCCCCTGAAACTATTTTTCAAAGTAAACTAAGAAAGTGCTAATTTCCATCCTGAAAATAAGCCACTGAAGGACAAATAGAAAAACTAGTTCCTGACATTCAACAGTTTTCAGGAGTCCACCATTGCCTTCCTATGGCATTAAAGAAAAATATAGCAGGTATTTATTTTAAAAACTTGTAAGGGTCTTGGACAAGCTATGGAGACAATATACCGGTTCAGTTATGCTACAGCATGGACACCAAGATGGATAAAATCAAAGAAGAAATGGGTTCACAAACATATATGACAAAAGACTGGTATCCAGGTTACGCACAGAACTACGGCTCAAAAATAAATAAATAAATAAACCACCTAATTAAAAAGCGGACAAAGATTTAAACAGACATTTCACAAAGATAGGGCTATAAATGGCCAGTAAGCATGTCAAAAGTACTGAACATCATTAGTCATCAGGAAATGCCAATGAATACCACAATGGGTTCATTGTGTACCCACCAAAATAGGTAAAATTCCGAAGACTGACAACACTAAATGTTGGCAAGAACGTGGAGCAACCAAACCTTATACGTTGCTGACAGAAGTGTGAAATGGCACAATTTTAGAAATGGGTCTGGTAGTTGCTTATAATATTAAGTATACACCTATGGCTCAGCAATTATATTCCTAAATACTTACCCAAGGCAAAGAAAAATAATATTCACAACACTTGTACAAAAGTGCTCATAGCAGCTTTATTCATCATGGTCAAATGTGAAAAACACTCAGGTTTCATCAATAGAAGAACGGATAAACCAACTGGTACAGTCATATAGCAGAATACCATTCAGCAGTAAAAAGGAACTAATTATTGGTTCACACAATAATTAAAAAATGGGTGAATCTTGGGGCGCCTGGGTGGCTCAGTCGGTTAAGCGGCCGACTTCGGCTCAGATCACGATCTCGCGTTCCGTGAGTTCGAGCCCCGCGTCCGGCTCTGTGCTGACAGCTCAGAGCCTGGAGCCTGTTTCAGATTCTGTGTCTCCCTCTCTCTCTGCCCCTCCCCTGTTCATGCTCTGTCTCTCTCTCTGTCTCAAAAATAAATAAACGTTAAAAAAAAAAATTAAAAAAAAAAATGGGTGAATCTCAACACTATGCTGAGTAAAAGAAATCTTGCCCATAAAGGCATATACTTTATAATTCCATCTATATGAAGTTCTAAAACAGGTTAAACTAATTTGTGGTGGTAAAATATTAGCACAGTGGTTGCCTGGGGGAAGGGGCAAGGTGAGTGAGGATCACCTGGAAAGAAGCATGAGGAAATTTTCTGGAGTGACAGTAATGTTCTCTGTTTTAATAGGGGTTTAGGTTACACAGGTATCTACATTTGTCCAAATGCAGCAAATGGCAACCTAATATTCGTACATCTCATTACATGGACATACCGCTTGAAAAAAAAAATTGTAAATGAATATAGAACTCTAGTTAATGATATGCAGGCTGAAGTACACTGGTATCTGTAACTTACTTCATCAAAAACTTAAGATGGACAGATGGACAGATGCATGGAAAAATGGATCAAATGCACAGCTGGGTGGTAAAGCAAATATAGTAAAATGTTCATAATAGAATATGTATATGTGGGCATACGGATATTCACTATACAATTATTTCAACCTTTCTGTCTGTTTGAAGTTTATCCAAATAAGATGTTGGGTGGTGAAAGAAAAAAAATGAAAGAAAAAATCACATTTCTTATCATGATGCTTGATCAAAAGATAATAATTATTGATAAAATAAATGTTAGAGCAACAGGAAAAGAGGGATTTAGACATAAAATGAGGCTAAGTGAACATTTAGTAAGCTCCTGATTCCCTAAGGTGTGCCTGGGTTTTTATGAAAGATATTAGATTTAATAAAAGTGTTAAAACTGTGGACACGGATGTCAGTATCCATCATTGAAAGGATTTGCAGAAAGAAAATCAGTGTGGGGAAGAGGGAGACTACAAAGAACAAAGGAAATAAAACTGAATTAAAGAGAATTAGGGAAAACTGAATGAACAGAACAAAATGTACATTTTCATTTTGACCAATTTCGTAAGAAAACAAAATGGTCAATTTTGAACTCTACAGAATCATGGTAGTGGCTTTTGTACACACATTTTTAGGTTCTGAATTAAATGCTTCAGTGAGATTTTACATACTATTTGAATACTTATTGTTCAAAATGGTTGCAACAGAAAAATAGGCACATTGATCTTGGTTTTAGTATCTGTCAAAGCAGTAATTAAAGTAAATGTGACTGGAGTCCCCACTTCAAAAACCAAAGGGAAGGGCAGAAAAATTCAGCTGACAAATTGAGATTGGTGGGGCAAAGAAGTGTTAATACCCTAACAGAGAGATGATGCATCCAGAACTGAAGATAAAAGGTATCGTCATTAATGGGATACAAATCTGTCCATAATGAAGTATACGACTCATGTCTTTCTCAAAATAGATTTTCCTTGAGCCTTAAACCCTGAACTGTGCTGTGTCCCTGAAGATATCACAAAATGGCCTATTTTCACTTGTTAATCCCAGACCTAAATACTAATCTTTTACCTCAGCTATTAGAGGATAGTTTAAATTAGCTTATTGATCGCAGAACTAGACACCCATTACAATGTCTTTTATAGTTCCTGACCTAGCAGAGCATGAGAAGTATTTGAAGTATGAAATAAACACAGAGTGGTGTTGGTAGGGGGTTATATTTTAAATTGCAAGCACAACACTGATTTAGTTTCTATTTTGTACATTCTTTTAATTCTACAGAGAAGAAAATTACTTGCAATATTGAACCACAATTGTCTGCAGGAGGTAAACATAAAGAATCTTAAATCAATTGACTTAATCAGTTTAGCATGTTTCATGTCTCTTCCAAGATAGAATAGAAATTAAATATCTTGCCACTACAAGAACCTTGACTGTAGTCTTGACACACTGGTTACAATGTTTTAGAAAATAATACTAGAATTTCACCTAGTTAACCTCATTTTAATGTAAGAACTTTAAAAACCTGTTAATTTAAGGATTAAATAATTTGTTTTGCTGTTATTAAACACTGTCAAGCTGTATTTATGAAATCAGATTCTGCAAAATAATTATTAATCCAGAAAAGCCTTAGACTTGAAGGCATTTTGAAAAGTGATTTTACTTGCCACTTAAAGCATAATATAACTTGCCTTCTGCAGTTTTGCTGGGGTGATTTGGTCATGCACGGTGACTCTGAGGCTGGGGAGCTATAGGGTACCTGGTTTGGCTAGTGGGTGGCTCACAGGTCCTGTGCACACATGCACATGTGGGCTTATGGAGGGGCACTTCCACGGATGTGCAGTAGTGACAGCCAGTGGACCAGAGACTTCAAATACTCAGGAGCAGAGCATATGGCTTCCTTCCAATGCCTCTATCCTTAGAATCTGCCTTAAAATTACTGAGCCAGTTGGTGTGGGCCACATAGGAGGTACAGTACAAGGAAGTAAGAACCATCAGGAAGGGCTCTATCATATATGTACAGATACAAAGAGATAAATATAGAGAGAGATGCAGATATCTCACTTAATCCTCACAAACAGTTGAATGAAATAGTTACTATTATTACCTCTTTTGCACAGATAAGGAAATTAAATGTCAGAGAAATTAAGCAATTTGTCTAGAACCACGAGGTGGTCAGGAATGGAACCTGCACTCAAACTCAGGACTCCAAGACCCTGCATTTAACCACTGCACTACAGAAACAGACCTGAGCCTCACTGCCCAGGGTAGCTTCCCAGACGAATAAGAAGAGGAGATGGGCAATACAGATTGCAGGGATTGGATAAACGGAAAAGGAGAGGCCTTTCTAGGATGGGGAGAGCAGAAGCAAAAAGACAGATATGGGAATGCCTATTGATGGAACAGGCCTGACTGGGTTAAGGGATTCTTTTTTTGTGAATAAAATCATAGTATTTTACTACTTTAAAGCACATTCATACCCATCTAAAGGGTCCTTGAAATAATTCTTTTAGTAAAGGAGAAGGTATTATAATCCATCTCTGCATATATATAGAAATTAAAGACCAAGAAGGTTATACCTCCATCACATGCCCTACCCATCACAGGGCTTTTGTACATGTTGCTCCTTCTGCCTGGAGAGCAATTCTTCTCCTCTTCACCTTGGTAACTATTACCCATCCATCAGTTCAGTTCAACACTGACCTCCTAAGAAAGGCTTAGCTGACTTCCCCTGCCTTGGTCAAGTCCCTCCTTACTGTAGGAACTCACTGAGCCAAGCACTTCGCCCTGTTAGGATGTATCATACTTATTCTACTTACTGGTGGGAACAAATGCAAAAAGAGGAAGTAACTGAATAAAAACAAATCAAGAGCGCCCAGGTCTGCCTAGGCTGGTTGCTCATACATTTTTCACTTTAGTACACTATTTATAAAAGGTCCAATTGGAAGATCTGAGGCTATTTTACCTGGCAAAGAGGATTTAGGGGAGAGGATCTGACAGCTGTCTTCAAATGTCTGAAGAACTATCATGTTGAAGGAGGATCAGACATATTCTGCATAGCTCCAGAGGGCAAAACAAAGACAAACGAGGTGAAAGACCAGGGAGGCATATTTCATTACACTATGAGGAAGTTAAATATGTAACAATGAGACCTGTCCAAATATGAAGCAGGCTATCTGTGAAGGAGGTGAGTATTCAAACAAAGGCTGGAGGAACGCATGTCAGGGCTGTTGCAGTAGAAATTTCTGGTAGGGAAATTTTTAGCCGCTTAGGCTTTTCTGAGACTAATGTGCTTCTACAGGTCTGGGAGGGACTTGAAGGCAAAACTGAACTTGATTTAAACTGACCTCAAGGAAGGAGAGTTGCAATGAGTTCTTATAATGCCGGACTAATACTGGGCTCTGTAAGTAATACATCTGCGTTTGTGGGTGGCACTTAGGTGCCATTGACATCTTTGAGAGCCAGCATTCCAACCGTAGCTAGGGCCTTGCAGCTGCCCCTGTGACTGAACAGCAGGGAACACTCCAGTGTACAAGGGACTGATTCCAGGGTCACCCCTCCTCCTCTGAGTAGAATATGTCTCTCTTCCTTTTCCACCCCACCTGCAATCCACATATACACAAACACATTTCTACAGTGGAAGCTGTCACGGGATGCTGACAGATCTCTTCCAAATACTCTTGGAAGATGTTCTTTTTCCCAGCTTCTTAAGGCCACCTCTAATGCTGAGCACACTTTGACAGTAATGCTTCTCTCTCCTTATGCAAACACTCCAATAATGAAAGAGCCCCTGAGAGAAAATAAACTAAAAATCATCTTTTTAAGGCACCATTTCTATCTTAATTTCACAACAACAAAGGCCTCAAAAACTATGTGGAGGCTAAAAACTAGGAACCCTGATTTGAAAACTGAAGTCTAAGGACACCAATATTCGGAATGGAGGTGAACGGATCTCTAATTGTTATTCTTGGCAGATGCAGGCCTGGACCAACGATGACAGCTTTTCTATAGAGAAATGTAATCTGTCAAATAACCAGTTTGCAGATTCTGGAACTCAACTCATTTGGGAACAATCAAATTCAATACACTGTAATGTTAGAATTTCAGGATAAATGATCATTTATAAATCAAACCACAGTGTCTATTTTGCTGTGTGACAAGACATTTGGTAATCCAGTCATGAAATATTTATTGAGCCCTGTTACCTGCCAGGTAGTGTGCCAGGCACTGGCTCTGGAGAGGTAAACAAAATGGACGTGATCTGTGATGTTACAGGGTTTATTCTCTAATTTAGACTATAAAATAATAAGCACCAAATCAATTCATAACTACAAACTGATAATGTATATGAAGGGAAAGGGTCAGCAGACTCCTAAAGCCACAGTAGGCTTTCCTGAGGAAGAGAACTTTCAGTGAGAAATTAAGAATAAACGAGAATTAACTGGGTGAGAGGTAAGGGAAAGGACATTCCTGGCAAAGGGCGCACCCCGAAGCCCTAGGGTATGAAAGAATGTGGCTTCTTTAAGAAATGGGGAGAAAGCCAATATAAGCAAGGGGGAAAAGCCTGGAGACGACACCAAGGAAGAATGCAGGGGCAGATCCTGTAGTGTCTCAGCAGCAACTAAGTGCATTCGGAAGCCCCACAAGAGGAGAGTGATGCAATTTATATTTTTAAAATGATTATTCAAAAGGTCAGACATGTGGAGAATGGATTAAGTGAAGGGAAGAACCGTGTCTCTTTTTACATAAACTCTCCATTCACAAAAATGACAACTTCCGATTTATAGCCATATTAATGTAGCATATTTAGAGTCTCTTCTTTTAAGTGATTATAAGAGCCTAACATCCCACACATTTTTTTTTGTTTACTAGGCAACTCTCTCCCAAGGAAACATACTATTGCTAAATGGATGAAAATTGAAATATTTTTTATTCAGGCATTATAAATTCTAACTCACATTGAGATGAAGACAAATTACTGTCTCCATGCAGAGGAGGGAGTAAAAATAAATGTGTTTTTATGTAATGTTGCATTTAGAATTTATCTCTATTTTATAATCAAGGGAAACTATGCACACTGAGGATGCTGGGATAGAAACAGAGCCAGAATTAGACATTGTCTATTCTTGACTATTTCTCTCTGTTTTTGTTGCCTGGTACTATTTCTTTCTGTGAAGCACTGTAGGAGTAGGCAGCTGGTCCTCTTCATCATTCTCATCAAATTTAAGTGTAGACTGGGGCGCCTGGGTGGCTCAGTTGACTAAGCATCCAACTTTGGCTCAGGTTGTGATCTCACGGTTCGTGAGTTCGAGCCCTGCATCAGGCTCTGTGCTGACAGCTCAGAGCCTGGAACCTGCTTCGGATTCTGTCTCCCTCTCTCTCTGCTCCTCCCCAACTCACCCTCTGTCTATCTAAAAAATAAAATAAACACTAAATTTTTTTTAAAAAAATGTAAGTGTAGACTTCTAACAAAAGTGAATAGATGTAATTGGGTGATACAATACTGTGGAAAATGTGCTCTTCTCTTCCTGGTCTGAAAACAGTATCCTTGGCAGAATCCATTAGTCAGATCCATCAGGAAAAGGGCTGGAAATTAGTATTATATTAAAGGAATGCAAAGACAAAATAGTTTCTGGCATTCAAAATAGGATCATGCAGCAATCCAGGCTATTTTCCAAATACCTATTATTCCCTCTCCTCTCCCCAACAAAGCCCAAAGGACCCATTCTTTTTTTTTTTTTTTTTAAGTTTATTTATTTATTTTGAGAGAGAGAAAGAGCCCCAGTGGGGTAGGGACAGAGAGAGATGGAGAGAGAATTCCAGGCAGGCTCTGCACTGCCAGCACAGAGTCCCATGTGGGGCTGGAACTCATGAACTGCGAGATCATGACTTGAGCCGAGATCAAGAGTCTGATGCTGTTATTAACAGACTGAGCCAACCAGGTGCCTCCAAAGGGCCCATTCTTATGGTTTGGTTAGTTTAGTTTGTTAGTTGCTTGTTTTCTTAAGTGAGGTTGATATGAAAGTGGATGCTTTATCGAAGTAGGATATTAGGAGAAGTAAATGAAAGCTCACTGTTTTCTAGTCCCAGGGAATTATAGAAGGAATAGAGAAAGAAACCAAGAGAGAAAGAGAATCAGTCAATTAAATATGTATTCTGACACCTCCTTTTAGTGAGTTGCATTAAATCCATGGTTCGCCAACTTAACATGCCTCAAATCACCTAGAAGGCTTGTTCAAACATAGTTGTGGGGCTCCACCCCCAGAGTTTCTGATTCAGTAGGTCAGAGGTAGGACTTGAGAGTTTGCACAAGTTCCTAGGTGATGGTGATACTGCTGATCCAGCGACTACACTTTGAGAACCAGTGTTGAATAAATGAAAGTAATACCAATGGCATCAAAGTTTGTCCTTGATTTTCATGTAGTGCCCTGGAAAGATCATTTCTGTGGCTGACCCTTGCTGAATGCTGGTGTGCAGCCAAACCTTTCTAATTCACCCCAATAGGGAAACAATAAACCACATCCCTCTTCCCATTATAACAGGGCATCTCCTTAAGAAGAGAAACAGAACAGGTGGGGGTACCCCGGAGATTGACCAGTTTTTCCTAGAAAGACATAATGGTACCTAAGGGACATAATGCTACCTAAATTTCCAAATCAATCTTCTCTTAAATCATACTGGACACATGGTCAGGTTCCTTTCTCTTTCATTTCCCTTTCTAATAATCATTTCAGGCTTCATAAGACCATCTGGTTCCCCCTTTCCTTTTCCCACTGGATAGAATGTGGGCCCAGTTGGGATGGTGGTGAACCATCTTCTGCAGTATGAATGATAAAAGCAACATCTTCAAGGATGGCCAAGCCACAAGACAGAAGGAGCCTTGGTCCTAGACACTGAGAAGCCACCTTATAGACTCTGGATTTTCCTTGTTTAACTCATTATATGTTGGGCCCCTTTGATACAGTGGTCTATCTAATCTGCATCCCAACCAATATAAATGGAATGAGAGGTAGGAGTTTGTGTGGGAATACACACATTAATTCCAACACGGTGCTTAAATTGTGCAAACATGTTGTTCCTATGCCCCACTCTTCCCCTTGACTGTCAGTGACTCATCCAGGGCTACAGTTAGATCATTCCTTCAATGCTTCACTCTTCTCATTTCCAGTTTTCCCTCTCCTTGACTGTTCTTTGTCTATCATCATTGCATTTATTCAAGTTTAGCAATCTATGTAATTACACCTCATGCTTTATTAGTATTTCTTCCATAGCTGCTTTAAAGTTGTTATAAATGTCTCAGGAATTTTTAAACTTCATAAGAACTTGTGAGTATCTGAGTAAGTAAATAAATACCCAAAAGAATATAATTGTTTTAGGTTGTCATTATCAACCTTTCACTTTTTTAAACAAAAAATTTTTTTTTAATTTTTTTTTTTAATTTTTTTTTTTTCAACGTTTTTTTTTAATTTATTTTTGGGACAGAGAGAGACAGAGCATGAACGGGGGAGGGGCAGAGAGAGAGGGAGACACAGAATCGGAAACAGGCTCCAGGCTCCGAGCCATCAGCCCAGAGCCTGACGCGGGGCTCGAACTCACGGACTGCGAGATCGTGACCTGGCTGAAGTCGGACGCTTAACCGACTGCGCCACCCAGGCGCCCCAAACAAAATTTTTTAATGTTTATTTATTTATTTATTTATTTATTTATTTATTTTCCTGAGTTAATGTATTTTTTTTTTAATATATGAAATTTACTGTCAAATTGGTTTCCATACAACACCCAGTGCTCATCCCAAAAGGTGCCCTCCTCAATACCCATCACCCACCCTGCCCTCCCTCCCACCCCCCATCAACCCTCAATTTGTTCTCAGTTTTTAACAGTCTCTTATGCTTTGGCTCTCTCCCACTCTAACCTCTTTTTTTTTTTTTTTTCCTTCCCCTCCCCCATGGGTTTCTGTTATGTTTCTCAGGATCCACATAAGAGTGAAACCATATGGTATCTGTCTTTCTCTGTATGGCTTATTTCACTTAGCATCACACTCTCCAGTTCCATCCATGTTGCTACAAAAGGCCATATTTCATTTTTTCTCATTGCCACGTAGTATTCCATTGTGTATATAAACCACAATTTCTTTATCCATTCATCAGTTGATGGACATTTAGGCTCTTTCCATAATTTGGCTATTGTTGAGAGTGCCGCTTAATGTTTATTTATTTTTGAGAGAGAGACAGAGTGTGAGTGGGGGAGGGGCAGAGAGAGAGGGAGACACAGAATCTGAAGCAGGCTCCAGGCTGCTGTGAAAATTATATCCAGCTGAAACTTAGCACAATATACCTAAGCATATATATATAGTCATGATTTACTTATATGTACATATTTATTTATATATATTTACATACATATTCCCCTGGACTTTGATTTATATATAACACATAGATAGTTTCTATTGAATAAAAAAAATCCTATAAAATACACCAAATCCATGTTCACTTAGTAGTCAAATAGTTTAATCAAGTTTGTCTCTTTGTAAATTCAACAGGTATTCATATAATGTTAAATATTTTTGAATTTGTTTTTTCCCCCCAAATAATGAATTATTTGTTAAAAAAGAAAAAAGACTTCCCATTATATTGGCACTCAGACAGTAGGGCATATATCAATGCTAAGGTCCTATTCCTTAAGTCCTGATTGTATACCAATTTTGAAATTTGTTGGTATTTACAGAAGTCACAATTCTTCAGAATCAATTGCTCAAAGCAGCCAGTAAGTACTCTTTGAATTCCTTTCTGAACTGTCACTTCACTGACCTGGTTTGGCCAAGATTAAACAATGGAAAAGCAAATATACATTACAGTTCATCTTCCTCTTGGGCTGACTAATATAACACTGTTTTGTACTTCCCTCCATTCAAAGCATCAACAGTTAGGCAGTCCTCTTTCCAAAGAAACAAACAAAATAGAACTGTAAATAGTATAATAAGTACTCAGAGCATTATCAATACAAAATTATGGCAAATTTTATTTAAAACATTTTAGAGTACTTTTAAATATAGTTTCCTAAGAAGGGAATTAAGTGTATATATTCTACAGCTCTAATGCCTCAGGAAACTATTTTATCACCTGAGCCAGCTACTGATCACAGATAGAGATGGGTTTAGAAGCCATGATTAAGAGACTGAGACATTGAACATTTGTGACCAGGCAGGCGCAGGAATACAGCAAACCCAGAGACATATGCATCACCTGGGAATCAGTGCTTAAGACAGAGCCCATAGTCACATGTCTGGAGAGCCACTGGGAGTTAAGGAGCATACATACACAGGGTTTAAAGCAAGTCTTGAATCACATAGAAAACAAAGGCCAAAGCAAGGCAGAGAATCAAGAATCAAAACAAGAATTGAGAATTATATACATGGAACATCACACTGTTCTGTCCATTGGTCATTTGAGTGGATCTAGTCACAACAAGAATTGTGTGTGTGGTTGCTACAGGTAAATCAGTTCCAGCCATTTCTTCCACCACAGTGGCCTCCCAGAGACTGCTAACCATGCCATTCGTTTCACCACTATCCATCAGTTGGGGCTTCAGAAAAGCCAGACTTGTTATAGACTAAATAAAGAACTTATATTTTCTCTTTGTGTCTGGGTTGTAGTGTGAGTTAAATTTCCACCCTGCCACATTAGCTATTGGCTGGACTTCAGGCAGAATCAAAGGGCAAAATGAGTTTGAAATTAGGCATGGGAACGTCCAGCTAGCCACAGAAGTACAAGAAGACAAAATTAAATGAAAAAGACACAAAACCCCTATTCTCTTTCTTTTTTTAAAAGTTTATTTATTTATTTTGAGACACAGGGCGTGCATGAGTGGGGAAAGGGCGGAGAGAGAGAGAGAGAGAGAGAGAGAGAGAGAGAGAGAGAGAAAGAGAGAATCCTAAGCAGATTCTGTGCGATCAGCACAGAGCTCGATGTGGGGCTCAATCTCTGGACTGTGAGATCATAACCTGAGCTGAAATCAAGAGTCAGACGCTTAACTGACAGAGCCACCCAAATGCCCCCCTCTTTTCTTTTTTTTCAGCTTTACTGACATAAATTCACATACAATATAATTTGCCCATTTAAAGTGTATGACCCAACAGCATTTAGTATGTTCATAGACTTATACATCCATTACCACAATCAATTTTAGCACACGTTCATTACCCCAAAGAGAACACCCACACCCCTACCCTCTGCCATCACTCTAGGCAACCACTAATCTACTTTCTCTCAGTACAGATTTGCCTATTTAGAAATCTCATATAAATAGAATCATAAATATATGGTCCTTTATGACTGTTTTCTCTCACTTAGCATGTTTTTAATATTCATCCATGTTGTAGCATGTATCAGTACTTCATTTCTTTTAATTGATAAACAATATTCCATTTAATGGACTTACCACATTTTATTTATCCATTCACCAGCTAATGGACATTTCGGCTGTTTCTATTCTTTGGATGTTATGATTAATGCTGCATGAACATTCATGTACCAGCTCCTGTGTGGACATATCTTTTCATTTTTCTTGGGTATAACTAAAAGCAGAATTGCTGAATCATATGGCAACTCTATGTTTGACTATTTGAAGAAATGCCAGACTGTCTTCCAAAGTGGCTACACCATTTTCCATTCCCATCAACAGTGTATGAGGGTTCCAATTTCTCCACATTCTTACCATTTAGTTGCTATTATCTTTTTCATTATAACCTCCCACCCCCTATTTAAAAATCTCAAACAGATCTTCTGGATCTTTGGATCTGGAAAACTGAACCAGTTCCCTGGTTAGCAAAGAAAGGCAAAATTCTGAGCACACACATGCCTAATGAGCAAGCAGGAAGAAAAGACCAAAGATGTCTGGATGTCTGGGGGTCATGGGGGAGCCAGGGCATCCAGTCCCTTCAGGCTGTAAACAAAAGGAGGCCTGGATTGAGATTGCTTCTACCTGCACTTGTTTGAAGCATGACTAGGGCATGATATGTAGGTAAGAGAAGATGAGTAAGGGTTGTAATTTCTCTTGAAAATTAACTGGAGAGAGGAATATGGAGCCAGTGCTAAAGTGAAACTATTATCTTTTCTCCTCCATTCCTACTTGGAATTTTTCCACCAGAGTACATACTGAAAACCTTGGGGATATCCTCTACCTTTAAAGTTCTATGATTCCATGACTTTCTTCCTGTAAGTGCAATTTAAATTGATCATGCAACTCATCATCAGGGAAATACAAATCAAAACCACAATGAGATACCACCTCACACCTGTCAGAATGGCTAAAATTAACAACTCAGGAAACAACAGATGTTGGTGAGGATGCAGAGAAAGCGGAACACTTTTACACTGCTGGTAGGAGTGAAAACTGGTGTAGTCACTCTGGAAAACAGTATGGAGGTTCCTCAAAATTTTAAAAATAGAACTACCCTACGACCCAGAAATTGTACTACTAGGTATTTATACAAAAATGCTGATTCAAAGGGGCACATGCACCCCAATGTTTATAGCAGCACTATCAACAATAGCCAAATTACGGAAAGAGCCCAAATGTCCACCAACTGATGAATGGATAAGGAAGATGCAGTGTATATATATATACATATATATACATATATGTATATATATATACACATGCCGTGTATATATATACCCGTGTATATATATACATATATATATATGTATATATATACACACACAATGGAATATTACTCAGCGATCGAAAAGAAAAACATTTTGCCATTTGCAACAACATGGATGGAAACAGAATGTGTTATGCTAAGCGAAATAAGTCAGTCCGAGAAAGGCAAATATCATAGGATTTCACTCATATGTGGAATTTAAGAAACAAAACAGATGAACATAGGGGAAGGGAATAAAAAATAAGATAAAAACAGAGAAGGAGGCAAACCATAGGAGACTCTTAAATACAGAGAACAAACTGAGGATTGCTGGAGGGGAGGTTAGGGGGGATGGGCTAAATGGGTGATGGGCATTAAGGAGGAGGGCACTTTTTGGCATGAATACTGGGTGTTATGTAAGTGTTGAATCACTAAATTCTACTCCTAAACCATTATCATACTATATGTTAACTAACGTGGACTTAAATTAAAAAAAAATAAATTGATCGTTCAATGTTATCTTTTATAAATAGAGGCTTTACCTTAATAAGATTCAGTTTAAGTGTTTTTAATGGTTTTAAAAAATATTTTTACTTTTTGTAAACCCGAAACTAACATAATATTGTATGTCAACTACACTTTAATTAAAGAAAATTCTACTTTTAATGTTTCCTGAAGCTTGTTGAAATACAACTCTATCTATAGCATTAGTGCTTCCTGGAAGTCACTAAAAGTTCCTAAAAGTCTATCTAAGAAAAAAGATGAATATAGTTAAAAGGAAAAAAGTACATTTATTCCTTGGAAAGTACACTGATTACTATACAGTTAGTTAGAGAATTGTGTTCTTTCACCCTTGAGAACTGTGCCATGGAATAAATTAATTTCTTTGAACTGAAATATAACTACCACATCTGAAAATAGGAAAAAATGAATTAAATTGAGGGAGGATTCAAAATAAGAAGGGCCAATGCCAAACAAAATACCAACCAAGCAAATTAGAAGACATTACACATACTCTTCCTTACTTAACATGGAAGGAAATTGCAATTATTATTTGGTTAATAAGGCACTTCCTGGGCCTGAAAGTTACTAGCTCTTCCCTTCAACATATATTTGCTGTGCAACTGCTGTGAGCCAGAAACCTTGTTAGCTTTGTTAACTGCCAAAATAAATAAGAGAGTCTCTGCTGGCAAAGAGCAGCAGAGGGCCTGGCCTCTGCCAGGCAGATGCAAACTCATTATCCAGCTGCAATCCATTCTACGGCTATGATAGGCAAGAAGCAGAGTGGAGATGGTGAAGAGGAGTTATTTACAGTTACCTAAACTGGGGTAAGAAGGGGAAGAGGAATGTGATGGCAAAGGAATAGAGGGGTAGGGGATGACCAGTGAACCTGGCTTCATAAGGAAAGGGAAGGATTTCACCAAGCAGAGAGAGACCAAGACATTTGTGAAAACATTCTAGTGGGAAAGCAAATGTTTTGGAGATTTATAAAATTTAACCATATGAAAATGTCAACGGTCAACCATTTTTGGCCGATAAAAATAGCACATTCATACAGTTTCAACTCATACAAAACAAAATAATCCCCAGGATGTGTAGGGTGGATTCTTAGGACTTATAGGAGAATTAGATAGACAAGAAGTTGGGGTCAGAGTAGAAAGAACCTAGAATTGTCTTCTAAGGTTTCAACTTTATCCCATAGGTGATGGAACAGTCAATTCACAAAAGAACTTTTGACAAATGACCAACACATATATTTTTAAATGTTTAAAGAAGTTCAGGCCTAAATGAAAACTGTCTATCATTTTCAATATTACAAAGAAAAAAATTTTAATGACAATATTCAATGCTATTAACACCTGAGGGAAACAGGACGCTCCCTCACACTACTGTGTGTGTAAACTGGAATAATCTTTCTGGAAAGCAATCAGAATACCCTTTGACTAAGCATTCTACTTTTAGGACTTTATCCCAAGGAGAGTCATGGCTATTAAAAACAAAAACAAAAACAAAAACAAAAACTGTTTATGGGTGCCTGGGTGGCTCAATCAGTTAAGCATCTGACTTCGGCTCAGGTTATGATCACACGGTTCGTGAGCACAAGCCCCACTTTGGGTAAGCCCCACTTCTCTCTCTGCCTCTTGTGGGATTCTCTGTCTTTCTGTCCCTCACTCACTTGCACCCTCTCTCTCTCCTAAACAAACAAACAAAAAGTTTAGGCGACAGGATATTCTTAATGTCCAAAAATAGCAAGTTAAACAAATCAGGAATCATCCTTATAATTGAACACTATGCAGCTACATTAAATATTTAGATGAATATTTAATAACATGGCAATGCTCATGAAATTTTGTCTTATGAAAAAATCAGGTTATGAAACAGTACATGTATCAGATAGGGCTCTTAAGAACTAGGTCAGACTGACCAGATTTGAATTTCAAGACCATTTAAAGTCCTGTGACCTTGAGCAAGTAACTTAACCTCTTTGTGGCTCAGTATCATCATCTGTAAAATGGGGATAACACTAGTACATACACAATGAGTTGCTATAAATATTAAATGAATTAATATACATAAAGCATACTTTACATGTAAATATACTTTGAAATTTGCCTGGCACATAATTAGCACTAAGAGTTAGTTATTGTTAATATCATTAGTATGTGTTGCCAGTAAATTAAGTCAACTTTTAAGCTAATTTAAGAAGTAAAGGTGGAAAGATAAACCGCTGGGCAAGAACCACACCCAAAGCACTCTGAAAAACTGGTTTTGTGAAGTCATTACCACAGCTGCCAAGCACCGACCTCGTAATTTGCAATGCCAAGTCCTTGGATGCTGGACACTGCACACTGCCACAGAACAGCTGTCTCTCCCACCACTGGAAACCGGATGCAGCTGCCATTGCTGCTATGCCCTGGCCAGAACGGATTCTGCGTCATCCCTGCTGCTTTGAGTCACCAGTTCTTGAATCAAAGTCTAGAGAGGATGCATCTGCTTGGCTGCACCAAGTCCCGAGTTCCCAGATGTAAGAGAGGTCAAGAAACAGAGAAGTGAGCATTTTTATCACATAGAGAAGGCAGATTCCACTTTTTAAGACAGGGGATTCGACACGCTTAGCATATTTACACATTGGGCAACTAAAGGAAGAATGATTCCTCTATGGTTTTAAAAATATAAATGTAACTTAAATATATTTATAGACAAAGAAATAAAGGACTAAAAGGATATATCTAAGTGTTAATGATTAATTGTGAACTGACCTTTATGGCTGATTTGAATTTTTTACCTTCTGTCTCTGTAATTTTCTAAATCTTCTATGACATAGAAAAGACATTTTCTCTTTTAAAGCAAGACCAGGCAATATCAGATCTCTATTTCTGAAAGAGAATTAAGTATTTCTTAGATATGGCCATGGACCAGGAAATGAAAGACTGTGTTCAAACGGCCACTGTTAACCTATAGCAGGCCTTTGTTACTCCAAGTGTGGTGAACAGACCAAAAACCAGCTTGACTCAGAAGCATATTAGAAATGCCGAATCTCAGGCCACATTCCTGACCTACTTAAAGCAAAGAAGAGGATGAATCAGGAAATATTCTAGAGATATAAGCAAGAAGGGTTGACAATTGACAATAAGGAAAAAGTCATAAACGATTACAAACCTTGGAAACATTTCCAAACTTGGAAGAAGATGAAGTTATTAACAGAAATGGACTCCTGGAACAGGAGCCAGTTTTAAAGGAGAAAGATAAATGTGGTTTTAGATATGTAAGGTTTGAGAACTTGAAAGGTGGCCAGATGGATATGGTCAGTCTGGGACATGCAGAACTGAGAGCCAATAAGAAATATCAAGATTGGGTTTACAAATTAAGAGTCATCTAAGAAAAGGAGATGATAGAAGCCAGAAAAGTGGTTAAGAATACACAAAGCAAGAGAAGAAATCCAAGCAAGATCCTCTGGTGGTGCCTGCATTTTGGAAACATGGGAGAAAGAGAAGTCAGAAAATGGGTTGCCAAAACTAAGATCATCATTAGTTTTGATGGGCACCTGGGTCGCTCAGTCAGTTAAGTGTCTGACTGGCTTGGGTCATGATCTCGCAGTTTGTGGGTTCGAGCCCTACATCGGGCTCTGTGCTGGCAGCTCAGAGTCTAGAGCCTGCTTCAGATTCTGTCTCCCTCCCTGTCTGTCCTTCCCTGGCTCATGCTCTGTATCTCTCTCAAAAATGAATAAACGTTAAAAAAAATTTTAAACAAAGCTAAGATCATCAGAATATAGTGTCAAAAAAAGCAAAGGACAAATATTTCATTACTATTCAATTCTCTCCTCCTTTCATGACAAACTGGGAGTGATTTATACAATTACACTTAGATTAAACAGGACAGTGATGGATTAATGGAGATCTTAATTCTTGAGACATAAAATGGCCAAAGTATTTGGAGGGGGTAGAAGAGGAGAACACATATACCTTAGATTTTTCATCACCAGAAACCATCCAAAGTTATCTGGCTTTTGAAAAAAGTTTTGATGAAAATTTTATAATTTTTACATGTTGCAAATCAAACAAGACCATGACTTGTCTTTGTTTTATTCATTCATTTATTCATTCAGCAAACATTTTTTGAGAACTTAACTATGAGCCAGGCATTGAGGATACAGCAGATAACAAAACAAACAAAACCCTTTGACCTCATGGTGCTTACATTCGAATGGGAGACAGATAATAAACAGAAGAAATAAATAAACATATTGTATGTTAGATGGTGATAAGCATTATGGAAGGAAGGGATGAAGGAGTGGGGTGAAAGTTGAAATTTTAGAAGAGGCGAAAGAGAAGATCCCACTGAGAAGATGAAGAGACCTGAAGGAGGTCAGGCAGCCACTCTTGGAGATTTCTGAGGGAAGCACTTTCCAGGGCAAAGCTGCACTGGACCTTGTGTGGTCAAGGAGGCCTGTGTGGCTGGCCGGACAGTGAGGGGGTGGGTAGGAAAAGAGGACTGGGTAGGAAAGGTCATTGGAGGTTTTTGAGCATATAAATGACATTAGTGGGGCACCCAGATGGCTCAGTTGGTTGAGCCTGACTTAGGCTTAGGTCAAGATCTCATGGTTCGTGAGTTTGAGCCCTGCATCGGGCTCTCTGCTGCCAGCTCGGGGCCTGCTTTGGATCCTCTGTCTCCCTCTCCCTCTGCCTCTCCCCCATGCTCTCTCTCTCTCTCTCTCTCTAAGATAAATAAACATTAAAAAATAAATAAAATGATATTATCTGACTTGGATTTTAACAGAATCATCCTGGCTGCTATTTTAAGGACATACTGAAGTAGAAAAACCAGATGGGTAGCTACTGTAAATATCTAAGCAAGAATAATGGCGACTTGGGCCAGGTACCTTTGACAGTTTTATCTCTCTTCAGATAACTACCTCTTATATCCTTCTACTGTATCATACTGAAGTGGATGGGAGGGAGGAGAGACTATGTATGTAGCAGAGAAAGGAGCACAAAACTCTCAACCCTTCTATTTCTATAAATCTACGTATTTTCACATTTATCTTCAGCTACACAGAACAAAATGTGTAAGCAATTTAAATACTTAAATTTTATGTAAATATTTAATATGTTTAAATAGTATGTTTGAATCTTCTACATTATTACAGCCTCAAAGAAATGTTTTAAAAACCACTAAAAACCATTATCATCACCATGTCAATAAATTTATATTTAGGCCAAGGTAACAATAAAAGAACCTGATAATTTATTTTAAAGACATGAGCAATATTTTTGAAACACAGAGTCAGTGAATAATGACTAGTTCTGAAAGGTGTAATTTTAAACCTTCTACTCTTTCAATGCTATAATTAAAACAAAAATGAAAGTGAGATCAGAGAGTACACACACAGACCTGGGTCACACTGGGACATGTAATTTGCTTTTTCTATGGCTATGAGACCAAAGGCTCCATTTATTTGCTAAAGATTAAAAGGATAAACTGATTTATTTCTTATTTTAAAATACAAAAGATACTAAGTCAAGTTAAATATTGATCGAGAGAAAAAGTTGTCAACATTGTATTAATATTACCCTACATCCGCAGAGGTTTACTGTTTACAAAGCACTTTCACTAGCATTACTAGTTTGAGCCTCACAATAGACCCATTAATATCATTGTTCTTAATTTACAGAGCGCTTAAGGGACTTATCCAAAGGCACTCAACTATCTAGCAAGTGCCAGAGCTGGGAAGAGAACCCTAACATCCTGGACCACTATTCTTTATACTATACCAAACCGTATTCTTTTCCAGATACAGATTTGGGCATGTTTTTCTCATGCAGGGACCATCTGGGTCAGCAGGACCACGGGTGGAGAGCGGCACCTATGGAAAGGTGCCACCACGGTAAATGGTGTTATCTCCATTTAATGTTAGAAAAACCAAGAAACAGAGGTTTGTTAAGTCAAACTCTGGCTCTGCAATTAGTCAACGGCTGGTGTCATTTGCACTTACCCTGGTCTTTTTCACAACTTCTAGTTCCCTTATGGCTTGCTTGATCTCCAGGCCTGCTCTTTAACACCTCCACCAGAGGGCAGGCAGGGCAGGAAGAAGAGCATTGGTAACTGGTTTGCTCAAAAAGTTGGAAGAAGAACACTTAGGACATTATCTTAATTTAGATTTTTAGAGGCTTTCTAGATTTCATTATTAATGCAAAATTTGCCAACATTCTTCTATGTAGACCTAGAATAAATAATGCAGTAAAATGATTTCAGAACTAGAGAACAGAGTTTTGTTATACATCTTCATATTTCCACTGCTGATTTTTCTAAATGATAAATATAAAATGTTAGATCTTTAAAAATATAACACTTGGGAAATAGATGGGCAATGAACAAGAACAATTCACAAAGAAGAAATTCAACTGGCAGTGAACATGGAAAAATGTTCCACTTCACAGGCAATTAAAGAGATAACATTTCAAACAAGAAACTGCCATGCTTCATCTGTCAAATTAATAAACATTATAAATGAGAATTACTGGTGAGGGTGTGGTGATATGGGCACTTTTATATATTTTTAGTGGAAATGTAAATTGCTACCATCTTTCTGGAGAGAAATCTAACCCTTTAGACAGATGAATTCTGACAGAAGAAAATGGGAGTAATTTCCTACTACCTAAGTTGGAACTAAAATCTGGTTCTTTTTTCTCTAATCAAGAGAGCCCTTACACAGAGAACATGGATGTATGACACATGACAGAAAGAAACACAAGCTTTATGCCACCTCCTGCCCTCCGCAGACTCACTGAGATGGAAAGATGAGGGCCCCTAACCCCAGGAGAGAGTAAGGGCTATAACTCCCACCACTCCAGGGAAGAGGCAGAGTGTACTGGCAATGGAGATAAATGGGAGTATCTGAAAGCCTGTGGCTCTCCCAAGATCACAGGGTCTGCTTCATAACCACAGGAGAGAAAAGTAATGCTTTCTGCAGGTTCCAGCAGGTGTAACACATCACAGTAACCAACATCTTACTATGCCAGGTTGTCCGAGAGAGAGAGAGAGAGAGAGAGAGAGAGAGAGAGACAGACAGACAGGGAGAGAGTCAGAGGGCTCTAACGTTTATGGGACTATTCAGATATACATGTGTGTCTTTTCAGTAAAGGTCAGGCTTGCCTGCTCTGGACCACCCATGCACCCTCAATTACACTGCTATCAGTCTTACAGGTCAAATACATTTGCCCCTAAATTCAAACTACTGGACTATGGATAGAGTTGCTTGATCTTGCTTATAACTTAACAACTACTAGCTTCAGCTAATTTAAAAGACAGTCTAGTGGTGAAGAGTCTCACTGTAACAGGAATTTGTTTGGAAGGCCCAGGCCCCCACAGAAAGAGAGACTCCCCTGTGTTCTAACTATGAACTCATCACAATTTATAATAGGGAGAAACTGGAAACAACCTAAACGTCCAATCAAGAGTGTGGTATGCACCCATTAACTGTTTCATCAAAATGGAAAATGCTTATTCTACGATAAGAAGTTAAGATACAGAATACAGAGGTGCCATTTCGACGTAAGCTGACTCTATCCTGTCCCACCCACTGAATGCAGACATAAAAGGGGCAGAATACATGAGTACTCTAAAATGAAATGGTAGCAGGCAGATAGGGAAAGAAGAAAATTGAAGTCCTGCTGAACCAGAAGGGAGTTTCCCATTTTCTTTTCTCTCCAGGGTCTCCTAGCCGGGACTCAGGATAGCCCCAAACCAGAAGTGGAAACCAGGCCTAGACAGAGAGAATTCCAGAAGAAGGCTCTAGTTCTGGTCCAATGAGCAAGAAAGGAGATCTCTAATGCTCCTAGAAAACAGAAAAAAAATCACTTAGGTTTTTTTGTTGTTGTTTTTAATCTTTTTTTTTTCCCCTTTTCTTATTTTTTCATCCTCCACACTCCGGGCAGCCACAGTAATGAGAGCATGGGGGCCGCGGTACCTAAAACTCTAAGGGAAGGGACATTTATTGAGAAGGGAAACCAGTGTGAGGTTCTGGGAGGGGAATTACAGCCTCAGAATTGGAACAGCAGACATGGTTGGGCAAACTGCCTGTCAGAGATGCCATGTGGACTTGTGTCAGGTAGGTGGAAATGTACACCTAGAACGGAGAGGAAAGGTCTGGGTGAAAACTTTAAGTTTGTGAATCATCTGCAGTCAGAAGTTATTTAAAGCTAAATACTCTAGATGTTTTCTCCTTATTACTGAGTAACAGCTAATTACTGAGATTTTCTTACAGCTTTTTTTTTTAACCACTGAAGAAGGAAATAAAGTGATTATTATAATTCTAAAGATGGAGTCTATATTACCACTGGGAAAAATAGATTTGATTCAGTCCTAGGCCCTGGCTCCTAAATGAGTCGTCGTTAGGCTCTGCTTCTATGCTCCCTAAAATAATTTCGGAAAACTTTATAGTCCCTCACACATTTTAAAATTTGCATCTAAACTTTTTCATCATAAATTTAAATAGTGGCAAAGGATGTGTACCATAACTATTGACATTATTATATAATTATATATCTGGTGTATTATAACTATTGACATATTGTTTAAAAAACTATTATGTGATTCTTAAATATAATCCAGGAATGTAAACACCAGAGATGTTTAATTCCCACATCATTAAAAAAATACATAGGAACAAATTCTTTTATGTCAGAAATTTCACATCATGTTTTCTCCTTAACTCGTATTTCCATTCCATTTTCCCCACAAAATTTTATTCTAATATGACATATTTTTGATGCTTGAAATCCATGATTGGTCATTCTATCATAATTCTTTACAATAAAAATACACATACAAATCAAAATGTTCTCTGGTTCTATAATGCTGGCATTTCTTTCTTTTGTAGTTACCATTATAGTTATTTAATGACAACACTGATCAACCACCACGAATGACACATTTACATAAATGTTAAATACAGGGTAACATTTTACTGTCAGCATATGTTTTAATGAGATAACGGGGCCTTTTTTTCAATGAGCTTTTGTATCTGTGGGTTAATATTACTTATGCTAGAATTAGACTTACATGTAACTTTCTTTTTTAATGTTCAAGTGCCGAAAAACTTAGTCACATACATAAGAACACGAGACTGAAAGTTTTATTACAGCAATGACCTACAATTATTTGAACCCCTTCAGAGTTATATAATTGAAATCACATAGTAATGAATCATAAAAATTATTTTTTAATGAATCACCAGCTGACCGCTCAATTAGTTTCCCCTTTAATTCTGTTCAAAGAACTGAAAACCTCCTGAGTTTCAAAAGGATTATTATAATTATTCCCCCCTCTCACCATCCAAGCCAATAATTTGAATTGTCTTCTTGTCTGCCACTTTAGAGGTTCTTCCACCCCAGGGCAATGGGCTGCAGTAACCTCTCCAGGGGGAGGGAGGCCCTTTCATAATGAGGGAGGTGGAGGGGAGGGGGATTATGCAAGAGGCAGTGACAAAGGAAACAGCACCACACCTCAAGGATATCTTCAGGCAGATCAGTTTTAAGGACAGTGAAGGAAGCTGAAGATCCAGAAACTGGATTCCATCCAGGAAATCTTTCTTTAGGCCCTTGTGCTTTATAGAAATCTTGTGCACCCTCAGTGGGTTTAAACTAACTAGCATTTCCTCTTGCATCATGCCCTATTTGGGGGGGGGGGGTGGTTGGAGGGAAGGAGACGTAAGAAAGAAAAATAAGTCCAAGAGTATTTTCTGAGGGTTGTAGGAAAAGCCAGTATGATTCCTAAGGATAAGTTAAATTCCTCAGGGAAAGGGATCTGGGGGTGGAGGGAAGAGAAAGGAGTGGTAGGTGTCCATAGAGTAATTCAGGGAATGTACCTACCCTCTATCCCCAAAATGTGGTAGAACCTTGAGGTAAGGCCTCTTCTTCCTGAATCAGCACCCTGGGACCGCACTTCATTTATTCAACAAACATTTGCTAGGCACTTTCTCTGTTAGCCTCTGCACCAGGGCCCAGGGACACAAAGACCTTTATAGTCCTGGTCTGCAAGGAGCTCACACAAGTTGATTAGGATTCAGGCTCTTGACTGAGGTGCCCCAGCCCAGACAGCCACCCTCCCTGCTTCCTGCCACATGCTCTCTGCATCCTGGGATTTCTCCCCATAACCTTGTTCCCTATTCCACCACCACCGAAAGCCATGTTCATTTCATTTCCTCCACACTTTCAGGTAGAGTGGGCCATACCATAGTGGGTGATGCAAATGCATTATGGTGAGTTACAGGGATGTCCGAGATAGCTCTTCAGCTCCTCAATAAGTCAGGGTGGGCCGGGGTAGGAGAGGGGATGAGACCTAGGCATTAGGAGGCCACAGTTCAGATATCTCCAGGCAACAAGAAGCTCCTTTCAGTGTGCTGTACGAACGTTATCATATCTTTATGTGTGCTCTGGTCTCAAATATGTTGGGAAGCACTGTAAATTAATTTATCAAACTATGGACCAATAGGTCTGAGCAGAAAAGTCCAGATACACTCTCCGGAAGCTACATTTGTCCTACAGACATCTTTGGTGTGGCAGATACAGTGCTTCACAATTAAAAACTAATTTACTTCCAACATCAAAAAATTTCACACAAAAATCTAGGTATCTGGCTTCTCATGAAAAGTTGCTATGACCTATGCAGCAGTCAGCTGGCAATGAGTACCCTTTGAGATAGGGTTTGCCCTTCCACTGTACCTGCTTTTTCTCATCCACACTCTGTATGCCCTCCCCAATTTCATCATCACTTAAGCTTATTTCTACTGCCTAGAATACAGTCGGCCCTCATGCTACCTTCACACTCACCATGGGTGCACATGAGCAGACACACATACCTCTGTCTCAGTAATAATACCCTCAAAAGTAGAATACAGAAATGCAAGTTAATTATTTTTATTCTAGAAATGATAATGTGTATTAAAGAAAATTTAGAAAATCACAAAAATGAAAGGCGAAATTATTAAATCATCAGAGATCCTGCTGCTCTGAAATAACTAATGTTACACCTTAGAATGCATTTTTCTGATTTTTTTGTATTGTTACATACATAAGGCTGCACAGATATGTATGAAGTTCCAAGTGGGCTTATATTTTCGTGTACTTCGAAGACATTATTATTTTCCTATGTGTTTAAAACCACGGGATTTGTTTCATGGTCATGATTTCCTATTGATAAAAATCACCCACTTCTCACGATATTGTTCAGCATATCACATACACTAAACCTTATATAATATTTTAATTATATAGATGTAGAACTCTATATAATTGATGTAGAACTCATTATACCCATTAACCTTACATAACATTTTAAACTTATCTGAAGTTGCTTTGAGCTTCTCAGAGCTTAGTTAATAAAATCTATCACTTGGTTCTGGTGGAGAGCAGTATGCTATCACTTTTGTTTTCACGAGCTCAGATATCTACAATAGCCAATGGGGTACAGCCTGTAATTTTACCATGTCACTTGTTTCATGTGTGTGTTGAGATGTAGCTGGTTAAAGGATGAAACTAAGGACCAAAGACCCCTTCTCCCTGCCCCTCTGATGCCCAGAAACTAAATCAGTCCCTAGACTTCAAGAAGAAAAGAGAAGTCCAAATTGAGCTTAAGTTTCTGTCACCTCTCATTCTGGCCTTCCTACTTGGCCTGGTATAGAAATTAACAGGCACATAGAAAAGTGAGGACGTACTTCCTGGTCGCCCAAGCTTATGGAGATTTACCCTTGTTTCACCTGTTGCTTCTCCCTATGAAAGCATACTATTCGGGGGCTTGCATTTTTTACAGAATTACATTGTGAATATATAAATAAAATTTCTAATAACTTTACAGAAGTGGTTGAAGAGTTACAATTAATAGTTACCTCTTCTGTTTTAATTAGAATAAATGAAGTTTCAGAGATTTTAAATGCCACTGATAACTATAGCTTGAGAGAGGGGAAATCATGAATTTATGAAATTATGATGAGGGGAGAAGGCTTCCTTTTCTTTTCAAGTAAAATAAAAAAGTATCAGGAAAGATTGTTGATGTTTTAATGTTCTTTTTAGTCAAGTAGAAAATAATGTTTACTGTGAGTTTTCGGTACTGTTTTGGGCCACTTTTCTGTTGTATATCGTAGCAGCTTCAATAGTATTAAAAATAATGTGAATCAGTGTCCTAATTAATCCCATTTTAAAGTGGCTCCATGTTCAGGGGTACCTGGGTGGCTCAGTCAGGTAAGCATCCAACTCTGGCTCAGGTCATGATCTCGCGGTTCATGGGTTCGAGCATCACTTTGAGCTCTGTGCTGACAGTAAGGAGATTGCTTCAGATCCTCTATCCCCCCACCCCCCACCCCACCGGTCTCTGCCCCACTCATGCTTTCTCTGTGTCTCAAAATAAATAAGCTTAAATAAATA
This sequence comes from Panthera uncia, assembly GCF_023721935.1. Lineage (NCBI taxonomy): Eukaryota > Metazoa > Chordata > Mammalia > Carnivora > Felidae > Panthera > Panthera uncia. The sequence goes on from NC_064816.1 coordinate 78,444,001, forward strand.
CAGTTGCTCCATGTTGAACTTTTCCTTCCTGGATTATTTATGCATTGGTTATTTTAACATACATTTATAGAATGCCTGCTCTGTGCCAGACACTATATTAAGTGTTGAGAGAAAAGAACGAACAAGGTAGTCCTTCCCTTCCAGAGTCTCAGTGTAGGGCGATGGACAATTGCACTATGGTGCAGTGATGAAGTGCCATTTAGAGTAGAATGAAGCATGCGATCGGGCATGCATGGGAACACACTGGTGTAACACCGACCTGAAAGAGTGATTAAAGATGGAAAAAGGGAATGGTGGTGGAGTCATAAAGGATGAGCAAGAGTTTCCCAGATGAAGACATGGGGAAGGTCTTTCCAAGCAAGAGGGGCAGTATGTGCAGAGAAGTGTGGTGAGAAAGCAAGGTGAATTAAGGGAACTAAAATCTGTTTCAGCACGACCAAGAAATTAAGTTGGGAGAGAGGAAGACTTTGTTGGCAGGTGAAGCTAAACAGAAGGGCAGACCATAATGAATCTTTTATGTCATGCTGAAGGTTTGCATTTTATTCTCAAGGAAATGGGAATTTGCTGATGGCTTTTTAACAGTGGAGGGCCAGACTCACGTTTGAGAAGGTCAGGGCTTGTTGACAGAATGGAGAATTAATGTTGGGAACAGGGAGCTGGTGCAGTTGTCGGGTAAGACAGGATAATGGCAGGAGCCTACGTAGTGATGATGAAGACACAGAGAAGAGGAGGCAACTGAAGATATTTAGGACATAAAGTCAGGGACACCTGATAACTTCCCAGATGTGTGAAATGAAGGACTTCCTGGTCAGAGACATTAAAAATGCTTGTGGAAATGTTTGATCTCCTTTATGGATCCATATTCAGATGAAAAGAAATAATACTTGTTTTTGCGTCCTGAAGTTTTACATTAAAACCTTTTCATCCTCTTGAACAAAAAAGACTCTGATGGTCTCGTTTCAACATTCAGTACATCTTTTTTCGAATCATAAAACCACCATTTGCTGAGAAGGTGACAGAGAAAATGGGGATGTGGTTCTTTAGAATAGCCAGCAATTTCACATCTCTGTCACCACAATCTACTACACCTGTTCATACACCCACCTCATGTCATTATTAATAGCCTTTTGCTTTCTTCATTTTCCATTCAAACCTAATATTTAAAAAAAACAGGTTGATTACCAAATTGGGTGAGTCACTTTTAAAGTCATTCTTATGGTTAGTGGAGTTTCGGTTCTCAAATTTGTTTTAAATAATGAGAGTTATCCTAAATGTCCAAAAATGTGGTCGAGTAATATCAATGTATCTTAAATGTATCAGAAGAAGGCAATGGAATTGAAATCCAATATGAACTTAAATTTAGGACTCGAGTCATGAACTCTAGGTGTGATTTGAAAAAAAAAATGTAATCACTAATATGAACATGCATAAATTTGAATCAAAGGGGAAATGCACTGCTTAATGGACTTTATAGATACAAGTTGTAAAACATAATACTGCATTAGTTAGAAACTTTGCAAGCTTTTGAATAAGCTCATTATCTTATGAGATATATTAGTATGCTTTTTACGTGAACTACTTTCTCTCCATATGCCCTTGAATTTAAATTGCTGTTGTTATAATAAAATATTTAGAATTCTACTACCAGTGACACTTAATAGTAGAACTAAGGAATTATGGGAAACAGAATTTGGGAAATTTCTGACTCTACTAACAATTATATAAGAAACTCAGAATGTCCAAGACAGAAATTTGGGCCTTGGTTTACACAACAGATGAGTTCCTGTAACTTGAATTTACAGAAATAACTATGGAGATTATCTTGCTTAACCCCCTGATACTAAGGAACTGAGCACCAGAGGATTATTTGATACAACAAATGAGACAAAACTGGTTGGTAATGGCCCTAGAACCTAGACCAGAGCTCCCCCCAAGCATCCCTGCCTGTCTTTTCCATTACCTTACCACTGACTTAGATGAAGCAGAGAATTTCTGACTAGAAAAGGAAATCTTTCTCATAAAGTTAATAATCAGCCTCTAAATTACACTATATTTTATTTAAGTTCTGATTTTCATATCTGTATTCAGTATGATGAAAGGAAAAAGAATTCAAATAATTATAGATGTCAAATTTGAAGTAGAAGAGGATGGAGATTGTGCGGAAACACAGCCTAAATTAATGAAAAGAATAAAGTTTTTTTAATTCAGAAAAAAAAATTTTTCTTTGGAGAAAAAAATAGCAGTAAGTCTAAACTGACTATGTCTTGCTCACAGAGATTAATTAGAAAGTCTGTTTTAATAACTAGATATGGATGATAGGTGATCAGTATTTGACAAGTCTAAGCTGAGTTGTTCCACACAACCCTACATTAACGGGGTCTAAAGCCCAGCCAACTTTTTTTTTCTTTTTTAAAAGTTTATTTATTTATTTGGAGAGAGAGAAAGAGAGAGAGAGCGCACGAGCATGCGCACGCACAAGTTGGGGAGGGGCAGAGAGAGAGAACCCCAAGTAGGCTCCACACTGTCAGTAGAGAGCCCAACTCGGGGCTGTATCCCACAAACTGTGAGATCATTACCTGAGCTGAAATTAAGAGTCAAGATGCTTAACCGACTGAGCTACCCAGGCACCCCAAGCCCAGCCAGCTTTTATTTAATTTGTGATTTTCAGACCTTCTAATGATGATGTAACTGTAATTGTGAAAAATCTCCAGCAAAGAGAAAGTGGACGCCTGGCAAGAAACTGCATCAGAGGCTTTCGATGGAGCCTCAAACAGGTACATTCTCTTTCTACCTCCTTGCTTCTTCCTATCATCATGGACTACCAAAAAAAAAAAAAAATGAGAGAGAGAGTCATGCTAAGGACATGACAAGTAAGAGTCCTGGGATGTACTAGGAATCCTGGTCTTCCTATACAATATTCAGTTGTAGTTATTTGATTTTTGGCAATTAAATTCTTTTTACAAATTTGTGTTGAGAGTGCTAACAATTGAGGAACACTAGGCTGCTCAGTGGTATTCATTTTCACATGGGTTGGGTGGGGCCCTGGGCCAAAGGAAGTTCAAAGCAATAAAACAATTACTCAAGCCCTTGTGGCTGAGCCATTGTTATCCAAGAATAAGGCTATCCATTAGAGAACTTACCTTCCCACTCCATACCGAGTGACACTGACCACTCCTTTCATAAAGTGGTGCCTACTCCTAGTCAGTAAGGAAAGGGGGCTGACATTTGAGCACCTGCAATGTTTTACATGTTTCCGCATTCTCAACAGCCCTGTAAGAAATGTATTACCCCATTTCACAAATAAGGGAACAAATTCTGAGAAACGAAGAAAGTTACTCAAGGCCACAGAACCAGGCGACTGGTCTGTTTAAACTCAAAGTTCAAGTCTACTCCATCATGCTCTGCTTTGTTCCCAGTCTAAGAAGAGGTGCAAGGTCCCTGAATCTCCATTCAGAGCAAAAATATATTGTAAAATCCAATGTCCTGTGTAAATGAAGAGAGTTGGCCTTGTTGGGACACCATATATATACCTCTGTGCGTTTTATCTGAAAAATCTGCTGGCTCTCCTTCACTTCAGATAGCCAGAATGTATCTCTATGATTAACTCTAGGGTGGGTGTTTATGAGATGCAATTTGATGATGACTGTGGGAACATTTGCTTCACAGCCATCAAACCAGACCTAGTCCTGGCTTCAGTGCATGGAGACTGTAGGTGCCAAAACAAGCGATGACAGGGGGCCATGGCAGAGGTTATAACCAATTAACAAGGGAGACTGTAGGCCAGGAAAGAGTCTTAAAAGTGTTTGAAGCATACGCTGAAGTATACTTTCAAGTCATCTAACATCGCTGACTGAAAGAGGCTGTCAGAAAAGTAACACGATTTTGACTGAAACAGCCATAGAGACAAGACAGCTGAGCTCCCAGCAGGATCTGGTTTTGTCATCAGTAGCTTCACTGCTGCCTAACTAAGCATTTGGGCTGGCTTTCACATGCAGTGGGATGGTGTAAGAAGGAACATGAGGTCATGGCCAGTTTGTCAGAGCCAGTCAAGTGTGTTCTAATTTAGAGAAGAGAAAGAATTTCTGGGCCTCAGCCCCTTTAAAAGGCCATGGGAGAACCTAGTGTCAATCAGAACAACCAGGTCTTGGTTTTACTTACCCTAAACACACACATGGAAACTAACTGTAGCACCATTTAGGCCTCATTTTTATGTTATTCAACTTGAAAAAGTATCAGTAGCAGAGTATTTTCATCATATTGACAAAGGTGAATATTAAAGACCTGCCTAATTCTTTCAACTCACATGCATTAGGGTACATTTCATCAGTGCAAATTATCTCCCAAATATGCTGGTCACAAAATACAATGGTGTACCGAAGGGGCCAAAGAATATATGTGTTAAAATATAAATATGTAAAAACAAAAGGGTTTTTACCAAAAACCAAAGGACATGCAAACAGCATTTTAAAAATGTGAAAAAGAAGGGGCACCTGCGTGGCTCAGTTGGTTGAGTGTCCGACTCTTGATTTCGGCTCAGGTCAGGATGCCAGGGTCGTGGGATTGAGCCCTACATTGGGCTCCATGCTGAGCGTGGACCCCGATTGAGATTCTCTTTCTCTTTCCATTTGCCCCTCCCCCCAACTCGTGTTTTCTCTCTGGAACGAAAGAAAGGAAGAAAGAAAGAAAGAAAGGAAGAAAGAAAGAAAGAAAGAAAGAGAGAAAGAAAGAAATGAAAGTATTCTTTTAAAAAAGATAAACAAAAAATAAAATGTGAAAAAATGTTTACCATCACAGATAACCATCGATGTGCAACATAAAATTGCAATGAGTTTACTTTTTTGTCTTTAGTATTAAAAAAATTACAATATTCAATGCAATAAAGGGTACAGTTAGATGGGCTTTGTTATACTCATCTGATAAAAATATAAATTGCTATGAGCTCTCCGAAAAGCAATTTACCAGTATATTTCAAGAGCTGTAAAATATTCATATGCTGCTGAAAGTACAGTGGTATCAGAAATTCTGGGGGTAGGGCCAAGCAATCTGTGTTTTAACAAGCTATCCAAGTGATTCTGATGCAAATTTCAGTTTGAGAACCACTACCCTATGGACTCTCCTCCACTCCTATAGTGAACAACCATCTATAGGCAGATGAGCCCTACAACTACATCTGTATCCCAGATGTCTTTTCTGAATTCCAGGCCCATATGACCAACTACCCACTTGCCATTTCCTATTGATATCTCATAGTACTTCAAAATAAACAAGTTAAACATTAGGCTTAGATATTTCTCCCTAAAATGTTCTCTACCTCCAGTGAGCCCAATCTCCATAAATAGCACCATTATTTCTAAGTTCATCCTTGACTCCCCTACCCTCTTCCACCTCATCCTCACATTAAATCAAGGACTATTTCCTAAAGATATAATATATTGCTACAGACTGCACTGTGTTCCCTAAATTCAAATACTGACGCCCTAACCTACAGTGTGATATAACTGGAAACGGGGCTTTAGGAAGTAATTAAAGTTAAATGAGGTCATTTGTAAGAAGAGGAAGACAGAAAGAGATCCCTCTCTGTCATGTGAAGACACAATGCAAGCCATCTGCAAGCTAGGCTGAGAAATCACCAGAAACCAACGCTGGTAGACCTTGATCTGGGACGACTAGCCTCCACAACTGTGAGAAAATAAATTTCTGCTGTTTAAGCTCTCATCTTTATTATACATTTTATTATATGGCAGCCTGAGCAGATAAAGATATCAATAAACTGTCCATTTCCTATTATCTCCACTGCTACTGTCCTTATCATCTCTTGCCTAGATAGACTACTGCAATATCCTTCTAACAGTTTTCCCTTGAAATCAGTTTCACATACTTCAAACCATTCTCTGTACCCAGCTAGAGGGATATCATCAAGTCAGGTTTCCATTTAAAATCCCCCAGTGGCTTTCTACTACCTTTCAAATAATGCCCAAGACTTAACATAGATATCTCAGGATGATAAGAAATATTAACTTATGGACTCCAACCCACCCCAAGGTACTAATCCCTTGTGCCTCCCCCACTAAACACTCGCTGCTCTCAGTGTTTGCATTGCCTCACAAGCAACTTCCTGGTCAGCCTACCTTTTAGTGTGACTTTCTGGTCACACTGGAAAATATTGGTCTGCTCCCCACAGCCCACTGGGGATCACCTTTATCTGTGAAGCTGTGCTCAGGTTCTTTTCTCAGGTACCCTATGCAGGCCCTATACTATATTCCACCTCAGCAAGCATATTGCCCCATTTTTTTCTAATGCCCAGCCTGTTATTTTTTTGGTTTAGACTTAGCAAAAAAATTAAAAATTTTTAATGTTTATTTTATTATTTTTGAGAGAGAGAGAGAGACAGTATGAGAGGGGTAAGGGCAGAGAGAGAGACAGACAGACAGACAGACAGAATCTGAAACAGGCTCCAGGCTCTGAGCTGTCAGCATAGAGCCTGATGTGGGGCCTGAACTTGGGAACTGTGAGATCATGACCTGAGCCCAAGTCAGATGCTCAACCAACTGAACCACCCAGGCACTCCCCCTGCCTTAAAATTTTTTTAAAATGTTTATTTTATTATTTTTGAGAGAGAGACAGAACATAAGTGGGGGAAGGGCAGAGAGAGAGAGAGAGAGAGAGAGAGAGAGAGAGACAGAATCTGAAATAAGACTTGAAACAAGACTTAGCAAAAAATTTAAAGTTTCTGTTATTGGTTTTCTTTGTGGCACTCCGTCTACCTCTTGGGAGAATAACTCTTGGCTTACAGCCCAAGTGATGGAGGGTTCAAGGTTAATAATAATACCAGCATTGAAAACCATCAATTAATACCTTACAAATTACCCCAATGCATTGGCTAGAAAGTCTTATACTATTTGGTTTCTATCAATAGCTCACTAGTCAGTCTCTCCAGCTCTGTTGGGGAAAAGCCATACTGACTTTCAGTTTCTCAAATAGCTCATGCCCTCTCCCACCTTTGGGCCTTTGCACATAGTGGCCCATCAACCTGGAACATTTTTTTTTTTTGCCCTTCCCTTTGCCTATTCACCTTTTATGTCTCAATTTAACATCATTCCCTTAGAAAGAACATCCTTGACCACTTTTACACAAGGTAAGGTCTCCTGTCATACATTCCTGGCATACTTAGAATTTTTTTCAACTTATAAATTATGCACTTGTAAATTACTTACATTTTTTTTTTTTTTTTAGGGTCTACTTTCCCTTCTAGGCCATAAATTCCAGGTGTCTGATCTCTCTAATACAACCTCAGCATATCTAGAACATACTAAGTGTTCAATGAATATTTATGACTGACCAACTGACAAAGTTAAATAATTACAGGGTAGATCTCAGAACTAGGGCTCTGGTACCGTGTCAGTTTACTTATAATATGCCACAATTGCAAAAACGTTGTTGTTTTTAAAGTGTTCATTTGCAATTACTTTTCTGAATTAATCAGGATTTTATCAGTATAAATCTGGAAAGAAATTTGTTTGCTCACATACAACCACTATCCACATGCCCTAGCCTTTGAACTTTTATCTCCATCAAAATACCCTCATTGTTCTCATAGAACCTCAGCTACAATTTTAGAATGAATAAATGGTATATATTTGAACTTAATCAAGTACAGTTACATTTCTGAAATCCTTTTTCTGTATAAGATTTCACTTGAAGAGAACTTGTAAACCACTCCTAAACACTTGGTAAGTCCTAGAGAAGAAATAGAACTTTTACAACAGGCTGGAAGACAACTCAAGAATTCTCCTTTACACAAAGACCCATGAGACATTTACATGTATAATAATACCTGTAGTTTTGGTTTTTATTCTTTTCTTTTACATTTATCCTACATAATCTTTCCTTCCCCAATTTACATACCTAATGTATATTGGTCAGTAGGCTGGAGGAAAGGGAAGGAAGGACTGAGGGAGAGAAGGGGAGATCTAAGGGAAAGAGCTGGATCTTAGGCATCTCCCAGGAAACTCTAACATGGTTATCCTACTATGAATCTTCTCACTTTTCCTCTTACACAGTTCAGCAAAAATACAAAATATATTTGATTCCATGTCATACTGAGAAAGACACCGATAGATGTATGTCATCTTCAGGACAATCATGGATGTACCACATTAAAGAAATAATTTAGCTACAACAGTGATTCTCTGAAGTCCACACAACAAAGAATCCATCCCACTAATCATAACCTCCAGACCTGAGTCATCAATGCATCACAAGCTGCCAACAATATATCATCTCCATTTGGATGTCAAACCCAGCATGTCTCAAATGGAACTCACTATCTCCTCCACAAACTGGTTTCCCTTCTTATTTTCCCTGTTTGAACCAGTGCTATAATCGTAATCGTAATCATCCAAGTTTACAACCTAGGTGCTACCTTTATCCTCTCTCTTTTCTCATCCTTCACAGTACAGGGAAAAAGGAAGGAGTTAGGACCCACTCTCTGTCCTAATCACTAAAGTGGTTTACACACTGACATCACAGAGTTGTTAAGGTTTAGTACAAGGCCCAAGTGGGTCAGAATGCCCTGTTGCAGTTGTTAAAAATGTATTCTTCCAGGTATACCTCAGACCTAATATCAGGGTTGAGTTGGGGAATCTGCATTTTAAATAAATTCTTCAGAGGACTTCTGAGGCCAAATAAACAGAATCAATGCTCTAAAGGAAATGACCCAATTATAGAAAGACACACTGTGGAGGAGCAGCTAGGTGGGTAAGATACCCTGTCCAAAGGACAAAGAAGGGAGTAATGGGGTCCTAAGCAGGTGAACGGAACACAGAGGCAGAAAAACAGAATGTAAGGGTTCAACACTTCTGGAGCCACCATTTAGATCTGTTTATGAATAGTCTTCACCAGGGTAGGGCATTAGAGACTCCAGTTCAACAAAAAGAGGACCTATCAGAATATGCCAGAGACTAGTTCTGAAAATTAAAGCACACAGAGGAGAAACCGTAGCAACTAAAGTAGTAATGTACCATTCCAGGGTTATCACTGGCCCAGAGAATAACAACTGTTTGAAAATAAAAGAGACCTAGGGAATAACAAGTGGCTGGTTAGGAGGCTGGTAGGAATGATGGGCTTCATCTGTATTAGGCAGGATTTGGTTTCCAATAAAAAAAAAAAAGCCATTCTAGCTAATTTAAACTCAAAAGGATTTAACATAATGAATTAAATGTTTAGAAAATGGTTAGAAAGTCTGGAGAAACAGGCTCCAGGATGAGCTTCTAGGAGCAATCACCAGACGTGCCAGCCAGAGTACCTAGCCTGTGCCATGGTCAGAGAATTGGAATGACCAGAAAGTTGAGGAATAAGGAAATGGCAGCCTTGACTCCTGGCTCCAGGCACGCTGCCTCAGTGCAGACCCATGCCATTAAAATAGATGTCCCTGGCACCCACAGAAATAGGTACCAGACACCGGGGCCCCTGCTACATTGCCACAGAAAAACCAGAGCTTCCGTATCCTTGCTTGTTAGTGGAAACAGCAGAAGAACCACCTCTGTCTCACTTCTGTCTTCCAAATATAACATTCATATGTCTGCTTTGGCAAAAGCTGGGTCACATATGGAATCTGAGGAAGTCTGGGAAATGGAAGCCTTAGCTCCCTGTCCTCTAGCATGTTAGAAGGGAAGAGAGGATATATATGGGCCATATATATCTCTCTTGGCATCATACTTAGCTGTAAGCTTCTCTACTAAACTGGAAGCTATCAGAGGCTAGGAACCTGATGTTAACTGTTTTAGAAGTCACAGCACTTAGCAGAATATCTGATGAACAGGAGGAGAAGGAAGGAAGGAAGGAAGGAAGGAAGGAAGGAAGGAAGGAAGGAA